>NW_028261391.1:26995558-27324725 GCF_051295495.1 Thamnophis sirtalis
GGCTCCTGAAGAGCCGGGCACGGCCTCAGGGGCAAAGCAGCCATGAGGGGACCAAGCTCCTGAGCAACCGCCTGGCAAACCCCATCTCCAGCCGGGCAGAGCACCATTCACTGACCAAGGGGGTATCCCTAAGGTGCCAAGCCACGTGGTGCTCTGCCCGCTCCCGCGGCATGGCACATTAGGGATACCCCCTAGGTCAGTGCATGGAGCTGTGCCCGGCTGGAGAAGGGGGTTGCATGAGTCCCTGTTCCGCCCCCAGCAGGCATGCCTCCTAGCTTCAACATGTCCCAGCCCAGCTCTTCCTGCCACACCCACCACCGTGCTCCGAGCATAATGTCTTCTCCGGTTCCAAACTACCAAACTCGGCTGCCGAATCTTCCAGCAGCAGCCGCTCTAGGAGTGCGCTCTATGGTTGTGGGCTGGCTGCTAGAAGACTCTCTGACAGAGTCTTCCAGCAGCCAGCCCACAACCATAGGCTGTTACCACAGCAACAATTGTAAATGTAAACTAGTTTCCAATCACCTGAAATGCAATCACATGCCCGTGGGGCTGTTGTGATGGTTAACTTCAAATATGATTTGTAACAGTTTTTCTAAGACCATTATAATATTATGTTGACAAACTGTTGTAAGTTGCAGATTAATTGATTCATTTCTGAAAATGTTGGCTGCTGATACTTTACATAATTTATGAAATTATTTACATCAACATAACCAGTAGAATGTATATATATTAGCTACTACTTGCTGCTGGAAAAAGAGACATGAAATGCTACCTTTTCAAAGTTTGAACAACCCTATATATCAGAGAGGACATCATGCCAGTAATATAACTAGTTTTTGGGGAATGCTTGCTGTTTTATCATCACTAGGGGAAAAACTATATACATGTGGACTCTGCCCTAGCAGCTGAAGAAAGACAAATTAATATAGACAGAGATGATTTTAACATTGCCTATTTATCCATAGCTTGGAAAAAGAACATTTTGTTTTATTTTAACTAAACCATGGAAGTTTCCTTTTATATTTTATGTAAGCTGCTGACATAATTACATAAGCTGTAATTTCATCAGTCAGTAGAAACTAGAGGTGAATATCCACAGGATGCTTTTAGTTTTAGCTTATTATAAGCTGTAAATATACTTTGCAGTGAGCATGTTTTATGAATCAGGTTACTAAGATTTGCTTAAACCAGGTATATGGATCAAATGAAGTGATAATATTAGATGATATTTGTTTCTGAAATGTTATTATTTTATGTATTGTATACACAGTACATATCTACAAAAATCTATTAATGATAAACAATGTTTTATTACCTGTACAGGACATATTGCACTTGGATATTTGAATCTTCATCAGTTAAGCTAATTGACTCCAAAATAACAGATATCTCACACTTGCTACTTTCTTCTCCGAGAAGTTCCATGGGCTGCTGACAGAAAACAAACCCATCTGATTCTGATTGAGTTTGATCAACTTCCTCTGTTATACCTTTAGTAAGCGGAAAATAATGTCAGTATACAATGTCAACTCTCAAGACAACTAGAAATGAATAGAAGAAACATTACCACCCTAACCTTGTACAGGTCATTCTCACTTACCAACAGTAATTGGGAATGGGAGCTATCATTAAGCAGTGAAATCATAAAGCATATGTCTGAAAAGCCCAGGAGGATCTTCAGCCAATACAACATACACACTTTAAACCCAAAAATACACTAAGGCAGAAGCTTGTCCGCCCCAAGGATAAAACACCTAGACACAAGCTAAGCAATGTTGTATATGCAGTGAGACATGTGCAGATGTGTACATTGGGGAAACAAAACCACTTCATAAACGCATCGTACAACATAGGAGAAAAAACCCATCAGGAAAAGATTCAATAGTCCATCTGCATTTAAAAGACAATGACCACTCTCGAAGATAGCAAAGTCCACATTTTGGACACAAAGGATCCCTGGTTTGAAAGAGGAGTCAAAGAGGCCATGCATGTCAAAATTGAACAGCCCTCTCTCAACAGAGGGGGGAGGGATACAACATCACCATCTCCAATCTACAACAAAATTCTTTCAGTAGTTCCAAGAAGGTTCCAGGCCCATTTGCAAAGCTGAAGAAGCTTCTTGTATGAGAAGCAAAATGTCTTCAAAGAAAAACAAGTCCAGTTGCCTCTTGAAAAAGCACCTTTGGGACAACCATGACCTGGATGACTGAGAATCTCCATAGTCATAAACCACAATATCACATGCCCCACTCTGACTTATATTGGCACTCCCAGTTGCTGTTATTAGGTGAATCTCACATGATTGCAGCATCCCATGGTCAGGTGATTGCTATTTGAAAACTCCTGCTAGCTTCTCCACTGATTTTACTTGTTGGAAGCTGGCAATGAATGTAGAATGCCATCATCTCATAAGTTGCCAAGCATTTAAATTGCAAACATGTGATTACCGGATGCTGCAAGGACCATAACCATGAGGTTTGGTGGTAAGTTCCCCTCATTCAGCACTGTTATAACTTAGAATGATTGTTGAATGAGGGCCAACTGTGTGCCGCTTTTGTCAAGACCAGAAAACTCATCTTGGCAAGCAGTCTTGATCTGTGTATTTGAAATATCATACTGACCTTCATTAATGGATATTTCAGGCTCTACAGATTCACAGATATGCTGTTTGCTATTACCAGCCAAAGTTACTTTCTCCCCCGTTAGTAGCTTGAAGACAAGGACTTCCAGTTCTGCTGTGATAGCAATGTACCCTGCGCAAAATGCAACTTCTGTTGGGGTGAACTTCTCCATGTGCAAAATTAAGGACCGTTCAAAGTCAAGCACTTTTACATCCTCACTCACAAATAAATGCTTCAAGTGGAATAATATCAACTTATTCTTGCAGCCAACCAGGAGGTCTCCTGATACAGGGCAACAGGAGAAACATGTGGGAGGATCAGAAAGAGGAATTTCTATGATTGACATTTGTTCTTTTGACATCTCAGTATGGGAAGCTTCTGGGTTATGACCTTGCATCCGGACACAAACACGTGAGTTGCCAGAGGACATGCATCTCCAGTTAACATACACTCGTAAGAAGAGGGTGCTGTGTTTCTCCTCAATAGTGGCCACATAATCTCCTGAAAAGCAAAAATTGATTTTGAAAAAAACATGGACAAAAATGTAAATGCCATAGTGAAACATAGGAGTGTGTATAATCAAACTATAATGTGAACTAAGTTTTTGAATTAGTTGGCAATTCCATCAGAAGATCGTGCTAAATGCATAACCGTGCCATCAGACTTTATATTTTGTATTTCTCATAATTAGCCACAATACCCTGATTTACTACATGGGGATTGTGTTACATCACACTGGGAAAGACTGTGTTTTTTTGTCTGCTGATAACAGTTAACAGGAAAATCCTAGTAGTTTATTAACAGCCATGCTGATCATATTGACTATAGAATAAGGAGGAATAGCATTCTTAGACAAAGTCTTGGCTCAAATATGAAACTCAAAGTTACTGGAAAGATAAACCTGTGATTACAGTATGAGATTGCCTTCAAATTAAGTACTAATCATTAGGCTTGATGTTGTACAAACCTCATAATTGCTTTTTGAAGGTATGATTTACAGTTTACATTTGGGGATCCTCAATATACTGTCTGGGGACAGTAATAAACCCATACTTATAACATGTCTCCTTCTCTAATTGATTCTTCCTTTAAATCAATAGGAAACTGGCATAGAGCAAACAAAATTCCAGCTGCTAACATCTTTTTCCCCAAGTCTGTCACTGAACCAGTAATGAGCCCAGGGCACTTTATTTATAAATGCTTCCACCTTCTCAGAAAAAGTATCACGATAGAAGGGGAACACAGGGTAATTAACATGCTGGTAAGAGTATAAAGGTTTATTATGTATTAAATTATTATGTATATGTTGCCTGACTATCGGCTAACTCCTAAAGGGTGGAGTGCTCTCCTGGCATGATTTTATAAAGGATCAAGGGTACAGAGCAATCATTGAGCCAAGGTGGCGCAGTGGTTAAATGCAGCACTGCAGGCTACTGCTAGATCAGCAGGTCAGCGGTTCAAATCTCACCGGCTCAGGGTTGACTCAGCCTTCCATCCTTCCGAGGTGGGTAAAATGAGGACCCAGATTGTTGGGGGCAATATGCTGACTCTCTGTAAACTGCTTAGAGAGGCCTGAAAGGCCTATGAAGCGGTATATAAGTCTACTGCTATTGCTATACTGCTATTGCTATATTTGATAAGGGTGCCAACAACGCCAAAAATGATCACAAAATTCCCCCAAAATGTGTATGGCCCATCAAGACAAAAAGCCTGGCTTCGGCTGGACTATGAGTGCCCATTCTTCGTTTAGGAAGGAAATGTCTGGTCTCCCGAAAAGGCAGCTTATTTCGTGAACTGTTTTCCTTCCCTCCGACTCGGTTCTGGATGTCCAACCAGGTTTGCGCTTACCCACTTCGCCGTAGGCCATGAAGAGCACTCGACCCAGGGTATTGAAAAAACCGAGCGGCTCGCCGAGTTCCGCAAACACTTCCACCTTGCAGGCGCCGGAGCCGCAGACCACCAGGAGTACGTCCCGCCCGCAGCAAAAGAGCGCCGGTTCCTGCTTCAGAGGGACGACTTGCTGCGACCCGAAGGGGTGCAAGTTGTAGACCTGCACCATGGCTCCAACTCGCCCAGGCTCCGCACCCAAAATCAACTGTCTCCTGCGCGATCCTCGCTTCGTAGCCGCTGCAAAGGCTACCGCTTCCGCAAAAGGGCCCCGCCTCAGGCCAGTCAGCTGGAAGGAGGCGTCAGTCGCGCCCCCAATCCAGCCCCTTCTTCCCGCGAAGGCAGCTTCTCTATCGGAGGCTGCTTGAAGCCATTTATACCAGGCGACAGGGCTTAAGGCTGCAGCCTGCAATCGTTTACCTTCTCCCCGAATAGATAGTTATTTAAAGTTATCGTCGCAGGATGTAAATTGTTTCCAATGTACCTGTTGGGTGTCCCCCCCCAATTTACCGGTGATTATTTTTATCTATTAAAAGTTAACTACTCCCATGAACGTACCTCCAACTCCTAATTAATAAAGACACGTATCTATATATACTGTGCAGCGGTTCCTGCTTAAAGATTGCATACAGATTCAAAATGGAGTGTTTGTTTTTTATTTAATACGGCTAAGAAACGATATCCGTTTGTCGCCAAGGTAGCTTTTCCGGAGGACTTTTGGGGTCCGACGTATCAGAATTATATCGGATCAGAATTTTGTATTATATTTAGTGTTCTTGCCTATTCTTGTTTTGTGTATCGCCGGGAGTCCGAGATATAAATGGGATAAATAAATATCACGTGACAAACGAGCACACGTGCATATTTATCTTTGGACAGCCAATATTTTCATATCTGTTCGAAGTTCGAACTATTTGTTAATTGACAATAGTCACGCAGGTTCATAAAGCCCATTGGCCCTCAGGACGTTAATGAGTTTTAAAACAACCAATAGAAACGTAAACACAGAGCTCCGAGAACAAAGCGTCTCTGAGTTCCTTATTGGCTCAAACATCTGGAGAAGATGTCAGCGATTGGGAGGCGTCGTTGCTGTGCGACCAATGAGGGTACGCGCATGCGCTTTGGCAAAGCGAAGCAGTCGGGTGGTTGTTGCAGCTCTGCAGCAGTCGCGGCGGCCTGAAGGAAAACGTTAGGAGCTGAGGGCGTCTAGAGCAGCCTGCTGACGTGATGGCTTGGAGGTTTCTGAGGTGAATATGAGCCTGAAATACCAAGAGATATCAAGCATGTAACGAAGCGAAACCTTTTATTGGCCCTTCCGTGGAGAATAAGGCTCCGCTAAGGTGAACCGAACCCGGGGTGGGGGAAGGGTCGAAGTGCCGCTCGGAAAGTAACGGTGCCGTTGTCCTTGCACTTTCTGGCTCTTTCGCTTTGTTTTCCGTTGTTTGCAGTTGAGTCAGTAAATCATGGTTAAACTATAGTCTAGTAAATAGATCATCCAGTTGTGAGCAAGTTTGCAGCATATTGCAGTCACATGACTGAGTTTTAAATGATAGTTTTTCCATAAACCATTTCTAGTTTTTGGCAAAACTGTTCCCATAGCGAATGATTGGGTTTGTTAACGATTATGGCATTTACTGAATTACCACATTATCCATTTAATGACTACTGCAAACAAGATCATAAAATGGGTCAGTCATGAAAATTAGAAATGGTTCAACTATGAAACCTAGCATCATAAACTAAGCTATTCCACACATGCACATATATACGAACCCCTCTTTTTGCCTGGAAATCCCTGGTGGTCTCCCATCCAAGTAGTTATGTGGTCTAACTTTTAATTTCCTGTAAAACAAGGTAAGGTACCTGATGAGATACTTGGAGAAAAACAAACCTAATTACTAATTATCTAATAATGAGAGTGATTAACTTGGGGGGGGGGGTTGCTTGGTAATGGACTGCTTGAAATAAATTAGCCAAGTAATTATGTTTGGTTTTAAACAAATTAAAAACCTTTCTCAACAAGTTCTCAAATTTAAATCTTGACCTAAAATAACTTCTTACATAAAAATTGCTTTAACTCCTCTGTTCCCCCCACTTTTTTTAGAGACTTCTCATGGGAATTGGATCCTGCTTTGTATGGAGACAAGCATTACAATGTTTTTACCCGCGAATTTTATCCCAGCGTAGAAGATATTATGGGAATTGTTACTTCAGGGATTGATGAAGATATAGATTCAGCAGTGTTATTTGGAACTTTGCAAGGAAATGTGGTTGGTTTACGGTATTATACTGGTGTGGTAAGTTCAGAATGATGAAAACAGTTGATATGAACCCTGTTTTTTAAAAAATTAATACCTTGAAACACTGGATCAGTTCATGGACCAGACAAAGGTATGGTTTGTTTTGCCAAGTGTCAGGGCAGTGATCAGGTGCCCGGACAATTGATTTTTTTGGATTCAGAGACAATGAGCAGTCCAATAAATGAAGGGATTTTAAACTTGATTGTTGGTTAAAAGCATATCATGAGTAGCATATATGAAAAGCAAAAATGACACCAAGGCTGCCAGGAGCTTCTTAATAAGAGCTGCAGAGATACGTTGCAGGTAGCTAGTTTTCACAACACCGAATGCTCACTGTATTCCCTGCAGGAGTTACCAACAAATAGCAACAACCCCACAGTTTTTATCAAAACTTGGCATCGTGATTTAGTGGCCCTGCTATGGTCAGGAGACTGAAAGACTTGACCTGACTAGCATATAACTCTGGCATGAGAATCAAAAGTCTGAGTTTCATGGCAGGCAAAACTTTGAAGTTATGTGAAGGTTTCGTTTCCCACCCATCTCCCCTTTTTCCTTTGTTTAGCAAGCAAAAGTAAAAAACAAGCAGGCTAGCTCTAAAATGAGCTCTAAACTTACATACTTTTCTTAATGTGAAGGAGAAATATGCCACTAACTCCTTACATTAATAATTGTCTTCTGCATTGCCACTACATGGTGTAGAGCAGGGGTGTTAAATTTGCGATGACATGTCACATGATGTATCACAACTCCCCACTCCCCTTCTCTAAATGGGGTGGGCATGGTGTGACGCATCCTGCCCATGAGCCGCAAGTTTGACACCCCTGGTTAGAGTGTTTAATTTGGATTTATTGTGTTATATGAACAGTGAATATGGTTTGTAATTTATGGTATCATATACTATATAAATTGGTAGATAGAACCAAAATGTTTGTGCTCATCAGTAATTGTTTGAAAAAATATTTAGATTATTCCCATTTTAGCATGCAAATAATATCAAGAAAACCAGCTATCAATTCAAATGTTAACAGTAATTTATAAAGCTTAAGTAATTAAGCACTGCTTCCCCAGTACGACTAATCCCAAGAAGTAAGATAAGGTTCCAAGGTCTTGTTTGTGATCCCACAAATTAGATTGGATGGTAAAGAATAGCCAAGAGTAGGACCTTTTGGATAGAATGTATTACTAAGAGATAAAACTGTTTTGGTTAAACATGTTTAAAAATAGTTTAGCAGCCTTGTGTGATTGGTTTAATTGCATATGTTAATCTTACAGGTCAATAATAATGAAATGGTGGCTCTCCAGCGAGAACCTAATAATCCATATGATAAGAATGCTGTAAAAGTAAACAATGTGAATGGTGATCAAGTAGGCCATATAAAAAAAGAACTGGCAGCTTGCTTGGCTTATATCATGGACAACAAATTGGCAGTAGTGGAAGGGTAAGAATTCATTTTGAATACTATTTTCTCCCAAAATAAAATAATGTTCTCGATCAGCAATTTTTTTTTTGAGTAGTTCAACGTGGCAAAACAGAAAAGAAGTTATTGTTTCAGCAGTGGAAATCTTATTACACTTTAAGCTTATTACTACTGTAGTTTTGGATATTTATATTTAGTGTAGTTTCTAAATGAAGAGTATAATTCCAGTTTATGCTATCTATTGTGAGTGGAGATTCTCAATCATTCAGGTCATGGTTGTATCAAAGGTGCTTTTTCAAAAGGCAATTACACCATGTTTTTTCCTTGAGGAAAATGACACATTACAGTTCTCTAAGAAGCTTAATGAGTTCTAACTAGATTGGTCGTGGTGGTGGATGGAAGGATTATATTTATTTGCAGTCATCTGGTCTGCGTCCATCTTGTCATTAGCACTTTGTCTAAGGGCCCTTGAGGCCACTTGAGGGTTTATCTGCCCTCAGGATCACCCTAATCTGAGTGCAAATAAGTGTTGAATCATCTTGGAACTGCTGCAAGGATTGTGTTGTAAGCAGGAGATAAATAATGGAGGAGGGATTTTGTAATATTAGTTTTCCCCTTTATTTGCTAATTCCTCTCTCATTACTGGATTTTTTTTTACATTATCTAGGAAATACTGGAATTGTATATTTATTTTTTGGGAACAGCCTTAAATATCAAACTAGAATGGCATAATCTGGATTCCGATAACTAGCCAGTGATAAAGCTTGCTGATAACATTGTGTCACTATTTCTCAACCTGTTCCATTATGCTTGAAATAATAAAAGAGGAGCATAAGGGAGGATAAATATGTTTTCTAGAGCTATGTAAATCCTTTTGAAAGAAGTGTTAATATTCTGCTTTAACAATTTAATAAGTTTTGCAAGTGCTCCCACATACCTAAAGCATCTCCTTTGAATGATTAGCACAGTCCTAATGTATGTTTTCCTGAGCTCTTTCTACAAAGGGAAAGAAAAACATGTAATATAATATCATTGCTTTTTCCCCTCTTAGGGTTGTTCCTCGTGGAGCAAATAATACTTTCACTATGCCAGTGCAATTGAGCTTTTGGGGAAAAGAAGAGAATAAGCAAGTGGTTCTAGAAAGACTAAAAATGCATGGATTAAAGTTAGCACCTCCAGGAAAATGTAAGTTAAAACTTATGTTATCATTAATCAAGATATGAAGGACTTTCTCATTCAAATTTTTAAAAAGCTGAATATAACATCCAAACATTTACTAGTTCTCATATTATCAATGGCATTTAGTTTCAGAGTTTGGTTTTGAGACTGGCATGACATCTGGCAGAGGTAGAACACGTTACAATGCTCCAAGCCATGGTGCTATCCAAATGACAACTGAACAGGTATCACTATTCATGTTTGTTATAAGAATAGCAATAGCACTTAGAGTTATATGCAGCTTTTTAGTGCTTTACAGCAGTCTAAGCGGTTTACAGAGCCAGCATATTGTTCCTTAGAATTTGAGTTCTCATTTTATCAACCTTGGAAGAATGGAAGGCTGAGTCAAATGTGAGCCACTCAGGATCAAACTCGGGGCAGTGGGCAGAGTCAGTCTGCAATACTGCATTCTAACCACTGCACCATAACAGTGTTGGAGCCAAGGAACTCTTAGCTCTGAGTTACTGTATGGGTGGCTTTATAGTGTTGTGTGCTTAGAAGAAGTAGGACAGGGAATGTCAAGTCTGCTGGCTGCAATATCATTTCCCTTTATTTCTTTGACCAATGAAAGGCATGTAATGGTTACACCACATTGTTCTGCCTCTATCTGAAGAAAACAATGTCAGTCAGTCAGCAAGTGAATAGAGTTAGGTCAAGGATAATAGGGTTTACTTTGTTCTGATAAGGAACATTGTGACTCCCAATAATGTTTGTGTCCATCCATCTTGCCTTTGACCTGGGAAAATTTCCCCAGTAGATTTGAAGTTACACAGTTTCTAGTATGATAAAACTGCCCATTTTAACTTTAATTTACAATTTACAATAATTTACAATAATGTATTATTTTCCTTACCTCAGTCTCACTTTATCATGTAAAGTGAAAAAGCAGTGTTAATTTGCAGTTTAAATGCTTCTTTAAAATATAAAAATGTTGAAGAATGTGTTTGATGAGTGCATTTTATTGTGTGAAGTAATAAGAAACTAGATATTATAAGGCTATTCGTATATTATTCTACATTGTAGCTTAAAACCGAATTTGACAAACTTTTTGAAGACCTGAAAGAAGAAGATAAGACCTGTGAAATGGAAGCAGCAAAGGTATGTAATTTGAATACGTCAAAGTGGTTAATGCTGTATTGAATACATCATTTTGTGGAAGGGGTGCCTTCTGGTCAATTTTGGCTGCTAGCAACAGCCTACATGAGTTAAGATTTTTGGAGATGATTTGCCACTGCTTTCTTTCTAGGGCTGAGAGAAGTGGCTGGCCCATTATCTTGTTGCTGATGAATGAAATCATTAATTAATTAGTTGTAAATAAATAAGTCATAAAAAGTTAGAAAATGGCAGTGAAAAAATGAACAGCTGCAAGTTGTAGCTTTTTCTCTGAAGAAATATGTAAAATGGAATCTTTGTTTTCTAGGCTGTTATGACTCCTTTACTGCCACACCAGAAGCAAGCTTTAGCTTGGATGATTTTGCGAGAGAACAATAACGATCTTCCTCCGTTTTGGGAAGAACGAAATGACTTCTTCTACAATACAATTATACATTTTGCTGAAAAAAATAGACCAGAAAATGTGCTCGGAGGAATATTGGCAGATGATATGGGACTGGTAACTATTTTGCATGAGTTTGTAGCTAATTATCTGTCAAGAATACTTTAATTTAGATTCTTAACTGTACAGGGGTTGGACTCAGAGATCTGAAAAGCTGATTCCAACCCTACTTCTATGAAAAAAATGCTAACCAATTGTTTAATGTATCTTAGGGCAAAACACTGACTATGATTGCAGTAATTCTTACCAACTTCCATAATGGGAAGCCTCTTCCTCTTGAAAAGAAAATTGATCAAATGGAAGAGGATTGTGGCTTGCAGCAGAATGCTTCTAATTCAAAAGAGGAAAGTGACTCTTTTCCCTCACAATCTTCCAGGTCCTATCCAAAAAGGTAGAAATTTTTCCTTTCTATTAAGGAATGTGCATGCTTTGAAACATATTCAAAATGTGGATATTGCATAAACACCCCTCTCTGTTGTTCATTAAAATAGCATTTCCTAACCTTGATAGCTGTCAGGATTGTGGACTTCTGCTCCCAGAATTCTTATCAATGGCCCTATTGGTTGTGGATTTCTGGAATCTGAAGTCCACACATAAGGAAATTGCCAATGTTGGGAAACAGTGCACTGAAGGAACCTGATTTTTTCTGAGGAACCAATGTGTTAAAGTCTGGGTGACTGAACAAATAGCAGTAGCATCCTATTTTCCTTTTAGGCTTGCCCAAAAGCCAAAAAAAAAAAGTTCCTTTAATGAATGACATTGTGGTCCATGCAAACCCCATGCATTACTTTAAAATAATTTTGAATAATACATGCTGTATTTCTTATATAATTCTATGGTTATTTTTATAATGGTAAATATCTTTATTTCCCCAATGAAACATATTCATAGTGAAAAATATCCAGTCTAGCTTATTCAGGGTTAAAGAAGTAATAATGCAGGTAGTATTTGACTTAATTTGTTCAAAGTTACAACGGTAATGACCATTCTTCACACATGACCATTATAATATACTCATGGTCATCTGATCAAAATTCATACTCTTGGCAACTGGCTTATATGACTGTTTCAGTGTCCTGGGATCACATTTTGACAAGCAAGGACATTGGGGAAACCAGATTCATTTAATAGCTGTGTTATTATCTAAAAAACTGCAGTGATTCATTTAACTGGCCAGTGTAAAGTGGGGCAATATTCACTTAACAAATTTCACTTAGCAGTGTAAATTTGGACTCAATTGTGGTTGTATGTCAAGAACTACTTGTAAGTTGCCCTTTGTAAGTAATCAGCATAATAAATAAGTATCAGGATACTTATTTAGGATGGTGTTTAGATGTTTATTTTAAAAATGTATCCAAGACAAATATTTATTTTTTAAATTAGAATTCAATAGAAATTCTTCTACTTTTATATTTTCCTCTCATTTCTGAATTTAAATACAAGTGTATATCTTCAAATCCGACCAACATGGTTAGTGGTATGGTTTAGTGTTAATTCAGGAAATTGAATTATTGGAGTAAGCCATTAGTTGAATTAATCATGCTAAGTGTATAGTATAGACATATCAAATGATTCCTAATATATTGTGATTAGTTTTGACCGTGGCTTATACCTAAAATAAGTGATTCTGGGCAATTTCTGGCCTTCTGCCTATTGGTGAATTACCGTTCACAATATCCTTTTCATTGTTTTATATTATTGGAACTACTGAAGTTTGGAATTCAGCAATATCTGGTTGCCACATACTACAGAGACTATTTTTTCTTGTAAAATGGAGGGTGGGGGAAGAAAATGTCCAGGTTTGGGGAATGAATTGCACAAAAATTCCAAGCCCAGAGAGTGACTGGCAATATAGTTGTAGTCAACCCTGCTTTATTTTATCCATCCATCCAATTTTTTAACTGCTCATCTTCTTCAGATGGTCTCCTTTAGATCACTAATCTTCTTTATAGGTTGAACAAGTAAAATCACTAGCTTAAAACAATTGGATATGAACATATACAATATTATTTTTGTCCCCTCTCTCCTGCTCACTTTCGGTGCTTTAGAGTTACTGGCAAGAAATCAAAAGGCACAATAAGCTGTGACACAGAACCTGAGCAGGAAGTTGCAGAACAAATAAAAAGTGAGTTACAGTTATTTTTGATTCTATTATTTTCTTAGTATCTTTCCAATTTTATTTATTATGATAACATGTTTTGTTTTCCAGCTAAAGGAAAAAAACCAAAATCAAGAGCAAGGAAAAGAAAACTAGGTAATGATACTTGACCATTCTGTTTCTTCTCTCTTGATTCCTTAGGAAAAAAACTGTCTGGTAATACTAAGATACTTTTTAAAACTTTACTGACTATTGTGGGATTGCAGAATAACAGAATTGGAAGGGATCTTGAAGTCTTCTAGTCTTAGGTAGGTAGGAAGATAGAAATGTGACAAAATTGGATTAAATAGTGTTTATAGCCATTCTGATTCTACTTATTACAAAGAGATAGATGCAAATCAACTGAATTTGTTGAAATTAATTTAATAATTATTTAATCAATTAACTGCTTTATCCATAATTGCAAATCATGAGCTGGAACAAGTTTTTTTTACTTCAGCTATGATTCTGCATGCTCAGTCAAATGAGTTAACCTCAGTTTAATTCCTTCCAGTTTTCAATTGTACTCCTGTATCTGATTGCTTTTAGCAAAATTTACAAGATGTCCATTGCTGTCTTCCATCGGGTATATAGTGATTTGGGGGCCTCATTACTTGGAGAAGGATCCAGGCAGACAGCTGCAGCATACAGCTGGGCTCCTCATAACAATGACTAATTGATTGTTAGCCTGAATCATAGATAGATCTATTGTGTGTGTAACTATTTTAACTTTTTCATCAAATATGATAAAGAAAATCATGGCTTAGTGCAATGTTTAAATCGAGATGAAAACTAAATTAGTAGTTAGTGTATAGTGCAGAAAAAATAGCTGCATTTGATATTTCTTAAGAATCCCAATGGATAGGTAACAAAACAGGTATCAGTAGGATAGTAGATTATATGCTTGGAGTAGGGATAACTTCTTACTAGCATGTAGTTATTTTTTAACCGATTAACACTAAAGGGACTATATATACTATAAGTAGCATAGCATATTCAAGTTGGTAATTGTATATTTTTCTTCTCTCCGAGATGATGTTCCTGTACAACCAAAGAAAAATGAAGTTGATAATGTTAGAGGAACGCTGATAATTTGTCCTCTCTCCGTCCTAAGTAACTGGATTGTAGGTTTATAGTTTACATAGTTTGTATTTCCTAGATTGCAATTCTTAAATGAATGAAGATTTTTCTACATTGAGTTAACAACTGTTTTTTTCCCCTTTAAATTCTTTTTCAATCCGAATATTGGTTTGATAAGATAATGCAGTGATGGCTAACTGTTTTTGGATCGCGTGCCAAAAGCAGGGGGAGCGGAGGGGTGTTGTGCATGGGAGTGCCCACATTCATAATGCTATGGGTGCAACCCCCCACCCACTTGTGGCACTTTTTTTTTTGCCCTACCCAGGCTCTAGAGGCTTTCTAGGAGCCTAGGGAGGGTGAAAACAGCCTCCCCCACCCACCCAGAGGCTTCCCTGAAGGCTCCAGAGGGCGAAAAATGGCCCAATGTGCAAACTGAAAGTCACTTCTGGGTTGCTCATAAGGCTGTTTTTTGCCCTCCAGAGCCTTCAGGAGGCTTCCCTGAAGGGTCCGGAGGGCGAAAAACAGCCCAACGTGCAAATCGGAAGCCTCCGGAGAGCAAAAAACGGCCAAAAAAGAAGGCCGTGTGCACACTAGAGCTGACAGGGCAAGGCCTGATGTGCCCTAACAAGTGGCTCTGTGTTCCACATGTGCCATAGGTTCGCCATCATGGAGATAATGTATGTATTACAGCCTCTTGTGTTGTAATACACCTTGGTATCCCTGCAGTTTTTATCCCTCCAGTTGTGACTGACTTAGAAGGTGGTGCTCATCTCCATTTCTTAAGCCAAAGAGCCAGCATTTTCAAGTGTGCGGTGAAACACAGAATGCTGTTACCTTGTAGCACATTTATTTATCCTATTTATCTACCTGTAATTATATGATTTTGAAATGCTAGGTTCGCAAGAACTAGGACAAATGACGGGAGTTCATTCAGGTGTTAAACTGCTGAGCTTTAGACCTATAATAAAGACTCGGCATTCTAACAACTTTGAGTTATATATAAAAAAGGCAGGATAGGATGATGCAGTTTCTATTTTCACCAAAGCAACTAAGGCTCTTAATCCCTATACCTGAAAGAAGGGCACATCATGTTTAATTTTCTTCAGTACAAGGCCTGAGGGCATAATTACAAATGTCACATATTAAAACTAATATAATTGCATTCCTTTGGAATCATAACTGAAGAAACAACTGACAGCAAATAAATCTGTGTTAGGTGAATCCTTATTTTTAAGGATTTTTAAGGATCCCTATTTTTTTGTACCGGGAAACTTAATGTAGCAAGGATTAGAGCAGAATTTGCAGGCTATAAAATTTATGGCACAGTCAATTAATTGTACTTTTTGGTCAATTCACATTTTAGGACCAACTTGAACAACATGTTGATCCAAATATTCAATTGAACACTTATGTTTACTATGGCTCAGAACGGAACAAAGATCTGATAGTACTTTCCAAGCAGGATATCGTCTTAACAACTTACAATGTTTTAGCTACTGACTACGGGGTGAGTATACTGAAAAATTCTAAGAGATTTTTCTTTAGAAAAAAAGAAAGGAGTAATGTAACATTCATACAAATTAGACTTTTGCTCATGCTGAATTTAGTTTCATACTTTAAAATCACTATACTGCTACTTTATTTTTTATATCCTTCATGTGTTATTGTTTGACATTGAGGAGGTTATACTTTTCTAATAGGGCTGTTTTGTATGATTGGCTGCTAGATTTCATCTAATATTGCCTGTGTTGATCCCACCTCCTTTAGCTCAAAATAACTTGGAATTGACAATTTCTTCATAGAGAACTTGATTCCCAGCTGACTTCATTTTTTCCCCCTGGGATCAGTAAAGGATTGATTTGCCATTGCCTTTTTATGTATTCTGGGAGTTTGCCCATTCAAGTTTTAATCGGGCCTCATTTTGTTTAATCTTTGGGCCCAGACAAAAATTAGCTACTGTCTACTGATACTAACAATCATAAGGATGGCACAGAACTGGTAATCTAAACATGAATCCAGCTGCTAGTACTCTGCTGGGAGAATGGTTTCTATAGCAGTGAAAAGAACTGTCAATATTCCAGGTTTTATTTTATTTTGTATTGTATTCATTAAATATATTTATATGGCTACCTAATTCATACATGACTCCTATTCTACTTTGTAAAATCTTAAATATCCTTCTGATAAAATTGTCAAAGTTTCTTCTCTCTGTGTTTTAAATAAGACGACTCATTCCCAAATGCTTGTTCAACATTTATTTATTTCAAATACTAAAATGGATAATATGTATTTTTCCAGGGCAGAGATAACAGTCCTTTACATAAATTAAAATGGCTGAGAGTTGTGTTGGATGAAGGTCATACAATACGAAATCCAAATGCTCAACAGACAAAAGCTGTTCTAGATTTGAATGCACAAAGAAGATGGATCTTGACAGGTATTTATGCTGTAGATTCAATATTGCAGTATATACCAGGTTGGGGACCGTTATCTAAACAGAATGCTGCATCCTCCTAACCATTGTTCATTGTCCTCTTTGAAAGTTAAAATACCACACATATACAAATCTTGGGAATGATAAGATGCAGAAGTTCAATTCGGTCTTGTGCAGGTGGTCCTCAGTTTTTGAACATTTGTTCAGCAATTGTTTGAAATTACAATGGGAATGAACAAAGGGTTCAAGTGTCCAAAGTAAGGACTGTTACAGTACCTCCCACATGTGATAAAATTTCAGGCACTTGGAAGCCCGCTTGCACTTATCACATGGGTGCTGCAATTCTCACCGACCTATCTCCCACATCTCTGATTTCAGCCACTCAAATGCCTCACTAATTCACACAAAGCTGCTGTGCCTGAGAATACTCATCATCTCCCCAGCCCACCACAGCAAGCAAGGCTGCTGTGCTTCAGGAAGACTCACTGCCTACCTAGCCCAGCATTACAAGCAAAGCTGCCTCAGTTCAGGTAGCCTCATTCTTCCACCCGCTCACCAAGCCCACTTAGCCATCTATTGTTGCAATTGTTTGGAATCATCCTCCTCTATAGGAGAAAGGCTCAGACAATGGTGTGAGGCAGTCTATCTAAGTAAGAAGCTACGCTTGCATTTCCTGGTCACTAAATGAGGAGTGGTGTATGAGATGCTTTTTTGCCAAACAGTCCTTGAGACTTATTTTAGCTAAACTGAGTAAGCATGATGCACAGCATTTTTTTTTCTGTTTTAGGCACACCTATTCAGAATTCTTTAAAGGACTTGTGGTCTCTCCTTTCCTTCTTAAAGTTGAAGCCTTTTACAGACAGATTGTGGTGGCACAGAACAATCCAGCGGCCTGTCACTATGGGAGATGAAAGAGGGCTTAAGTATAAACTACATCTAATATATTCTAGATATTCTATAAAGATTAGCACAATACATTTTTAAATTAGTACTTTTAGCATTTAAAATATGCTTTTAAAATACTTTTTAAGTATTAAAATCTTCAGGTTTACATAACATTTAGAAAATACGCAACTTTACCTTGTGCACAAGAGCTTTGCAGTTGTGGGTATAACATGATATAGATTGTTTTGTGAATATTTTCATATGTCTGATATAGGTGTTTTGTGAATATTTCCATATTTTCTGTATGATATGATCAACGATAATATATTGTTTGAATATTTCCATATTTTCCTAGGCGTTTACAATCTCTAATTAAGAGCATTACGCTTCGAAGAACTAAAACGAGCAAAGTTAATGGGAAGCCAGTTTTGAAGCTCCCAGAGCGTAAAGTATTCATTCAGCATATTACACTTACAGATGAAGAGAGTGCTGTTTATCACTCTGTGAAAAATGAGACTAAAGCTGCTCTAAGCAGGTAAATATTCTATTACCCATATTAAATTCTGATTCATATAAAGAAGAGGATTTTATTAAGAATACCAGAAGCTTTTGTGGCCAGAAGTTAGAATGCAGTTAACAGGATAATTCCGTTGACTGCCACCTGCCAAAACGTTGGCAGTTCAAATCTCACTGGCTCAAGGTTGACTCAGCCTTTCATCCTTCCGAGGTGGTAAAATGAGGAACCTATATTGTTGGGGGCAATATGCTGGCTCTGTAAACCGCTTAGAGCGGGCTGTAAACCACTATGAAGCAGTATATAAGTTGCTATTGCTAGGGCTATTTGTTTAAGAGAAAATCATTTTTGGGAAACGTTGGTAATATGACTAATAAATGATGACCAGATTAAAGTAAACTATGGAGACTATAGCAATATTCATTTATTCTAATCATTTGTTGCACAGTTGTAATTTTATACAAAGTGGGATTTTCTCTAAATGTGACAGCAAGTTTAGCCAGGCAATTCTTAATAGTATGTTGCAATGGTTATAAGTGTGAAAAAGTCATGTCACTTTTTTCAGTACTGTTGTATCATCAAACGGTCACTACACAAACTGTTTTCGATTGAGGACTATCCGTGTTGCATACTTTAGTTAGGCTGTGAGTCATTGGTTCAGTTTTATAATTTTTTTTCTGCTAAAAATGGTATGCATATGCCCATGTCTTTTGTTGGTGGATGTCAAAGCAAAATTGTAAGATCTATTAGGTATTGCCATTTTTTTCGGAGTATAAGATGCTCCAAAAATTTCAGTACGGACCTCTTGATGGTCAGCTGTTTCAGGCTGCAAGAATTGCCATAGCCTATTGCTGCCTCCGCAAGTCTTGTTTTCAGCCTCCGCAAGCCTCATTTTCTGCCTGTTCCGGGCGGTGGGGATCAGAATGGGTGGAAAATGGGATGCACAGGGGCCAAAAAGGGGGTGTGCGGCAATAGGCAATGGCAATCCCTGCAGCCTGAAACAGACTGTTTGCTGCAAGGAGGCAAATTGCTGGGAGGCAGAGGCCAAAGGGTGGGAGCTGCGGGTGGGCAGGGCTACATTCAGTGTCTAAAAAAATTTGGTATGTTATGCATTTATTATGTGTTATCTGTGGTGAATGCTTGATTTACTGGATCAAAATAATTTTGATTCAGTAAATAGAATTTGCATAATTTCTATTATAACATATTTGTTTTACTATTAAAATTATTCTTAAGGTATTTTACTGAGGGAAGTGTTTTGGCCCACTATGCTGATGTTCTTGGTGCTTTGCTCAGATTGAGACAATTGTGCTGTCACCCATCTCTCTGTTCCAGTGTCTCTCAATCCAGTTCTCTAGAAAGTGAGTACATTTTAATAATTCAGTAGACATGTAAACTGATTTTTTAAATTAGATGTTATATAATAGAATAGTATTTTATAATTGTATGTATTAGGGCTGTGCATTGTTTCAGTTCAGAAGAAGCAGTATTGTGATTTGAGAATTGGATTAGACTGCTGACAAATACTGAATTCCAAAAGACCTTTTTTGGAATTGATTCTGAAGCATTGTACAGTCCTAATATATACATAGCTTACAAGCTCTATCTGTTGTATTTATTTTTAATGTGTAGGTACTTCTGAAGAATTCCGTGACATGTTAATACAGAAGATGAAGTTAGTTCTAAGCTCTGGTTCAGACGAAGAATGTGCTATTTGCTTGGATTCACTGGTTGATCCCATAATAACCCACTGTGCCCATGTGTTCTGTAAGACCTGCATTTGTGAAGTCATCCAAAGAGAAAAGGCAAGTTATCATCATCAGTCACCTGCACAAATTATTTCAGAATGATATGCATTAGTCCAAGATGAGTAGACTTTGTTCTTTTATTATCTTCTGCTCACACTAAAGTGAAATATTCTCCAGTGAGTGTCGTATGGCTGGGGTTCCCAACCCCCAGCTTGCAGACTGGTGCTGGTCCCTGGACTGTTGAGAAACGTGAAACTATCCCTGCTCCACTGCCAGTCTGTGGATCCAGAAAGGCTGCTGTCCTACACTTATTTCACATTGAACTTCATGTGTCTAGAATCATTTTTTGTCATTTTTATACATAATATTTAAAGTTATACAAGTTAAATTAATAAAGTATCAGCTGATTTTAGATGTTATTTACATGATTTATCTACAGCTCTAATTAAAAATATTTTAAATATTTACCGTATTTATATACTGTATTTTTCAGAGTATAAGATGCACCTTCTTCCCCTCAAAAAAGAGGGTGAAAATCTGGGTGCGTACTGAATATAGCATTTTTGGCCTCCCCAAACCCCGTCCCCTTCACCAAAATGGCTGTGCATAGTCTTCAGGAGGCTTCCAGAGTGCTGCTGGCGGGCAGAAATGAGCGAAAAACGGGCTGCTTTTTTCTTGTTTTTGCCTCCCTCCCCAGGCCCCAGGAGCACTCGACAAGCCTAAAGGCTATGCATGCCCCTTTTTTGACAAAAAATGGGCCCCTTTTTGTGAAAACTGGGCTGTTTTGGGGAGATCTGCAGAGTGCAAAAACTTTTTTTTTTTAATTTGCCTCTTCAAAATCTTGGTGCATCTTATACTCAGGTGCTTCTCATACTCCGAAAAATACTTCTGTCTGTACAGCTCATCAATTACATGATTAAAAAAAAAAAGATCAACTCCTAAGCTTCTGCATGAACACTTTCTAAAGCACTACAACTATATCTTGAAAGATTGTTATATCTCTATACTTTAGGTTAAAAGTTCATATAATCTGTTGGAATAATTGTCTCCCGAGGCAACACAAATTCTTATTGGGTCTACTCTTTGTAGTCTGTTTAACATTAATACATACTTTTACTTTAAACTTTTTTGAGGGGCATTATTTAAAAGTGGCTATATGTAGATATTAATTGCGCTCATAAAACATACAAGGAGATAAAAATAGAGGCTGTGCTTCACAATTCTGTTGCCGACCTTAGAAAGTTTTCCTGCGTATGTAATAAGATCAGAGTTCTGTATCATGGAGAGTAATTTAGCCATAGAAGTTCTTTCCTGCGAACTTTATCCCTTAATATGGGGGCTGGATGAGCAAGGGAAGGAAAAATAGATATATTCTCAATCTTGTCACTCACTGAACTATACCTAGAAGAGTGCCTTAATAGGATATACATGTTCTTACAGCAATTATAGATACAGGCTTTTCATACCCTAAAGCAGGGGTGTCAAATTGGATTTCTTGGAGGATGGATCAGTTATCAATTCAGGTTACGTTTTGGCTGGCAGAGTGCTGCAGGAGGCCATCCAGGCCAAAAACAGTGGTGGGGGGAGCATGCACGGATCCCCCCGCACCTTGTTTTGACTAGCAGAGGCACTGCAGGCTGGTCTTTTGTTATTTCCAGCTGGCCCCGCAGGCCAGATTTAAGCACCCCATGGGCCTTGAGTTTGACACCCCTGCCCTACAGTAAGGGTAATTTTTTCAGGCACAATATGGCTCAAAATTTTATTTAATTAAAATTGTTCTAAACCTTTTTAAGAGGGCAACCATTTTTTATATTTAAATTTTATTTTATTTTTTTAGCTTATATTGGGAAGCATTAAGGATGTTTTTGGAGAGTGATTGGTTAAAAAAATAGCTATGAATGCCACATTTTGTACTATTATTCTAAGTTTCTCTTTCAGCATGATAACATTAATTCCAGGACAATTAATTAGTTTTTCAACTGAATTATGCATTCTTTGGGACAAATTACATGCTAAATTTTTTAATAAATGTGGGCATTCAATCAATTTTTAAGCGTAATCATTGCTTCCAATTGTGTCTACTTTTACAATAGAGTTTTATTTTCAGGATTATGCAAAATGTCCTCTTTGTAGAAAGGAAGTTTCAGCAGAACATTTAATAGAATGCCATTTGGAGGAAACTCATGATGAAAAAAATAAACAGCAATGGCCATCTAGTTCAAAGGTAAATTTTACATTTTATTTTTATGTGTGCGTGTATGTCTGCTTCACAAAAAGTGTGCTGAAGTACATCAAACTATTGCATTTCAAATAGTACAATATTTGAATAAATTATTTAGAAACTAGGATGTTTTGAATTCTGTCAGTTAAATGGGTACTTCAAGATATTTTCTTCTAAGCTATGATTAAAGAAGCAGATGGGAACCATTTACAATAGGGCAGGAACCTTTCAGTGTTGGAGCAAATTTAAACTGTCAATCTTGTAGATATGCTTTAAAAAAATGCTAACTTAAATGACCATAATGGTCCTCAGTGACCATAAACAGTTCCAAATGGATGCAGTAGAACTCTGTTGCATAAGCAATTTTGCTATTCAGTGTGGCGCAAAGGTTGTTGGCTTTCATTCAGCCAGTCTTGCCAATTTCCTGCCTTTGCCTTGTTACTTTACTATACTGGCATTACAGTTGTGAACTTGTTTTTAGTTGCAGCCAGTCTGACTGTTGAATTTCAATATCTGGATTCTCTTGACTGAAATTTAGTTCAAATTCAAAAGAAGCAATCAATGATCTGTTGTTCACTGATTAATCATGATGTGCAATGGATTATTTGGAATAGGTCATACTCAAAAGAAAACATGTTTAATATGATTTGATTAAAATGTGGCTGTTCCACACAGAGTAGTTCAGGAGGTGAGTATAAGAATGAGAAAAACACTATAGACATTTGCAATGGTAGCTTAGATAGGAGTGGAAAAAGGAAAAAAGGTACTACGGAGATATAAAGGGAGTGAGAGTGAAAGGTGTGTTAGGATATTTGGTGTGGCAACAATTCAAGGAGGGAGGAAAGGTACTGGGAAGATAATGGTAAATACTGGTAGGTCGTCTATGCCATATTGGGATGCTGGTAGTTATGATGGTTGCAGAAAGACTAGGATTTTTGGAGTGTTCAGTCTTCCTAACCTCAACCATATTAGAAATAGCAGTATTCCTTATAACAGGAATGTCAAAGTCATGGCCTGCAGGCTGGATACGTCATGCACTGGCCTTGCCCCCCCCCCCCATTTTAGTGAAGGGGAAAAAACATGTGATATGTCATGTGATGACAATGTAATGATGCAGGTTTGACATCCTGCCTTAGGAAAATGCTATGAAAACTTTAAAAAGATTTGCACTGGCTAGTCTGCATATATTTCTCTAAGGGGAAATTAAAGGGAGGAGTTGGATTTTTGCAGCCGAGGTGGTGCAGTGGTTAGGGTGCAGTACTGCAGGCCACTTCAGCTGACTGTTATCTGCAGTTCAGCGGTTCTAATCTCACCGGCTCAAGGTTGACTCAGCCTTCCATCCTTCCGAGGTGGGTGAAATGACCCAGACTGTGGGGGCGATATGCTGACTCTGTAAACCGCTTAGAGAGGGCTGAAAGCCCTATGAAGCGGTATATAAGTCTAACTGCTATTGCTATTGTTATTAGTTTAAATGGCACCTTCCAACTTTGTGATATGTGCATAAAAATCAATATGTAAAGTTGCCTGATTCTGTGACATGATTACTTTTCAAAAACCATTCTATGTAGCACTAACATATGAATCAATTGTTTCTCAGATTTAACAATTTAAATCTCTGAATTATAACTTTCCATAAAAGAAACTAGCTTTTCCTCCAGACTTCATATCATTTCAATATTAATTTGGGAAATCTAATTTTCTGTTATTTGCTTAAGTTACAATGATATTCAGATGTAGAAAATGAAGTTACATTATTCTCCTGTGTGCTGCTTGGGGAATCCAAGCATGGGTTAACTTTGTCCATTAGCCTTGAGACTGAGTTATGTAAATTGGTGACCACGCCTCCACTGGCCGGAAGGGCTCAGTTTTTTAACTCAGTCCAGCCGAAGAGACGTATATCAATTCTTCTCCAGACTTCTGAGACAAATTTATACCCTTTTTCTGGATTTCCTTACAAGCACGATGGACCTAGTCGGTGGAAAAGATTTGCGGTGGGGAGGCGGCAGTTCGCTGCCTGCCAGTTCCCTCTGTGACTTCCTTTTACCGTTCAGGTATTTCTCTGCCGTTTGGAGCCGTTTGGGGCTTGAGTTTCCCCGCAGGCGATTAGAGCCTTTGCAGGTGGCTGGGCGGCAAGTGCTTTGTTCCTGCCGACATGGGGCTTCCTTGCACAGTGCGGAGCTTCGGCTGGCGCTAGCGCTGAGATTAAGAGCCCCTGCTGCGTTAAGAGCCTTGGAGCCCTTGAATTGCCTGCCGTTCGCGGTGCGGCTTCTCTCTTGCCGCTGGGAGTTACCCGCCGTTCGCGGCAAGGTTTGCCTCTGCGGAATGCCGACCGCATTAGGGCAGCACGCCAGCGATTCCGGCATTATTTCCCCCCTGAGAAGCTAAGACGGTTGTGCTTGGTGGCTTACGATTTGAATTTGGCACACGTTTGTCGGGCGCCATGCTGGGGCCGTTTCTGACGCAGGCGCTGCTGGGACCGAGCGTTGCCTCTTGCAGTTGCTGATTCATCGGCCCCTCCCAATTCCCTCACTTCGGCTTTGCGTGCCTTGGGGAGTTGTTTTCCTGCTGCCTTTGCTGGCCACGCGGTCTCTGTGCCTTACAGTGAACTCTGTCCTTTGTGCCTTTTGAGTCTTTTCGAATCTCAATTCATTGCAATGGCTGATCATTCTACTGTGGGAGGTACAGTTGAATCCTCTTCTGATAATCAGGGCGCTGCCCAAGCGAGGGTTAGTTCAAGGCCTGGCAGGACTACCTCTAGGGCCACCAGTCAGAGGCCCAGGGAGACCTCCGGGGCTCCGGATAAGGGCCACAAAAAGAAGGATAAATCTAAAGCACCATCTAAAGCTTCTGGAGAGGGTAGAGTCCCCCTCCCCCATGCTCTTACCTCAGTGTATTTCACCAGCTCCACAACCTGCAGGCCTCCAGACCTGGTCTCCGGATCGTTCCTTTCCTGTTATCCCTGAATCTGGGGCGGGGGGGGGGGTTGGGGATCCAACTCCACACAGTAATGCCCGAGGCCCAGGCTATTCCAATATACTCTATGCCACGTGCTGGGCCCTCTGCCACATTTACTCCCACTGCTGCAGGCCTCCGGCCTATGGAAGGCTATGACCAGGGCCTATCCCCAGATATTTAGCAAATGATATCTGCAGCTATATCCAGGGGGGTGGATGCTGAGCTGCTTCGGAGGAATCAGGCCCTGGTGGTAGCTAACACCCAGGGTGGGCCTTCTCTCCCAGCTCCACAGGTGGATCTGCCTGATCTGCAGACAGGGCCTGTTTCCCCCCTTCCCTCTACTTATAGTGAGGATTCGGCCTTGGTGGAGGAAGGGGAGTTGATTGATAGGGAGTTTTCTGATGATGAGGGCCTGATCTTTGATCAGCCTAATTCTTCTAGTCTGTTTCGGCCTACGCTGTTTAAGTCATTATTGTTTAAAGCTAAGGCCACTACCCATATGGGAGAGGTAGCTCCCAAAGATAGTTCTGCTGTAGGCCTAGATACCACTGAACGCCTCTTTGCTGAGCCAGTTTCATTGCAGGAGGTGATCCCTTCTCCAAAGCTTTTCATGGATCTCATTCAAAAACAATGGGACCAGCCAACTGCAGTTACCCCACCTAGCAACGGGGACAGGAAGCTGTACACTTCTACCCCTGATTTGGAGACCCTTTTGCAATTTCCAACTGTGGATCAGCCAGTAGCAGCCCTAGCTTCCCCTGCCCTGATTCCATCTGAGATATCCGAGGGTCTGAAGGCTGAGGACCGTAAGGCCGAGATGGTTATTCGTAAGACACCCCAGGCCACGGCCTGGGCTTTACGTGCCGCTACTGCAGCATCTTTCTTTAATAGGACCTCTGTGCTCTGGCTTAAGCAGTTGCAGGAGAGGCTGGCCCCTGACGAGGTGCGTCTTCACCAGGACGTTACTAAAATTATGGCTGCCCTGGAATTTTCAGCGGATGCCACGCTCAATGCTGCCAAGTTTGCTTCTCGTGCTGTAGTCTCCAATGTGGCCTCCCGTCGCCTCTTGTGGCTCCGCCATTGGCAGGCAGACATTAAATCTAAATGGCGCCTGGCATCCACGCCCTTCAAGGGCGGGGCCTTGTTTGGATCCGTTCTCGATCCCATTCTCATAGAGACTAGGGACAAGTGCAAGGTGCTCCCTTCCTCGGGGGGGGGGGCGCAATACCAGACGGCAGCAGCCATACAACAGACACCAGTCCTTTCGGGGCGGCTATTCTGGGTACGCAGCGGCCCCCTTCATCCCCCATTACAACAGGGGTTTTCACCAGTCGCAGGACCACGGCCAGGACCATGGGGGGGGCAGAGATAGGGGACTCCAACAACACCAGGCGCAATCCCACAACAGGAGGTCCTTTCGTGGCTTGGGAAACCGGTCCTTTCGAAGGTACCGGTGATTCGCAGGGGGAGGAGTCAGTGGGCGGGTGTCTGCTGGCCTTCGCTCATCAATGGGCGGAAACCACCTCAGACGCCTGGGCCCTTCAGGTGGTGAGGCTGGGCCTCACGCTAGAATTTCTCTCCATTTCTCCACGACGGTTCATCAGGTGCCCCGTTCCCAGGTGTTCAGTAAAGTGGCATCTCATGGAAGCCGAAATAAATCTTCTCATCTCCATCAAAGCAATAGAACAGGTTCCCAAGGGGCAGGAAGGTCTAGGGTTTTACTCCATCCTATTTCTGGTGCTCAAAAGCTCAGGAGGATGGCGAGCCATTCTAGATCTCAAAAGACTCAATTGGTACATCAAGTATCAGAGGTTCAAGATGCAGTTGTTAAAGAGCATCCTGGCATCCATCCGCCAAGGCGACATGATGACATCAGTCGACATCAAGGAGGCGTACCTCCATGTGCCCATTCATCCGGCTCATCAACGGTTCCTGCGCTTCCAGTTTGCGGGCCGTCATTTCCAGTACAGGGCCTTGCCTTTCGGCCTTTCATCGGCGCCCCGCACCTTTACCAAGCTCCTGGCGGTGGTGGCGGCCTCCCTTCGTTCGGTTCTGGTGAGAGTGAATTGTTACTTAGACGACATCTTGGTCCTGTCATCATCCAGGGACCAGGCCCTATGGGATCTTCAAGTAATGATGGATTCCCTTCAGAGGCAAGGTTTCGTGCTGAATCTTCCCAAGAGCCATCTGCAGCCGACTACAACGCTGCTTTACTTAGGGACCGTCATCAACTCCGCCACTTGCCAAGTTTTCCTGTCCCTGGAACGGCTGCAGAGCATCCAACGGCTGGCTTCTCAAGTGTCAGCCTTGCGGCTTGTGCCCCTGGCTTTACTCTCTCAGCTGTTAGGGAAGATGATTTCTTGCATCGACATCGTTCCCTGGGCCAGGTTTCACGCACGACCACTCCAATGGTTCCTGCTTCCTTATCAGAGGTCTCACCCCAGTAATTCTAAGCTCAAGGTCTGTCTTTCACCCAAAGCCCTCAGATCACTTCGATGGTGGGCATCCTCAAAGATTCTCAAGGGGTGTCCGTTCAAAGAACCGGAACGCATCCGGGTTACGACAGACGCCAGCCTGTTTGGATGGGGCGGCCATGCTCTGGACAGGGTGGCACAGGGTCGCTGGTCGGACCGGGAGCTGTCCAACGGCATCAATTGGCTAGAGGTACGGGCCATCAGACTGGCCCTGCGAGAGTTTCAGGACATTGTGACTCACAAGCATGTGCTGATCTTGACCGACAATGTGGCCTCCAACCGCCAGGGGGGCACGCACTCCAGAGCCCTCATGATGGAGGCAGAGAAATTGCATCATTGGGCAGAGTCCAGGCTGTTGTCCCTTCGAGCGGAACACATCTCGGGCAAATCCAACGTCCAGGCGGATTGGCTGAGCAGAACCACAGTGGATCATGCGGAGTGGCAGTTACATCCAGACCTCTTCCAGCAGATTTCCCTCCGGTTCGGCCGTCCGGTGGTGGACTTGTTCGCGCAGCCTCACAATGCGCAACTGCCCCATTTCTTCTCCAGGTATAGGACCCCCGGAGCGGAGGGAGTGGATGCCTTGCGCAGCCCGTGGCCGGCCGGCCTCCTTTACACCTTCCCGCCTCTTCCAGTGATCCCAGCGGTCATCCAGAAGATTCTGTCGGAACGAGCGGAAGTCCTCCTGGTGGCTCCAATGTGGTCCCAGCGAACCTGGTATGCCGACCTGGTGCATCTGTCGATCTCCCGCCCGTGGAGGATCCCGGACGATCAGATCCAGCTCCATCAGGGGGCCCTCATTCATACGAACCCCCAGTTGCTACAATTAGCCGTGTGGCACGTGAGCGGACTATTCTGACGAACCTTCAGTATTCCAGCGAGGTCATCAGTACGATTCAGGCGGCCCGCCGACCTTCCACCACTCAAATTTACGAGGCTACTTGGCAGGCCTTCTGCAGGTGGTGCCGACGGACTGGGGCAGACCCCCTCCAGGATTCGGTGCCCCGAGTGTTGGACTTTCTGCAATCTGGTTTTAACAAAGGTTTGGCACCCAACACGCTTTGCAGGCAGGTCACGGCTCTTGCCACAGTGATTGGGGGAGGTCACGGACGTTCCTTGTCACAACATTCTCAAGTCAAGGCCTTCCTGAAAGGGGCGGCCAACATCCGACCTCCGACCGTGCACCGCTACCCTACTTGGGATCTGTCGTTAGTGCTCAGGGCACTTATGGACTCTCCTTTCGAACCTATTTCTTCCATCAGTCTTCGACTATTGACTCTTAAGACAGTGTTCTTGGTGGCTATTGCATCAGCCAGGTGGGTTTCTGAGTTGGCGGCTCTTTCCGTTCGGGCGGATCTCTGTATATTCCACCCCAACAGAGCTGTTCTCCGATTGGACCCAGCTTTTCTACCGAAAATCAACACGCTGTTCCATAGAGCTCAGGAGCTCGTCCTTCCGGACTTTTGTCCCAACCCTTCTCATCCGCAGGAGCGCCAATGGCATCACCTGGATGTGCGCAGGGTTCTTCGCCGCTACGTGAAGCGTACAGCGTCCTTCAGACGGTCTGAAGCACTCTTTGTTTCCTTTCAACCATCCTCCATGGGACAGAAAGTTTCTTCTCATACGATAGGGCGGTGGTTGAAGGCGTGCATCGCTCTTGCTTATGACAGTCAGTCCCGGCAGGTTCCCAGGCGCATCACCCCTCACTCTACCAGAAGTGTGGCCACCACGGCAGCCTGGGCCACACAAGCCTCAGTGGAGGAAATCTGTAGAGCGGCCACCTGGTCTACGCCATCACCATTTATCAGACATTACAAGGTTGATGTGTATGCCTCGGCTGAGGCATCCTTCGGGCAGCGTGTATTGCAACAGGTGCTCCCCCCTGCGGGGGACCCTGGCCAGCCTAGTTCCCGCCCTGGACCTTAATTGCTTTGGCATGTCCCATGCTTGGATTCCCCAAGCAGCACACAGGAGAACGACCGTTGACTTACCTGAACGGTCCTTCTATGTGTGCTGCGAGGGGAATCCAAACCCGCCCGCAGCTTCGGCTGGCCAGGGTGGTCATGTCTTGAATTTCATTGTCTTCATTGATATGTTACCGATTTATGATGGACGTTATTTACTTGTGACTTGTGCTTTTTCCTGACTATATTTGTATACCTTTTGGCTACGGCCTTCATTACTACTGTTATTGTTATGTTATCATTGTTCTTCTTGTTATACATCAATAAACGGTTGACTTCATACAAAACTGAGCCTTCCGGCCAGTGGAGGTGTGGTCACCAATTTACATAACTCAGTCTCAAGGCTAATGGACAAAGTTAACCCATGCTTGGATTCCCCAAGCAGCACACATAGAAGGACCGTTCAGGTAAGTCAACGGTCGGACTGGCAAATAAGACAGAAGATGTGCATGGACTTCATGGATAATGAAAAAGCCAGAAAAAAGAAATTATTTTAAAAGAGTTATTTTGTCTTTCAGGTCAATGCATTGATGCATGCTTTGATTGAGCTAAGAAAACAAAATCCAGCTATTAAGAGTTTAGTTGTTTCACAGTTCACAAAATTTCTGTCTGTAATAGAAACTTCACTAAAGTAAGTAAGATGTGTTATTTACTAAAATTATTCAAGAATAATTTAATTTTTAAATTTTTTAAAAAAAACCTTGCCCAGAGTCACTGGCAGTTGGGGGCCACATGTGTATTTTAATAATAATAAAATGTGATTTAGAAAAAAACTTTAAAATGAAAACTTCATTCCAAGGATCAGAATATAAACAAACAGACTCTTGTATAACATACTGCTCTTGTTTCTCAGGGAATCTGGATTTGTCTTTGTCCGCTTTGATGGGTCTATGAACCAGAAACAAAGAGTAGAAGCAATTCAGCAGTTCCAAAACAATGAAACTGGGTCTCCAACTATAATGTTGTTATCATTGAAAGCGGGTGGAGTTGGTTTGAATCTGACAGCAGCTTCCCGGGTATTTTTAATGGATCCTGTAAGTATAAACTCCCTGCTCAATGAGTCTGACATTTAATATTCTATACAACCTATTTAGACACTTAAAGAGCAAATTCTTTGCAGGCCTTTTCTAGTATTGGGGATGGGGGGAAGAACATTTAATCAATTTGGCTGTGTTAGGATTAAAACCTGAATTATTATCTATATAATATATGTATGCTTATCATGTTAATTCTCTGATTAGCACAACTTTTGAAATGGAATGTTTGCCGCTGCACCCACCACCCAATAATGTTAATTACTTGGAATTGAAATGTAAGAAGATGTAATATACATAAAAATAGGCATTGTGTTTTATCTGTAAAACATAAATGTATATAAAACTCTTTTTTAAAGTTTCTGGGGAAGAAATGGCTAAAAGTCTAGAAGTGGAACTAACAATCACAGTAGAATGAAACCTGCAAATAGACAGTCTTTCCAGAATTCCTTTCTGGCAAGGAGCCGGCTCATAAATGCTCCAGATAACTGCTCTTCATGAGGAGACAGCAGGACAGGAGTCATGGTGGTTTTGACCAGGACAGGGAGATGAGGTGAAACCATGGTTGGCATTTTTAAAAGGACATTGGTTTCATATGCTTCCTTTTCTAATCACTTTTGGAAATTGCTTATTAACTGCTTTTTAGCTATTAAGAACCTTTGGATTGATAAGTCTGAAAACATCTGGGGAGTTTCCCTCAATACTTAAAGAAGCTTTAAATATAAGGTTAAGAACTTAAAACGTGTGTGTGGGATAAACAGCAAAAGGGTGGTTAGAACTTCAATTTTAGAAAGTTACAAATGGATTAAAGGTCTAGATCAGAGGTTGAAACAAACTTTTTGGAATTAATTACAAGAAACTTTGGGGGTTGAACAGTAGAGGGGACCAGATGAATGAAAGGTTAGAGTTAAAGGAAAAGAACAGTTTACAATTAAATTCAGAATGAACATTTTTTTATCATTGACATATTGGATGAAAAAGTTAATTTTAAGAGTGTCTGCCTCTATATATAATGCTTAAAATATCTTATGGAAGAGGAAGAAGTTCTGCCTGACAAAATTGAAACTTATCTGAACCTAGATTTAAATCACAAGCAGAGGAATGACAGGGAAAATGCAATACAAAAGAAATTGGCTGATGCCTTAATAATTGAAAGGGATATAGAAAGAACAAACCAAGAGAGTGATCTGTGGATAATTTTCCTATATTGAATTTACAGAAGAGGCTCATTAAAGCCTCATTTATTGAAATTGTTTATACTTATTGTGATGCATGGAGAAGTCATTTGTATATAATAATTTCTTTATTATATTCCCCCTCCTCTTTTCTTTTCTGTACCTTTTTCTTGTTAGTTTGTGTTAGGTTTTATTGTTAAAGTTATAATTTTAAATATAAAATACTGTGAAGTTCCTAACGTTACTCTAAAATAAGATGTAGTAAATTTTCCTTGTCAGGGCCAAATAAGTACTGTGGAAATTTAGATGTGAATAAATATCTCTTTGTGTTCAACTTAGGCTTGGAATCCTGCTGCAGAGGACCAGTGTTTTGACAGATGTCATAGACTTGGGCAGAAACAGGATGTTATCATCACCAAGGTGAGCTGATCAGTATTTTAACAATCTGCACCTCCAAAAAATATGTTTGCTGTTTTGAAAACAAATTATTATATTTTTCAGTAAGTTCTAGAATTTATTTACTTGCAACTTTGTAGGATAATATATCTATATTTTATTATTCTTTTTCAAGTGCTTTGAGATAAGTAGTTTTATAGTGATAATTATTTGTTTGTTTTCTTTGCTTTACCCCTTTAAAAAATTGTTCTAGTTCATCATAAAGAATTCTGTGGAAGAAAATATGCTTAAAATCCAGAACAAGAAGAGAGAACTTGCAGCTGGAGCCTTTGGAACCAAAAAACCTTCTACTGGTGAAACAAAAATGAATGAAATCAGGACTCTGATGGATATGTAATTTAAAATATTGGAACAAATTCAGCTTTAAAAATAAGTTGATGTTATACGTTCAGAAAACATAATACTGAAAAATAATATTTTTAATAATTGCAAGGTATTTTTGCAAACCGCAAATGAGGAATCATTAATATACATACTCATATTGGGCAAGTGGTCCAGATCAGTAACCAACTTTAGTGTAGTAAACTCAAGTCTAAATGTTCAGTTTCTATATTAAGAGCAAAGCTTCATTACAGTTGAATGTATACAGTATATTATATTGTCAAATGATGTTTTTGATTTTTTTATGTAAACACCTGAATTGTAAAAAAAATTTTTTGCTTGAATTATATCTACATCTGTTACAAGTTAACTTATAACTTCTGAAGTTTTTCACACTGGAGTTTAATGTTATTATGTATTATGTTTTGTATAGACTATGTATTAGCAAATAAATAGAACAAAGCTTACAAATGAAAAAAGTGCATATACCAGCAATGGCATTCCTGTCAGTTCTGCCCCATGTTTTGCCCCAAGTTAGAAGCTTCTGAAAAGGGATTCAAAATGTGTTAAACTGAACGCAGACTTCAGTAAAATATCAGGCATATAAACTTACTTTATGCCTGCATTTGGTTTGTGTTTATTGAAAAATAAGGAATCATTTGAACTGTTTTTCTGCTATCGATCGTAATGTAAAACTATTGTGTATTTCTAGTTTGATTTCTAGGCAAATAAATTTTTTATCAAGACTTTGGGTTGCTGACTAGACATTTATTATTTTTTGTTATGTCTGAGTTTAGGATTATTCAGGCTTTTGAAATTGGTGAGACTTTACTAGAGTTCAGAAAGATGTAAAATTTCCTGCATGCCACCATTCACGTGTATAGAATTGATGTTGGAAGACAGAAGTTTTCTTCTATCTCTGAATTTTCTCCACACATTTGAAAAGTCTGGCACTTCAAAATTCCACCTGGCGTACAAAATTTCCAAGGAGAAAAGGGCTGTCTATGACACCAATTGCAGTGACTTGACTGAATGGGCACCATCTCATTTAACTCATTATCCCTGGAATGCCCATTTTCATATACTTGAAGACTACATCAATGTTTCAATTTCTTAAACAATAGTAATGCACTATATTCTTTTAAACTTAACATCTGTGCTGGCTACTTCTCCCCTCAAAAAAGTAAAATTAGTAAAAGTGATATCTGAGGTCCGTCTCTTGCCAGTCACATCTACCTGACTAACTAGAGCAGGGAGGCAAGGAATGTTGCGGGTCTCATCTGCTAGAGAAATACATCTGGCAGGACGTAGAAGGGCATTCTGCGTGGTGTTGCCCTCTCTCTGGAATATCATTTTCCACACATTAGACTGCTCCCCTCCCCCATTCTAACACTCTTGGAAGGCGCTGAAGACATGATTTTGTCAGCGGACCTGGGTAACCTAGAGCGGGATAGAACCCATTAAATGTATGTTGTCTGGTATGTGTATGTTATATTACTAATTTATTTTTCTCTTTTTCTTACGGTTTTTATATCTGTAAGCTACCTTGAGTCGCCATGTGTGAGCAGGCGGCAATATACATTTTCTAAAAAAATGGCAATTCCATCTTTAGTCAGTGTCTTTGATAGGACTGAACATATTCAGCTTTCATTGGGTTGTACTTTTATTTTTTCAAATACTCTTCCCTTTCAAATACTTCAGAAAATCCCCAGAATTTATGCTGCTTAACTCTTAGGGGCAGGATATTTTGGCTATTGGAATTTGGAAAATAGAAGATAATTTTGTAATTGGTTATATTACTATAATGAAAATAAACAAATTTCACCTAATTTAGTAACATGCTTTTGTTTTCGTCCAGCTTATAAGTGGATAGCAAGTATGAGTCTCACATCTAGAGGTTTAGTGCTGTTCTACCCATGCATTTTGCATGTACAATTGATGGAATACTATTCAACAATATCAATATTTCCTATTAAAACATCAGCCCATTGTGGAGATGTTTTAGCCATTCAAAAGTATTGTTTAATCTTCTGTCAAGAATTCTAATTACTGAGGATAATAATTTACTAACGGCTGTTATGGTGTTTTAAAGTTAACGTGGATACGCTCAAGTGTGTAGAAATTTCCAGCCTGTAGAGTCAGAACTTCTGAAACCGTCTTATGATAGCATTATTCTCTTTATTTCCTTCCCAGCTTCAAGTGTTACCCAGGTGAGCTTTCAATTAATGTACACATCCTGTATGGCCTTTAACATAGCTTCTTTTAAATAGAACACACACATTTCAATGGAAAGCAGACATACCCCAGATCAACTTTTAAGAAATCCTCAGTGGTATTGATTTGAAGAGTATGTTGATGACACAGATTACAAATGCTAAGAGACTTCAGAGGGTCACAGATTTTATTGCCACTTGATGAGTTGACAACTTTCAACAATGCTTTATTTTGTACTTTGAGTGCCATTACAGTTCACAGATTTACTTGTCTGAGTCATACAGAGAACTGAACAAAAGCATTTGCCATGCTGTATTTTTGTGCATAGAAATCTGGTCAGAAATGGCTGGAACTGGCAGAAAGGTAACTTTACAGTTACCCAGTTGCATATACATATGCTAGTATTGTAAGGCTCTTCTATTATAGCTGCCTGAATCTCTAGCCATTATTGTAGCAAGCAGAACGTATTGGTGTGCATGTGTGGAAGGAGAGGTAATGCACAGTCTTTTAGGTCTAAGTTTCAGGCCAGTGCAGTGTCCTGTTCTCAGGTTCTTTGCAGGCATATCCATGGGTTTTTGAGCAAAAGAAAAAGATCTGACTGTTGGACACATGATTGGCACAAGAATTCATACTTAAAACAGCTTTTGCTCAGTTCTTACCTGCAGTATTACCAAAAACCTTCAGTTGAGCAGTGGCAATGCTTCTGGCAAACCTAACTGACCCTAGCTGACTTTTCTAGTTGCTACAGCTCTGAAACAAGTCCTTGTATTGCTGATATTTGGGGGAGCAAATACAAGTGCTTTTACTGGAGGTAGGTGTCAAGTTTTTTCTTGATGTTGTCAAAGCTGTCTGCTCCCATGTAGTCAGCCTGACCTTGCTCCCATTTTTCTTTACGTTCTTCTGAGGACATAGCTGGTGGTGATGGTGGCGAATGTGGCATTGCTGCTGCTGAAAGTGACAGGTGGGACACTGCCTCTGTTACCTCTTCCTAAAAGGAAAAGATAAGTGGGAGAAGCACAATTACACACTACAAACAGGCATATAGATATAGATATATATAGATATATATAAAGTAACCAAGCAGAAGGTAAGAAAAGCAATTAGGTCTCATGCAAAGCAGCAAGCACCATTTATGCAATTTAAAGAGCTTTGAATGCATAAACAAAGTATCTGGGTCAATGAAATAGCAGACAGGTAGTTATGTTTAAGTTCTTCATACCTCTCTACAGAAGCCACAAGAGAAAGCCAGTGTATAGACCAAGCCCGACAGCTGCAAATAGTTCATTAGAAAGTTGAAATACAGACAATAGAAAGCATAGCTCAAGAATAGATCAGTATGTTTAGTCACAGGGTTAAGAATATTGTTTTCTGTATAGCAAGCCTAAATAATGTTGCATGACTAGTCTGAATGCATGAGAAGGCAGAATCGTTATTTTAACTGGCAAGATATGTAAAAACATCAGTTAAGAAACCCCACAATTTTTGTAGGTGCACTATTATAAGTGTTGTAACACAAATTTTAAGACAGTTGGCACAATACCACCCTTCACCCTCAATTTATCAGAGACAGCAGTTCATAATAGAGAGCAGATGTACCCCTGCAGGCATCTCTCCATGTTTATTGACTGCAATTTACTAGATATTTTCTCTTACGAGAAATAACTAGATGCCAAGCATAGTGCAGGATATGAAATCTTGAGAGGCCTAGGTACATACTCCAATCTGAATCAACATTGAATGAGAATTAATAGAACTGCGTCCTTTAAAGTTGATTTAAAAATGCAAGAGTTTTAAATGGTGCCTGCTGAATTTAACAATGTTCTAGGATATGCCTAATCTGAAGGAATATAGAGGAATCATGAATGCTTCAAGGGAATTCTTGAAATCAGCTACATAGATCAAAGTATGCAAATCCATTGTAAAGAACTGGCATTAATATCAAACATACTCAGATTCCTTGTAGACTTCTTCAAAGTTCTGTTGAGTGAAAGTAAACACAACCATTCTATCGGGGGTAGATAGAATGATGGCAATGATGATGGTGGGGAGTGCAAAATACCACTGGTTTTGATGAGTCAGCACAAAACATTTGACCCTATTTTAGTCTATGTACTTCCTGTTCTGAAGTGCCTTGAAAATTCATTTGGTGTTCTTTTCTTCATATTCTAGCACCAAAGTGTGGTATAAGCTACATTTGTACTGGAAGATACGATCTTATATAAACGGATGATCAGATGGGAAAATGTTTTTCTGTCTGCATTATTTCTTTGCTCTATAACATTTCCTGGGAGTTCTGAAGAAAATAATAGATTTTAGGGACATGTCGGCGGCATTTCAAAGAAGTCATTGCTATTTAGGATGATAAGGAAGCATGATTTGACTAAAGAGGAGAGATTCAGGAGAAATGGGGTTGTAAATGTATTTAAATATTTCTTTTCCCTTGAACATTGACCTCTGGAATCTATAACCTCTATTCCTGCTCAAACTTTATCTGTTGTAGAATAAATACTTCTCATGTTCCCATTATCCAAACACCTATTTTAACCACAATCTGATTAGTAAAGCCATAAATGCAGGCTTGTCCATATTTGTTTTGGCTATCCCCTAACCCCTTAGGAACAGTCTAGAACTTTAACTATAATTTGGTCCTCTAATAAGAAGCAGATCAATGTGCTGCATTTATGGGGAGCAGAGAAAATGTTGCAATACGTATTAGCTCACTAGCTAATGCAGTTGCAAGCTGTTTTTGTAGCAAACATGCTAGCTTCAAACCAACTCAATTCCAAGCCAAAAAAGAAATATTTTCTATATCCCACATTAAAGTAGAGAATGTCCATTTATGAGACATACCGCCTTTACACCAGTAGCTGCATCTTTGATTACACCATGCTGCTGTAATAATGGTAAGATATTTGTGACAAAAGTGTCCCACCACATATTGAGGAACTCTGGATGAATCATTGTGGGATCTTGAGCGTCTTCTTTGACACTTTTTGTTTTGGAGTCATAAGTATAATTCCATGGTTTCACTCTGCCCAGAAAGTGCACAACTTTAGCATTCATCCCAAACCTGTCAAAAGAAGAAGATGTGTGGGTAAAGTCATAGCATCTTAATAGAGGAGTGGATATCCATTACATATAGCTTGGAAGAATAATTGTGTAATAATTGTTAAGAGTTAAATACAATTAAGTTCAATATTTTGTATGGATCTGAATTCTTATGGCTATCAGAAAAACATCTTTACTGACTTTACCATAGCCAGACCTTGTAGTGAAGCACAAGGCTGCAGTGAAATAATCAAAATCAGTGCCATATGGTTACATCAATCTCCATACTTAATACAATGCAATTGTAGAGTTGGAAGGGACCTTGGAGGTCTTCTAGTCCAACCCCCTGCCTAGACAGGAAACCTTATACCATTTCAGACAAATGGCTATCCAACATCTTCTTAAAGACTTGCAGTGTTGGGGCATTCACAACTTCTGGAGGCAAGCTGTTCCATCGATTAATTGTCCTAACTGTGAGGAAATTTCTTCTCAGTTCTAAGTTGTTTCTCTCCTTGATTAGTTTCTACCCATTGCTTCTTGTTCTACACTCAGGTGCCTTGGAGAATAGTTTGACTCCCTCTTCTTTGTGGCATCCCCTGAGATTAATTCAACTTGTTTCTTATCAGTGAACAGTAAGAAGTTACAAACTGAAGATCACTGAAGTTCATCCCTGAGAAGTGATCAGAATCACTGAGTATCAATAGCTTGATATTGTGAATTACTTTTAATCCCATTTATTTTTATTTTTATTATAAACTAGAATACAATACTGGAAATACTAGCATATCAACAAGTCTTAATAAAGTATCTGTGCATAATCCTGAGTTCCTGTATTAATTTGATGGACAGCATAATAGAACAAGGAGTGCTTGAAATTGAACATGAAAGGAAACCAGTTCTACAAGATGTCTTAAATATTGAATGTGAAAAACAAGTTGATTTGGTGTGTTATTTAATAAATTAATAATTATTCTAAGCATTGTTCATTGACTATCTATTCAACATTCTCCATTTTTTCCTGAGTAAAACATCCCCCTAAATAAGCTATTTTAATCTTTTTGGTATTGTATGAAAATACTTTGTTTTAAATTTTGAATTCACACCTATTTCTCTTAAATATACATTCTCCATATTTAAAAAGCATTCAATGTGACCATAACAAAATTTAAGCTCATTCCAGGAGCAGATGTATTTGGCACAGTTGATTACCCTGGTCTAATGGCATGCTAGTATTAGGCATGGCCAGGCTTAAAATTTGGTTAGGACCGAGAAGGAATCTGGTCAGATTTTCATTTTTTTAAACTATGATATACTTATTTATGAGCTTATAATTTATTTGTACTTTGTTGCCTACTTCAAAGGGGAAAAACCTCCTGCTATAACATTTCAGCAATCATGGCCAGAATGCCACAAAAGCTACGAGAATGGAACTGAAGGACTCCATGTAGCTCAAATCTGAATGTAGGATTCTTTGTAGTACACTTCATGTTGTAAGAGGAGCTGCCTGCAATCACAATTACATCACAATTCCATTCACTAAGCCAGACACTCTTTCCACCAGCCACTGAGTACAATGAATTCATTCCAGTTTGCATGAAGATCCCAAAATAAGGACACTAATTTTAACCTGACAGCATCTCATGACACTTGGATCATAAGACACAGTTAGTTAAACACTGTTTTAATGAAAACAGTGCTTACGTCAGCTGCTCTATTAAATTCATCATCATTCAATGTTGCCTAGAGATTTGTTCTTACAACTGCACACTTGCTTCTGGTTCTCTCAAGTGGCAGAATTTAAAGAGATTTGACTTTCCCTGAGATAACCTAATGCCAGCAATTAACAATTTAATACGAAATATGAGTACTTCAGGAATGAACGTACTACCAAGGTAGATTATACCAGGGAAAAAAATGTAAGACATTGCCATAGTCTCGATTTTGTGGTACCAAGAGCACCCTGAATTTGTGCCATTGAAATCTGAAGATTAAAAAAGTATTTTTTAAAAATTTCAGCTAAAACATGGGACAAAAATAGGACTGATGAAGCATTTGACCTTTGGTCTTAAGGACCCCTTTTCATAAGTGAAATGAATAACACAAGCAAATTTCTCTCCTTAAATAGGGATATACATTGTGGGTTTCCTGACCTTATAAAATTATATATCTATAACTATATAGCTCCCTAAGGTATCTCAGGAACTGTCTTTTTTCATTTTTAAAATAAATTATGCCTTCATAATTCAGGTGCACTGAGTTCTCCATAAGGGCCAATTTTATCAGATCCACATTGGGCTTCCATTAATACTGTCCAGTCTTCACCATCAACTCTTCAGGCAAGGAAAGATGGGGAATTCTAGGCAAGCCTCCCTAAAAATCTACTCTTCCAGGACATCATCTCATACATAAGAATACCTGAAATTCACTAAATCTTTTTTAGCACTCTGAAGTACCACTTGCAGCTCTTATGTTGACTGTACTTTTGAAATATATCATTGCTTTCAGTCAGTTTTATTCTTTATCTTTTTTGGGCACATCCTTATCAGTAATCTTTTACAATCTCAGTTGGTACTTCTAGAACAACTCACAAAAACTTCAAGAGCAAAGCAACCTTTTGGTTACAATATTCTCTTCTAACAGTCACCTAATTGTTCCTTTGAGTGAATGTAACAGACAGATTAAATGTTACTATCTCATCCACAGAACTCTTTCTTCCAGGATGCTACAGTGAGACAACTCCACCTTTTTATTTCAGCCTGGCATGCCTTCTTCATTTTCTTCTTCTCAATTACATAAACATTTGCTGAGGTCAATGTTCTAAAGTCAGTCTTGTATTTGTTGAAGACATCTTCTGCTCTGGGCGCACACTCTATGGTTCTACACTTTGCAGGCCCACAACCATAGAGCGTGCGCCCAGAGCGGCCACTGCCGAAAAAGCCACGGAAAGCCAGGCTGGGACGGCGGTGCTGGCGCCCTGGCTCCATAATGAGAGCTGGGCCATGCATCGTGAGGCTGGGAGGTGGGTGAGCGAGAGCGGAACAGCCGCTCGTGCAACCCTCCTCTCCAGCCGTGCAGAGTGCCATTCACTGGCATTTGGAAGGCGCCAACCCTAACCCTAGGTCAGTGAATGGTGCTGTGTCCGGCTGCAAAGGGGGCTTGCCAGGTGGCTGCTCATGAGTGTGGTCGCTTCATGGCTGTTGTGTTGTGCTGCTGCGACAGTGCAACACAGCCATTCGGTCATGAGGCTGTGCCCGGCTCTTTGGGAGCCTGCTCGCAAGAGAGCAGCCGCCCGGCAACCCCAAAACAATAAACCCTCCCCCCATAATAAAGCCCAAGCCATATTTTGTACGTAAAAAGAAAATAAGACCCTATCGTATTTTTGGGGAAGAACGGTAGTTCTTTTAAATTTTTCTGGTTTATTCTGCTGAGATCAAACAAAGGAGTGATAACATAACATTAGAGTGATTCTAAGACAACCATTTAATTCAGATTATTCATTCTGAAGAAAAAAAAAACTAAGGTTGGATACAGATGTATATTACCTATTATAAGACATACAATAAACATGTCAATTGTTTTATTCTCATTTTAACTGTGGGGGTCCTTGCCTTGCCATCAAGAGCAAGTAGCATAATTCCTCTCACACTATTTGAGTCTGGAAGTAGTAGTAACACAGAATTAATATCAAATTATGCATATTTAATAATTCAGCCTACCCTGTCTGTGTGCATAATCATCTACTTACGCTTTAAATGCTGGGAGGTAGGAATAAATAGAAATGCTGCTTAAGTTATAAATAAATGGGAGATGCTTGCTAATATCTGTAGTTGCCCAACTGCTGAAGAAAGTGTTCAACAGACCCTGGTCCCCACCTGAGGGAGGGAAAGAGGAAGGGAGGGAAGGAGAGAAAGAGAGAGAGAGAGAGAGAGAGACAGGTTAGTCAAAGAAAAAGCAACGGTTTAAAAAGCCTTTAAAAATCAGTTTCAAATATTCTTGACATACTATACATAAAATGAATCCAGAAAATCAGAAATGTGTATGTCTGATCTGCAGTATTAGTTTGGTAGTTTTGTTGAACTAAATTTAACAAGGTTATTAATACAATTTAAACCCTGTATGGTAATGAACGAGACAGTTTTCCAAACATTCATAATTCATTATTTGAAGTGAAGATGGATCATCTAATTATTTGCGAAGTATGAATAATTTTTTTTTGTGGAAATCAGTTTAAAAATTGCTTTATGAGGTGTTTACCTATTTTCTCAAATAAAAGGTATTACTTTTAAAAACCTGCTTAGTTCTAAAAATGGAACCATTAGGAGCAAGGAATATGCCCAATAGTGATGTAAACTGAACCTTTCTGAGCAGTGATTTTTGTTTCTATTAACCATAGCTATTTATCAGTTTGTTTTTTTCAATGAAGGATGTGATCATCCATGCACTGACTTCTTCTGCAAGCATCCCTGACTCATAATGAATTCATATTTAAGGCTTCCAACTCTTATCAGAACACTAGGTTCAGGGAGCCCAGATGGGGTTGCATATATCAAACTACATTCTTTCAAATTATTTTATAAGGCAACAGACGTCAAGTAACAATCATTCAGGCCAAGGAACCGTTTATGTTGCTTAGCTCAGTTTAGCAAACAGAATAGGGAGCAACAAAGTGACAACAACATGTTAGAAGCAGCCTAGCTTCTTGGATTGTTATACAAAAATTAAGAGTGGGGACTTTTCACTTAAATACTTTGCAAAGTTATTTATTCAATAAAGATTAAATACTGCTATTGATAGAGACACATCAAAACTTAGAAGACTCCAATAAGTTTTGGTTGGCTCTACCAGAGAGTGTCAAAATCAAATATGATTCACATATGAAAGTTGGTACACTTGATTTATATAATTTCTACCTTTAAAATAAAGAGAGTTATCTTCATTTTACAAGTCAGAGTAAGATTAGGAATGTTCTTTCCACAGTCCTAAGCATAAAGCTGGAACACATTACAACACCGGGTCTGAGTGCATCTGAAGCTATTTGTAATTTCAAGTCTGGCAATTCTAGTTGCTGTACCAATTTAAGATTCAGGGCATGTTGAACATAGAATGGAAAAGACCCAAACACTTAACATATTTCTAAGGAAATGGCATCTCTGTTTCAATTTCCCACAGCAGAAAGAGTTGTCTGAAATTTGTTCTCAGAATACCATGGTTATTGCCAAAACATACCCCTTGGTAATATTTTTAAGTGAAATTCAATATGCTTGCATTCTGGGATAAATGTCAAAATAAACTTAGGGGATAGCCAAGGAAGGTAATAAGATAATATAATCAGAGGAAACACAAGATCTCTATTTGTGTTTTGCTTGAGACAGGAACCATACAATCTTGTTAATGAAAGCCATCTAATATCTCTGCCATTTTAACTAGTGCCAATACTCATTAATTAAGTCATGAAAAAACCAAGAGTAATTTAGGACTTAACTTTTAAATGAGAAAAAAGAAGCTCAAAAGTAGAGTCCTAAATAACTCTTGCTATTTCCTAGGGGAGACTTTGTTTTCCATTTTGTACTCCATGTTAAAAGAAGCACAAATAAATCTACTGAAAAGCAACAAAATTTAGGCAACCAAGACAGCTTCTTTGGATATTTGGTAGTTTCTACCAACTAATACAAGCAAGTTAAAAAGCAGCAGGTTTAGTTCACATGAATGAAGCTTTAGAATGTGTCTATTCTTATGGGGCGAGGGACGGGAAGGGAAGAATTCCAGTAATAAACTGTCTACAGTAATGTAACCTAATTTTCACGCATATTTTAGCAGAGGGAACACAACAGTACACGTGTGAATAATACCAAAAATATGCCCATTCATTATACATCTATGCAATCTTTTCACCCCCTTTTTACAATTCAATATAGTTCTTCTAAAAAGCATCTTCCACATAATTTTCAGCACAGACACTTCCCCCAGAAGGCAATTTCACATTAGGAACAATTATAATCAAGCCAGTAATAAAGATCCTGTTCTACAGAGATAACAAGCCTTTGTCTTATGGACCATTTATGGATCATTTCCAAAATACAGTAAAATACATAGGCTCAGAATCCAGAATTACAGAGTTGGAAAAGACCTTGGAGGACCTGTAGCCCAACCCTTTGCTCAAGAAGGAAAGCCTATACTATTTCAGACAAATGGTTGACCAATCTCTTAATAACCTCCAGTGGTGGAGTATCCATGTCTGGAGATAACCAGTTCCACTGATTAATTGTGCTTTTAGGAAATTTCTGCTTAGTCCTAGGTTTTTGTTGTTAGTTGCGAAGTCATATCCAACCCATTGTGACTCCATGGACAATACTGCTCCTAGCCTTCTTGTCCTCTACCATCCTCTGGAGTCCATTTAAGCTCACGTCTACTGCTTTGGTGACTCCATTCAGCCACCTCATTCTCTGTCGTCCCTTTCTTCTTTTGCCCTCAATCTTTCCCACTATTAGGCTCTTCTCTAGTGAGTCCTTCCTTCTCATTAGACGGCCAAAGTATTTGAGTTTTATCTTCAGGATGTGGCCTTCTAAAGAGCAGTCAGGGTTGATTTCCTCTAGGATTAGACAGGTTTGATTGCCTTGCAGTCCAAGGGACTTGCAGGAGTCTTCTCCAGCACCATAGTCAAGACTAGGCATTATAAAGTGAGTCATGTGGTCTTCATTCTAACCCTCAATGCAGCCTACGACTGCATGGCTTTTTTGGTAGCTGCAGCACACTGCTGGCTCATATTTAAGTGATTGTCCACTAGGACACCAAGATCCCGCTTGCAGTTACTATTATTGAACTAGGTAGCACCTAATCTATATCTCTGCATTTGGTTTTTCTTGCCTAAATGTGGAACCTTACTTTTTTACAATTGAATTTCATTGTTCAAGACTGTTCAAATCCTTCATATCTTGAACCTATCTCCTGGAGTGTTAGCTATTCCTGCAGCTTAGTGTCATCTGCAAATTTGATTAGTTTCCTTTCTTTCTGCTGATCTAAATAAATGATGGAGATATTGAAGGGCATAAGATAGAGCCTTGGGTTACCCCACTGTATACTTCTCTCCATGTAGGTACAGTTCAATTAAGGACTACACATTGAGTACAGTTAGTCAGCCAGTTATGAATCCATCTATGGTGATGTTGTCTAATTTACATTTTTCTATCTTATCAAGCAATAGATTGTGGTCTACTTTATCAAATGCTTTACTGAAGTCCAAGTAAATTATATCCACAGCATTTCACTGATCCACTAATTTTGTTACACTGTCAAAAATGAATAAGAGTTGTCTGGCATGATCTGATTTTGACAAACCTCTAGGTGTTCGCAGATTGGTTGCTTGATTATCTTTTTCAGAATCTTCCCAGGTATTGATGTCAGGCTGATAGGTCTGTAGTTTCCTGGATCCATTATTTTTTCCTTTTTTGAAGAAGGAAACTACATCAGCCTGTCTTTGCACTGAAAAAGGTCTGTTTCTAGATTTTTAAAAACTTTTTATTATAGTTATAAATAATTCAAGGTGGCTAACATACCTAATACTTTGTCTCCCTCCTATTTTCCCAACAGGACCACCCTATGGGGATGGTTAGACTGAGAGTGAACGATTGGGCCAAAGTAACTCAGCTGGCCTTCATGCCTAAGACAGGACCAGAACTCAGAGTCTTGGTTTCTAGCCTGGTGCCTTAACCACCAGACCAAACTGGATTTTATTCAATTTTAACTTTTATTTCATTATAAATCTTATAATTTTTACTATGTTTATGACTTCTTATTCAGAAAAATAGCATTTATTTATTAAATTTATTTGCCACTTTTTTCACCTACAGGTGATTGCAGGTAGCTTACAACAGAGAAACAGGTTCCTAATTCTCTGCAAAGAGAATCATGCTAAGTGTCCATTGAGCCAATATTGTGCAAATTTGACTTCCTGCAATCTGTACATACTACAGCTTCAAACAACATGGTCAGGGGTGATGGGAGTTATAATATAAACAGTACCAAGAAAAGACTACTCTAGCTTTTTTCATGTTAGGGTCTTGCTTTCTGTATGTAAAAGATTGTGGTCGAATTGTAGAGATTAAAAGCCCAAAAAACCATTCTCCTTCAGGCAGGGGATTATTGAAACAAATAAACAAGCCAAAATGTTACAGTACATTCTCACTTTCTATCTGCAATGATTTTCTTCTAGATTCTAGCTGGCCATGCCCTTCTTTTCATCATCAGTAGCTGCAAAGGATCAAGTAAAGAATTGTTGCATAAGTGAGTCATTTCTAGTGAACCAGGCCAGTCTTCATTGGAATTCAAAGGAAAGGGGGGGGGGACTCTTTTTAAAACCCACTATTTTGATTTTTGTAATTTTTGTAGCATTTAAGCAAGTGTTATGACACTCTTGGAAATTTCAAATGATAAGTGGCCCTCTTTCTTTTAGCGCTAGACATCTGTACTTGAAAGACTGACATGATCAAACCACCCCAAGTGCATTCACAGCAATTGTCAAACCAGCAACTTGCCCTCCATGTTCCATTTAGGCGTTTTCTTACCTAGAAAGATTGGTGGGAGATAAGATGATATTCTTTTAAAGGAGTCTTACATGGAAAAATGAAACCTGTTCTTTGCAAGAATGTTCCAAATTCAAAATGTCTTAAGCCTGAAATGCCCTAGTTTGTCTCCAATCTTGTTCCAACCATTTGTGAAGTGTCCAGAAATGAAATTAGGGTTGTTTGAAATTGGAAACACTTCAGAACTACTTGGAACATTTCTGGAAAGTGGGGACAACCACTATGGAGCTGCAACATACAGATTAGTTGCTTTTTTATTCTTAAGTGTAGAATATATAATTGATGGGCTTAAGGTACCAGAAATCAGATTCTGAAGCGATATGGGCTTAAGTTAACAAGAAAACAAATTTCTGAGTGATAGGACAACCAACAGATCTAATTACTTGGAGATAGAGCTGAAAGTTCCCCTTTGCAGGGTTGTATTCAAACAATAGCTAGAAGCAAAGGGGTTTCTACACCGATGCAGGAATCAGCCTTGATGACTTAAATGACCTCTTCAAATTCCAATGCTAAGAATGTTCTCATCAGGTCTTCCTTTAAGAAAGATCAATAGCAGTGTGCATTGATATTGTTGCAGATGGATGTTGTGGTTCATTATGCATTTATCTAACCATGTTATTATGGCTTGAAAAATAACACTGGTCTTTTATTTTTCTAGAAGAAGCAGAACACACTGTCCTAGTCTACAGGCCTTTTAGGTAATGACTCTTGGTCTGTCGAAAGACATTCTATTTGCAATTCTTACTGTAATAATACACATGCAGCTGCTTTATTGACAGATTACCCACTTCCTTTTTACTCCACTTTTAGGAAATTAATGTTTCATACATTCAGGTCCATTGAAATAAAACCCCATCTACTGAAAGCTTCAGAAGTATTCCATTCTATAAGCATTACACATTTGCTGCAGATTTGGTTTGAATAATCTGATTTAACATATACCCAGCCTTTAAATACAAGATTTTCCCATCACCCAGAACAAATGAGTTACGCACCATCAAAGCTGCCTTTTTCTGTGGCAAGTTGTAACAGTTGATTGAATGTTTCAATGGAAGGCCTATAGACAAAAACTCCTGAATTGAAACAGTCAGGCCAGCCTGGATCTGGGGCTGCAGAAAGTTCTTCTCTTTCAAAAAGTTCATCGATGTTTGACAAGACCTAATAGGGAAGAAATGGTTTGCAGATACAAATGCATTATTCACCAGCAAAGTGAATGGCAATTTCCTCTTAAGATACATTGTTATTACCTTTAGATCTACTAATGTTGCTAGAGTTATTTCTGGAAGCAAAGTTAATTGAATGCATTTTAACTCACAACCCATGGGACATTTTCCTTCCTCATTTTAAAGTTGTTCGGAAGAATCCTGTCTATATGGCAAAGATGAGACTAGGCATTCTAGATAATGGGTATATTTCTATAACTAGCACTACGCCAGAAATCTGGTGCAGTCTGACTTTTTCCTTAAATTATTGCCTATTTATCAACAGGGCAATTAGATGCATGGAAAAGTAGATGCTTTTAATGCAATGGATAAGCCATAATTTGCTGTAGCAAAGTATGCAGTTTCTACATATTTCTATTTATTTAACACATGGCATAGAGTAAATTGCTAACAGTAGTAAAAAATATCTATATATGAAAGGAATACATAATAGGTAAAGGTAAAGGTTCCCCTTGCACACATGTGCTAGTTGTTCCCGACTCTAGGGGGTCGTGCTCATCTCTGTTTCAAAGCCGAAGAGCCAGCGCTGTCTGAAGACGTCTCCATGGTCATGTGTTTCGCATGACTAAATGCCAAAGGCGCACGGAACGCTGTTACCTTCCCACCAAAGGTGATCTCTATTTTTCTACTTGCATTTTTACATGCTTTTAAACTGCTAGGTTGGCAGAAGCTGGGGCAAGTAAGGGGATCTCACTCTATTACACAGTGCTAGAGATTCTAACCGCCAAACTCCTAACCTTTCTGATCTACAAACTCAGCATCTTAGCCCCCCCGTCATTAAACACATAATATTATGGTACAAAAATAATGGAAATATTTTGGTATGTAAGGTAAGGTACGGTATGAGGAATTCAACAAGTTTTGTATAAGCTATAGGTTATTCTTTAAAATACTTTGGTTCATGAGAATGGAATAAATATTCTATATATTAATATTACATATATCTGAAGTGGTGCAAATCAAAAAGCATCTCATTGACTCACTATGTGGCATATAAATTACTATTTTCTAACATGAACTGCAAAGCAACGCAACTAAAAAGGATTATCAGCAGCAAGAAAGACATACCATTGTGTCTGCATCCATAAACACACACTTTGAATACTGTGTTAGTTCCCAGCAGTGGAGTTTTGTCAAAGTAACACCAAGTTCAGGCCTTTTCAATAGTGCAAGATGGGCTGAATCACCACTGTCCAAAACATCCACCAGCTTCACTTCATCAAAGACCTTTTCTAAGACTGTCCTATTGAAAGGAATGGTCATGGTTTACATCAATACTCAATGCCACTCACACTCATCCAATAACTGTCTACACTATCCCCAGAACCTGTAAGAAAGCAGACTTCTATGTCATATTTCTGCAAGAGCCTATAGGAATTTGCTTGAAATAGATTCTCCTGACAGCAACTGTTTATCCCCTGGTAGTATATTTCAAACTTAAAGTGTATAGGAATGCAGACTTGAGATAATGCACTTGAAAGGTGGTGGATTAGTAGTACTGACAGGCTCTCAGAGCTACACAAACAGATGGGTTAGAAAGACCTACACTCTTGATAAGTCAACTGGCTATTTTAAACTAAAGAATTATGGAACTTTTAGCATTTATGGAATGACTTCTGGGCAGTAGCTAAGAATATACTAAGGTTGCAGAACATACCCACAGAAAACTGATAAGGTTTGAAAATTCTCAAAATTATTAACAATAACCAATCATTGATAATGATTCAGCATTTGCAAAAATAGAAAAGAGGTATGCTGAAAAAAAGAAAAAAAAATCCAAATAAACTGTGTTCCAGAATAGAGATGAAATCACAGAGCAGGAACAGGTAACAGTGGTGGTGGCTCTAAATTCTACCAACAACATTGGAAAATTCTAGTTATCTGAGTTTATACTAAAATAAGAATAATGGTATTTTTGAAGTTTTAAATCTACAATATTGAATTACTAAATCACCTTTTAAAATTTAGGGGTCTAAAAAGCTCCAACTATGTAATAGCATGATGTACAGAAATCTTTTTTATACTACTGTTCTCTTCTGTTACTCAATACAAGAGCAGAAGTCCTGGGCAGCAGGCAATACTGAAGTACTTCCTCTCTACCAATTTTAACCCAGATTCTACTAAGATTCACGGTTGTGTAGGAAGGAGCTAGAAGGCTTACCACCACTTCCCTACAGCAGATCACTGCTGCTTCCTTTCTAGCTAATAGATGACTTTTGTCCAACTGCCCATGAACCATATGCTGAAGATCTTAATTATTAAAATTCTGGCATAATTTTTGCCTTTAAAGATTCTCCTGGAATTGAAGATATTTCTACCACAGATATTTATTTAGACTGGGAGAGAAGAGTAAGTTCTTTTTAAATGTTCCATTTATGTAAAACTTTAAACAAATTTAAACACCCTGCCCTCCATAAAGAAGAGATATCTTGCATAGCATTTGATATAACAGCTAGAGATTTAGCACAGCAAGCCACAAATCTCACTATGCAAATATTTGAGCAAGCTTGAAAATGTAGTGAAGTTTCTCATATCCTTAGCAAGACATTTAGAATTCAGGCTACAAGTTAAATTAGCCTTAAATTAGGAAATAACTATGACTAATGAAACCAGCTAACACACTAACACTACCTTAGTTGTCCATAAATAGACTTGTCTTTCTTGTTTACATTAAGAGTAAGCAGTCTAATGTCTCATCTTTATAAACATCCCCAGTTGTTAAAATCTTGGTCCTGAATTATTTTCAACATCCATTCTTTTTGAAAGCAAAAATCTTTCAACTATATTTAGGGAAGATGTTAAAAGGCTTCCCTCTTAAGGGAAAGTTCACCCAGCTGCATTTATTTTTAACTAAGCTCCCACTTGACCTTCGGGTGCATGTTTTCACTGAGGGTTGGATCACCACAGTGCATCAGGCAACTCACCTCATTGCCTCCGATACATGGGGAGTGATCAATACTGTCAACTTCCTTGTCGTTCTGTAATTCCGTAGCGATGATCCAAGGACAAGTGCTCCTTTTACATAGGAATCATTTGTGGCTAGTGTCACAAAAGATTGGTCTTAAGGAAAAGAGACACACATTTCATTAATGTGGAAAAGACCTGTCATTGCAACATAGTGTATTCTTAGGGATCCATAACTCCATTTTATTCTGGCAGTAGTTCCAGAAAGATAGGATTTACTTTTGGGGTGAAAAAGAATGACTGTATTTATGCAAGTAGTACTTGACTTACAATCACAACTGGGGCCGGAATTTCCATCATAAGTAGTTGTTGTCATAAGTTGAATCGGTCCAAATTTTAAGACAATTGTTACAATGGTTAAATAAATCACCTCGGACATTAACTAAATCACATTAAGCAAACAATGCAGCCATTAAGTGAATCCAGCCCACCACTGAAAAAAAGGGTTGCAAATTGTGATCATATGACCATAGCATACTGCAACCAGTTGTAAACATGAACTGGTTGTCAAATGTCTAAATTATGATGTATGATTGCAGGGGTGGTGCTATAATCATAAATATGTGTACAAGTCATGAGTTACTTTTTATGAGGCCATTTTTGACTGCTTGTTGGTCATACGTTGAGGACTACAGTACCTATATCAGTGGTTTAGGTTTAGGTTTATTGACATTTGTATGCCGCCCACTCCCTAGGGACTCTGGGCGGCTTATAGACAAGACAAGGGGACATATAAAAATTTAAATAAATATACAATTTGTAAAATTACACAACATACATACAACTTAGAATGGGGCTGGATACTAATCAACAGCCCCAAGCCTGCCGGAACAGCCAGGTCTTAGTAGCTTTACGGAAGGCCGGAATAGTAGTAAGGGTAAGTGGCAGTGAACCTATGGCACCTGTGCCAGAGGTGGCAAGCAGAGCCCTTTCTGTGGGCATGTGTGCCTTTGCCCCAGCTCTGCTGCTCATGCACGCAAGCCTCCCGTCGGTCAACTGGTCTTTGAGTCACTGCTGTGCATGTGTGGGGTGTGCGTGCACAGTGTTCACATGCATGCACTCATGCCTTGCAGTTTGGGTGTGCGTGCACTTTGGGCACTCAATGTCTAGAAGGTTCGCCGTCACTGACCTATATATCCATACAGCATAAGTCACTTGATTGCAAGATGGGTGGCTATATAAATATAACAAATAAATAAAACATTTTTTGAGATCACAAAATAAAATATTGCCTTTCTATGGGATTCCAAGAAGCTTTTGGCTGATCAGTTTAGGAACATACTAGATTAGAGAAGATGAAGGTGACCTGACATTCTGCCACCCTCTTTTGGCTTTGGCAATAGAGCTGGGGCTGATAATTGCTGCTATGAAATGTAATGTAAAATATGTTCATTAAATTTATAATTTTAATAAATAAATAAAAACTCATGCATATCTTAATGCAATTGATATCTACAATTACCTAACCAATAGTGGTAGAACATGCATGTTGAAAAGTTCTTACTGCAGGATAGGACCAAACTTTATCCACTTTTATTTTCTTTCCTGTCTTATCTGTGACAATGGACTAATGGATAAAATATATAATCTTAAACAGAAAACATTCAAAGGGGCATGCTTGCCACACGTTAATGGATACCATGTCCATTTTTGTGCTGTTGCAGGGTTATACTTTTGTGGAGATGAAACTATCAAACTTCACATTATCTGGAAATAGGAAACTCCTATGTCAGTGAAATTGTTAGGAAATGTGTTTAGCAATTCAAATTGTGCAAGATACACTGGCTGTCACAAGTTTAAATTATACATACCAAATGGATTTCTAATTAAATACTTTGCTCTCTACTTTTGCATGGGATTTAATTTAGTGGGTTGTAGGAGAAAAGGCTCAGAGCTTCCCACCCATGTAGTGCTAAAATAAAGTTTCTACAAATTCATGAATTTCTCCCCATGGAACACATTATCAAAACATTTACAGGCAGGTTAGAGCAGACCAACTTAGTCTACATTATGCCCTCCTTAGGCAATGACCACAAGTTTATACATATCCAATTTTGCAATGGAATATCAAAGCTGGTTCTTTGATCATCTCCACATGTGTGTCCTGAGATGTCTATCATAAGCAAGCTGATAAACTCAGCAGTGTATTTTAATTCCTTATGCATAAAATCATTACTTGAATATATTTACATAACTACCACACCCATCCAATTGTAATGGTTGTGTGCCCAAGAATGGGTTTGGAGTGTACATATTCCCCCCCTCCCCCTTGTGAGCTTCCATAATCAATTGCTCTGTTGGCTGAAAAGAAAATATTTGAAGATGATGCAATGGTGGTAAGGGAAAAAAGACTTTTTACCTGTCTCAGTAATACATCCTCATTGTGAACAGCTAATCTGTTTGAGACAAAGCCTTACAGCCTTAGCCATCTACCTGGTAAGCAAGTCATATTACATCTGGAACGTATTATTCAGAACAATTGTAGGCAGCCTAACCGGAAGATATTTCTGCTCTGTCAGTAGATAGCAACTGAAATATAGATGAGAGGCTCAAACCAGCTGATTCAGTGTTATCATTAGTTGCATACAAAAGTCTTGTCCTTTCAACCTAGCTAGAATTTGTGTTTAAATTAAAGTTTGGACAATGTACTTTCTAACTGCTGAAAGTTAAAAGTGTGATAAACTGGCACTTGTATTCTGTAATTATAATTTAGGAAGGAAGGAATAGCCTGTCGGGTACAATAGTTAAGGTGTTGGCCTAGAAACCAGGAAGCTCTGAGTTCTACTCCTACCCTAGGCATGGAAGCTGGCTGTGAGACTGGGTCAATCACTCTCTCCCAGTACAATCTACCTCAAAGTGTTGTTGGTGTGCGGAAAATACATGTTATTTGCTCTTTACTAAAGAAAGGTAAACTGAATATTAATTACAAATTGATAATGTTTAGTGTTCAATAGGTTTTTTAAAAAAAATTATTCAACATCAATGCTGTTCAAAAACTTCATGCAATTGTATAAATGTTTATAAAATGATTTTGTAGAATCAATCAATCTTTTATTTTGGTCAAGGACCAATATAAAAGCAAGAAAAAAAAGACTCAACATTAACAACAACATTACCATAGAGAAAATATTTATTTTTATTAATGTCAATGACAATTTTATAAACATATGTTTTGTATAAAGATATTTGTTATACTAATACCATGTTTTAGCTAAATTGATATTACTTTACAGGATTATTATGGATTATATATGATTATGTTGAAATAACAAACCAATACAGCAATGCAATACAACTCAGATCACTAATATATATATATATATATATATATTTAAGAAAATTTAATAAAATGCAGATTTTATGAATTTGCCGGCATAAATTAGATGTTTAATTGCTTCTATTGTTTATCAGCAGACACAAATTCACAACAAGTTCACAATAGGAAATAGTGAGAAAATCTGATATAATCCAGCATCTAGCATAGCAAGCTCTTATATTTCTGAATGTATATACTAAACTAGACCATTTAGTATTGAGGATTATTGTGTACATAATTACTGTACACATAATCCAAAATATTTTCCAATGTAATGTTTCTAAAGATGCTTTATTCCCAAGGGATTTTATTTATTCCAAAGGTCATTAATAAAATCAAATTTATCAATATAAACATAAGAATATTACTCAAGAGTATTCATTACTTATGTCACTTTATAGTAACACCACAATAACAAGTTTTAAATTCAATTTCCATTTATTGCTATAAATCCACAGATATTTTGGAAAAATCAAGAGAAAACATAATTTAGCTTAAACTCAAGGCTATCTTAACATTGGCCATTACAATCACTTGTGCCTTTTACCACTAGCTGTTATGCCCAAGCCCAAAGATGACACAGTGAAATCCAAGCTAATCCAATACTTCATTATTTGCTCACATCTAATAGACAGCATCACACCAGGCTAAAGCTACAATTGTCTAACAAAATAGATATATCCTAAGAGATTCTAGGGCAATGATGGCAAACCTTTTTTGGCTCCCGTGCCAACAGCGGGGGAAGCACAGAGGAGTTGTGCCTGGGCATGTCAAACCCATAATGCTATATGCACAACACCCCTCCTGCATGTGCATGCAAGCGTGACCAGCGCCCCTGTTTTTGCCATGTTTTTTTCACCCTTCCCAGGCTCCAGAGGCTTTCTAGGAGCCTAGGGAGAGTGAAAATAGCCTCCCCCATCATCAGGCTTCAGGAGCTTCCCTGAAGCCTCTGGAGGGCGAAAAATGGACCTACGGGGAACCCAGAAGTTCGGGAATGGTGACTTCCGGTTTGTCCGTAGGGCTGATTTTCAACCTCTGGTGTAGGAGCTCCGGAGGGCAAAAAATGGCCTCAAAAGAAGCTGACAGGGCAACGCCTCATGTGCCCTAACAAATGGGTCTGCGTGCCACCTGTGGCACGCATGCCAAGGGTTTGCCATCACGGTTCTAGGGTGTGGCTTTTAATTTTTTCTCCCCAAGCCTCCTGGACTGCCCAGACTCTTATTTTGGGCTTCTCATTGGAATGCCCTACTTCCTCTTTGAGAAGCTTCAGTGCTCCTGCTGAGATCCCTCTCCCCTCTCCAATTCCTTTTCTAGTTGCACTTTCCATCACACTCACCTCCAGAGAGGCAAACAATAGCCATGTACAATGTCACAAGACACCCTTTTTTCAGCAGGTGGCAGCACTTGGCTGACCTTGTCTGGAAAGCAGAGTCAGACTTGATTAGTATTTGGATGGAAGGCCACTGGGTAATTTTATGCCTATAGGTTGAACCAGGGTACCAAAACACAACCTGCGAGAAAGGAATGTCAAGCTTACTATAGTAGGAAAACTACATGTCCATGTCCATTAAGTCAGAAGCTCAAAGTATTTTTTTTAATAAAGCACCCTTAAGATTATGCTGCAATTTAGAAAATGAACAAGTGCTTCAAAAAAGTTTAATCCCTGACACGTGGAGTTAAATGGATTGGGCAGCAATAATGAAAAGATCATTGCATTTTTTTATGAAGTCTGCTTCCAAAAGCACACAATACAACATCAAATAGACTATATCCTGACTCAGCACAAGACAGCACTTGTGCCCGAAACCAAATCATATAATTTATGCATAGAAGAATTCCAGAGTTGAATTGGTTTATGGCCAGGGGATGTTATAGTTCATATTAAGAATGGATGAATGCAGAAGGCAAGGCCTCATTCATGCAAATAAAGTAAAACAAGAAATGCCTAGGCTTCACTTAGTGAATGCTTATGTGAGTGATTAGATGGGTAAGAATCTTAACAGCTTGCATTGGCCAATGGGCTAAAATCTCAAGGTAGAATTACCTGCCGTAGAACAAAGATAAACATTTAACATATTATGTGAGATATTACAGGCATTCCTATCCAAGGTTTTGAATTGTGTTCAAGATAGCAGAGTCAGTAAAGGCTAAGCTTTTGCAGAACAATCACAAGAAAAAAGAAAGGCTCACATTTGGTGGAAAGAAACCCCAGTGCCACAGTAACTATTCTTCAAATCTTTGGGAATATGTTATTATCATCTACATAACCTGTGTAGCTGGCATTGTGATTGGAAGAAAATTCTTCTGGCTGAATAGTTAATTTGAAACAGTAGATTCCTACTACCCATTTGGGCTCCTCAGCAACCCACTTGTGCATCACCTTGAAAGTGAACAAGCCACAGGCTTAAATGTGTATTATTAACATGTTTCAACCATGGGTATAGTTTACATTTTGACACATTCAGGCTCCCTCAAACTGGTATTGTAGGACATTGAGATAGTGATTGTGTTAAAGTATCACATTTAAACATTAATATTCAGGTAACAGCCCCTTGGAATTAACTATGTTCCTTATCACTTTTACTTACCATTGTCATTTTTGGGGAAGCAGGTGGAGAGCCACCAAATTTATTTCTTGAAAAAATTTATGCAGCCGATTTATAGTCCAGAGCTCTGCTTGCAACACTTCATAATTAAAAGAAAAATTATGAAAATGAAAGGCCTGATGGCATTAAGGAGAGTGTCTCTGGCCACATCAGCATCGTGAATCATCACACCATTGGTCCCCAGGACCATTAGAATATAATAGAATAGAATTCTGTATTGGCCAAGTGTGATTGGATACACAAGGAATTTGTCTTTGGTGCATATGCTCTTAGTGTACATAAAGAAAAATAAAATAGAATACATTCATCAAGAATCATAAGATACAACACTTAATGACAGTCATTAGTCATAATGGTAGGAGGCTACAAACAGTGATTGCAGTATTTGCATCCCTAGATAAGAAACAGCACTAGCTGGCAAATTCTACCATAGAGCAGATTTATAGTTTTCGAACATGTAATCTTGTTTACATGGCGCCTCTTCTACCCAATCAGGTAGATTTGTTTTTAATCAGCCCAAAGATAAGAGAGAGAGAGAAACTGACACATCATATCGACCAACCCCACAGAACGGTCCCTCTGTGCCCTACGGGATTCGCCCGAGCGGTTCAAAACAAGGCTGTCACTTTAAGAGGAGGTAAAGCGCATATGCGCGCAGCAATGCACAAATTACAAGAGTTTTATTTCCCATTTGGCCGCCGGTGCCCGTCACCCGCACGTGCCCAGACCTTGCTCCGAAGACCCCCCCCCTAAAAAAAGAAAAACAGCGTACGCTGACTTGCACTCCTTGCACGCTACTCCCGGGGGGGGGGGGAGAAACGGCTCACGCGCCAGCCTAAAAATAGGAGCCGCCATGCGTAAAACAGGGCAGCCTGAGGTCTCCCGAGGACGAACGCTCCCGCCAGCCGCCCGGGCCAAGCAAGCGCCGCTCTCCTTTCCTTTGCCGGCCCAGCAGTGCCGGGAACGAGGAAGTGCCGCAGCTGCTCCGGCTTGTCAAGTCACTTGTGGCTTTAAGATAACGCCGGACCGCGGCGGCTGGGCGGAGAGGAAACACGGGCGGATGTATGACCCGCTCTCCGCAACTGACGACGAAGCCAGCCGTCGCCAAAGGGACGCGCTGCCAGCCTCCTTCCGGGAGGGGGGGGTGATAAAGAAAAGCGCGTCATTCATGCTTACCTGCCATGGTGCCGCTCTCAGTCCTGCAGCCCACCTCGCCAACACCCCCTTCCAGACACTGGCTCCCTTTCCGGAGCTCCGCCTCTTTATATAGGGCAGGCGGGGCCCAGGGGAAGGGGCGGAGCCTCCAGAATGAGCGGAAAAGGGTATGCCTCCTGGGAGGGAGGGTGCGTGCTGCCTGAGGTGTTCTTCTTCGGAAGCCTTTGTGGCACTTTGAGGGCTCGACGAGAGCCGTGCCGTGAGAGCTTCGGTGGGAGAAGATACGGGGGGGGGGTCTTGTTTTTAGCTAAAACGGGAAGAGAAAGCGAAGAGTGCATCCTTTTTAGAAAAAGAAAGGGAAAGATCCGAAATCTGGAGAAGGGATATAAGCTCCGGGAACTTGCCCGATTGAATGGTAACCGCTATAAAGAGCATGCGGTGTGTAGCTGCCTAGCCTGTGCAGTAGTAGTATTAGTAGTAGTATTCTTTGGAATACTTTGGAATAGAATAGAAAATAGAATAGAATAGGAATAGGATGGAATAGGAATATAATATGGAAGAGGATAACAAGAGTTGAAAGGGACCTTAATTGAATCTGTGAATCCATTCCTGGTGATGTGGATTAAATCCAAAGTGGATGAGTTTGAATTTTTTAAAAACACCAGATAGCTGTGCTGCTTGAGAGATTGTGGGGATTACAGTATGGGATTGCTGAGGCGCTGAATGAAGCAGGTGATAACAGAGGGCTCCCTTGAAAAGTGTTGGGTATTTTGCTGGACCACCTTCTAATGATAATCAGTGCACAAAATGTTTCACTATATACACACATGCATATCTGCATAGTGAATACAAGTAATAGTGCACTGTTGGAAGAGATGAAGGACCAGGCTGGGAACAGATCATAATGGAGAAAAAAAATCTACAGCTGATTCTTGACTTACAGCCATTCATTTAATGACCGTTCAAAGTTACAACAGCACTGAAAAAAGTGACATTACTGTTTTTCACCTGTGTGTTGCAGCATCCCCTTAGTCATTTGGACACTTAGCAACTGGCACGTATTGTGATGGTTGCTGTGTCCTAGGGTCATGTGATAGCAATAGCAATAGCAATAGCAGTAGACTTATATACCGCTTCATAGGGCTTTCAGCCCTCTCTAAGCGGTTTACAGAGAGTCAGCATATTGCCCCCAACAATCTGGGTCCTCATTTTACCCACCTCGGAAGGATGGAAGGCTGAGTCAACCCTGAGCCGGTGAGATTTGAACCGCTGAACTGCTGATCTAGCAGTAGCCTGCAGTGCTGCATTTAACCACTGCGCCACCTCGGATCCCCTTTTGTGACCTGGAAAGCAAAGTCAATGAAAGCCAGGTTCATTTAACAACCATGTTACTAACTTAACTACAGTAATTCACTTAACTGTGACAAGAAAGGTTGTAATATGGGGCAAACTCACTTAACCGTCTTGCTTGGCAATGGAAATTTTGGCTTCAATAGTGGTTGTAACTCAAGGACTAACTGTTATTAAGAGTTGACCTTGCCTGACACATAATCATATATAAACAACTAAAGACTTGCCTTTATACTGCCATGGATGTACTTGTCTTTATGATCAAACATCTAGAAGATATTTCTCAGATGTTGAAGTCAACATTCCTCCCAATTCTATAATTAAAATAAATTGAAAACCCTATATTGCACAGACATGTTCTGATCAAAAGGACCTCACTTCAGATTATCAGAAAATAATGAAAAGGCATAAGCCTGTTTAGTCATGCTTAAAGTTTACCTATTTTTTCTTCTTAATAATGGGATTGCAATTCAGGTTGGGCTCTATACCTCTTCCAGCCTTGGATAAACGCTATTCCCTGGTACTACAGTTTGTAACGGCGTGAAGACTTCTTGGGAGTCAAGCTCAACTCTGTGATATGTCCATATAATTTTCTTGATAAGAATACAAAAGAACATGCTGTTGCCTTCTAGAATGCAGGTAGTCAATTTACAACAGTTCATTTCATGACTGTTCAAAGTTACAACCGTAACTTTAAAAAAAATGAATTATGACTGGTTTTCACACTTATGACCTATGAAGCATCCCCATGATCATGTGATCAATATTCAGATGCTTGGCAAATGGATCATACTTATTACCGCTGCCGCGTCCTAAGGTCATGTGATCCCCTTTTTCAACTTAGCGACAAGCAAAGTCAATGGGGAAGCAAGATTCTCTTTAATAACTGAGTTACTAACTTATCAACTGCAGTGATTCACTTAACAATTTTGGCAAGGAAGGTTGTAAAATGGGGCAAAACTCACTTAACAAATGTCTGAACAACAGAAATGTTGGGCTCAATTGTAGTCGTAAGTCAAGGACTATCTGTACTTTTTTGACTTCCTTGTTTAGCTTACAACCCTTAGATTTCCTAGTAGTAATCCAAGTGCTAACTTGGTCTGACTCGATTTAGGTTTTCAAGTTCAGTCATGGAAGTAGCTGAATGAACATGACCTATGCAGTATAATGTATTGATATACTTTATTCATATTCCACCTTTCATTGAATTCATCTTATCTTTACAGCATCCACCTAATGGTGTAGGTTTCGTTGAGAGAGATTGACTGGTCTGAAGCCACTCACTGATCTGATACTACATTACTGTCGGTATGCTACATTATGTTAAGGTAGGCATAGCAGTGCTTGAATGTATTGCATAAGAATGTATAATACAAGAACGTGCAGGCTGAAGCATAAAGCTCACTAGATGGTTTGTCTTTGAGTTTCATCTGCTTAGAAGCTAGATGACAACCAGGTATTTATTTATTATTATAAATAGCATCCTTTCATTTGCCCTATTCTGAGATATTTGTATAAATGATAGGAAAGTCTAAATATAAATAGCGACAGTCTGAATCCTTTGAAAGGACTTTTGTTCGGGAGGAAACAACTTGATTAAAATTTTAGCCTGCTTTATTATCTTATAAATAATCCAAGGCAGTAAACAGTGTATTTTTCAGAGTATAAGACACAGGAGCATAAGACGCACCAAGGTTTTGAAGAGGCAAATTAAAAAAAAAAGTTTTTGCCCTCTGCAAACCACCCCAAAATGGCCCGTTTTTTGCAAAAATGGGCTCGGTTTTTTTCCAAAAAAGGGGCATGAATAGCCTTAGGAGGCTTATAGAGTGCTCCTGGGGGCGCAAAATTGTGCAAAAAAATTGGCCCTTTTTTGCTTATTTCTACCTTCCCAGCCCCTGGGAGCTCTCTGAAAGTTTCCTAAAAGCTATGCACGGCCATTTTGGTGAAGAGGGTGGGGTTTTGGGAGCCACAAAATGCTGTATTCAGTGTATAAGATGCACCCAGATTTTCAGCCTCTTTTTTGAGAGAGAAATATTCCTGAAAATATGGTATATAATACTCTTTTCTTTTTTCTCCCCCCTCAACAACCCTGTGAGGTGGGCTGGGCTGGGAGAAACTGATCCAAGGTTGTCAGCTGATTTTCATGGCTAAAGCAGGACTAGAAATCACACTTTCCTGGTTTCTAGCCTGATGCCTTAACCACTACACCAAATTGTCTCTCCATTTTTATATATGTATGATATTTCATATCCAGATTATATCACACTGAGCTTTTTAAGTGCTAGACAAATAAAAATTAATCTAGTGCAAATTAATGATTTTTGGTTTGCATATGCTTTTTAAAATGGTGGAAAGGGTTCTGAACATGGTTGTATTTCTGTTTAGTTTTTTATAATGCTTCTCTATATCTTTTAAAGTATACTTTGCTGGATTACTTAAAAGTTGTGAAGAGCACTGGTCCTCATAAGATATATATGAAACGGTATAGGGTTTCCTGCTTAGGCAGGGGGTTGGACTAGAAGACCTCCAAGGTCCCTTCCAATTCTGCTATTGTATTTTGTGTGTGTGTGTGTGTGTGTATGTATGTATGTATGTGTATATATATATATATATATATATATATATATATATATATATATATATATATATATATATATATATATATATATGTGTGTGTGTGTGTGTGTGTGTGTGTGTGTGTGTGTGTGTGTGTGTGTGTGTTAGGGGTGTGTGTTTGTGTGTGTGTTTGTTGGTGTGTGTGTAGGAGTGGTTATTGCTTTAGAAACACAGCATAAGTCTTACCCATTGGATACAAAGAATTGGGTCTTTAATTGCTATCCAGTCCCAACCAACCACACCAACATTAACCCTACTTTAGAATAATGGATCATTGATCTTATGCAGTCGAGGGAACCTGAACACACCCAGAATTGGAATTTAAGAATATGTTTAATGCCATTAAGAATTATAGATGAGCTTAATGTGTGTTGTACTGGAAATGCTCAGGTACTGTGTGGGAAGCAATTTCATCAGAAACTTTTTTTGTACATTAAGGGGGAGGGGATGTTTCCAAAAGAGACTGTATTTCAGTTCATCCTGAAGTTTGAGATACGATGTAGTTACAAAAAGAGTTCTGTTTCTCTTCCTATACCAGCATGCCTTCTCTCTCCGTATGCGTATAGAGGCCCCTTTCTAGGTCTGAACTGTGGTGGGGGCATATCTAAGAAGAGAAAGGGCTTTTTAGTCACCACACCTAGCTATGAAATTCTTTGCCCACAGGAGCTAGACTTCTTCTGTTTTGCTAAGGAAGACATTTGTTCTGCACTCAGTTTAAATTTGAGAAAGAATGTTATGCCTCTGCTTGTTCTAAAAAACTTACTTTTTCCTAATAGTGTCTTAGTTTCATTTCACTTGGGCATAGATTTTAAATACAGGCAGCCATCCTGAACAGTGCATAAAAAAGAAAGGGCATTTTGGTTTTCTTGGGCTACAGTAAATATAGTCCAGCCAAAATAGCTCTCTTGATTCTCTACAAAAATATGGGTTGATCCCCATTTTTTTTTGTTTATCTTCTTTGACCAGCTTACCTACACTTTCAAAGATTTCTTTTCAGAGCCAATTCTATACTGAACTCCAGACTTGTGTGACTACAGCTGTTAATCATAGTGGATGACTCGAAAGCAGAGGAATCTTTGTTGTCACCATGATAACTTGGCATAGAGGTGTGTAAATTAAAGCCAGTTATACAACCTGCTTTTATACTGGCAGACAGAAACCTTTCCAGTGTTCTGAGTGTATGATCTAAAAGTAACTATGGTGAAGAGGGAAGTGCATGCTGGAAGATAAGTAAAACAAGTTTCTGTTCTGAAACAATTGAGGATTTATATTGGATTTTTCTAATGTGCCATTTCTATCTTAGAATGGATAGTATAGAAAGCAACTGAGTACCATGTTAAATTCCGTGGCTTCTCCCAATCCTAAATACCTTGTACTTTTGCTCTATCACTTTAAACACTTCTTACATTCCTATTTCCCTTTTCTTTTTTCAAGTAAGGAATTAAAGTTGTTTCTTCTATCATACAGCAGTCCTTGTCCTCAAGGGTAACTTTATAAAATAAAAAATAAAACCAAGAGAAAATCTGAAAACAGAAAGACAAGCTTGCCAATAGTTCCCCTATGTATAACAATCAGAAAAATTGAAAGACTTCATAGTCCTTTTACTTACTATATGTAAGTATTATATTAAATATGTAAGATTGAGTTTGAAGTAGAATTGTGTACAAATGATGGACATGTAATTGATAAAACGTGTAAACGTTTGTTGAAATTTGAGACAGAAGAAGTGAAAAAACGTACAATAAAATGGGATAATTTTTTGGATTATAATATACAAATTGTACAATGGAAAAATATCTTGTTGAAAGGTTTGAAATTTATGTTATGTTTAATCTTAAAGGAAATATACCAAAGGTATTTTTTTTCAAGAGGCAACTGGATTTTCTGGTTTTTCTTTGAAGATGTTTTTTCAGCTGAAGAAGCTTCTTGGATGAGAAGTGTAACGTCTTCAAAGAAAAACAGGAAGTCCAGTTGCTTCTTGAAAAAAACACCTTTGGGACAACCATGACCTAGATGAGAATCTCCATAGATTTAAAGGAAATATTTATAAAATGATGTACCACTGGTATATGACATCACAGAAATTATCTAGACTGTATAAATATACTTAGAATTTATGCTGGAAATGTGAACAACATGAAGGAATATTTTATTGTGTTTGGTTATACGTGGAAAAAGAAAAAAATGATTCAAATACATGCACTATTTCTAAATTTTTAAAGACTCATAATGTACAATCAAAACCAAAGATTTTTGTTTTGGAACTGATGGATAAATAGCTAGAAAAAAAGTCATGGAACTTTGTTTTTGTATATAATAACATCAATGAGATTATTATATAAATAACAGAATAACAGAATTCGAAGGGACCTTGGAAATCTTCTAGTCCCCTGCTCAGGAAGGAAACCCTAGATACCAATTCAGACAAATCTTTTAATCTCTTAAAGTGATGTTAAAAACTTCCAATGTTGGAGCATCCACAACTTCTGAACGCAAGTAATTCCACTGATAAATTGTTCTGGGTAACTATGCTCAAACTGGAAAAGTTTGGCAGTATCCACACTGGAGGAATGGTTGGTGATGATGATGGAATTTGCAGAGATTGCTAAACTGGCTTCTTTCATTATAGAAAAGATGACATATACACTTCTTGCTGACTGGATAAGCATATTGTATGTCATTACAAAGTAGAAAAAATGACCAAGAGCTGATAGCCTAAAACTACAGAACATTGTAGCAGCACAAGTGTTAAAATGTTTCTTTCTCATGGTATTATGACAGTGAAAATTCCACAGAGCTATTTTCTTAGAGAACCTTTTTAGTTGTAATATGACTCTAGTACTTACAACATGCTAGACATCCATACTATATATGTTATAAAGTGTGTTATGATACTACACATATTTACTTTTAGTCTACTGATTTCTAATTGGGATGCTTTGAAGTGGGGAATTTAAATTCTATTTCTCATATTTGGCATAATAAGCATTCCTCAAATAGTCAATCATAAAACCACAAACAAAGATTTCCCATATCAACATAAATCCACGTTCTGCAAAAACCTGTTACCAAATTTCTTCTCCTTTCTGCTATTAGGGATTCTCTGGTTCTTTTTATGAATGGATGATCTTAATTCAGCAAGATCGTTCCAGATTTGGATATAGACCTATAAACATGCAAGAAATCTCATGAATAAATACAATGGCATTTTAGATGGCAATGTGTATTATATCACTTTCAAATATATTAAATCAGTGCTGCTATATTTGGGGGCCTTTGTGTCAAGTCTGCCCCAAAGGCCTCTCCCAATGAGGCCACTAAAGAATTGATGCTCATTCAACTGGGAAGTGGAATGTGGATTCCTGCCAGTCTTCACACTAACATAGGAATTAACTTTCATTAACCATGGGAATAGAAATTTCCCCACTGCTGCATGTTTATATATGAAATATGAGAATATACATTGTAGAAGAAACAATAGAGGCAATGTTGCACGCTTTTCACTTGATTCTACTTGTCATTCACATGCCTTCATAATTTTTAAAAAACTTACTTGACAAGACAACCAACAGATATTTGGTTGTATTTTATAGGGGGGGGGGGGGGCAACCATCCATCATCCATTCAGTTCTCTTAAGAATAGTCTCCAGCTTTAAACTTGCTTAATATTCTTGTGGTTCCAATTTTGAAACATTCCAATATATTGGAATGTTGCAAAATGATTGTATTTGTAAAGGTTTCTGTGGGACCTTGGACTGGCCTTACTTATGAGCTACACAAACCAAGTCAATATGATAATTTATCTTAAAGTCACACAGACGTCTTAGCAAACTCTGGACTTTGATGCCCTGTTCAGAAAGAACTCAGAGGAATCAAATGAAAATTCTTTTGATATGAAATGTATTCTATAGTTTTTAAGAGTGGATGATGCATACCATGGTTTTAATTTCAAAAGCAAGATAGCAAACACTTAAAGATAGTGCAGTGCTAAATGTAGTTCATTAAATGTTAATGAATAGAATACTCCTGGTACGAGAGCATAGGTTCCAGTCTGAATTGTATTAAGCACTTAATATCAATATGGCTTCTATTCAGGAAGGCTATTTGAGCATATAGAGCTGCTCAAGAGCCTTACTTATGTGAGCATCAAGCAGGGAAGCTTTTTGTGCTTTCAGTGAATAAGGGATGGGGTAGAGGAGGATGGGAGATTGATAAGCCCTGAAAAAACAGAGGTTATCTTTGGTGTGAACTTTGGATGGATGGACTTCTGACTTATTAATATTTATCATGCTTGCCTTCTATCTTCTTCATACCGTAGTAACTAAATCATCTCATTTTATCCCCACAATAACCCTGTAAAGTAAGTAAGACTGAGATCAGTAAGTGTGGTGGCCTTGAAAGAGGTGACTTGGCTAAATTATTCTAGTTCAAGTCTCTGCCTGTCCCATGATAGTGAAATGGCATCAGAGCAAACCTAAATCAATATAACACTGATGCTCAGATAGAATCAGTCCCAATATATAGCCTGCCTCAATATGCAGTGAAATGGGCATCCTTTTTGAGTAAGACTCAATAGAAAAAGGCACTGTTTTTTCCCAGGATACTTACTACCTTCCCAAGCTTCAGTGTTGAACCAAAAGTCTAGAAAGCATTTACTATTAATTTCACCCTGCTTTTATGTATTCTTTCTCTGCATCAGCCAACTGAATGTGGTATATTATCAGTACACATGATAATGTACTATATTGTTACAGGTAAACGTTGCCTTAAATTAGGGATGAGTTGCCTTAAACTCTTAAGAGATTGTTGAAGTTCTTAGAGTGTCCATTTGAATAATTTGAAGCCTCTGATGATTTGAGGGTTGGTTATTTTTGGTTGTCTTAGAAAATGTTATTTTGTACTGGTCTTATTAGTTGACTGATGGAATAGTCAATTTTGAAAAAAGATTTTGTTTGCATATTGATCCTAGCCAAGCTTGTTGTCTGAATAAAGCTGAGTTAGTTGAGTTCCAGTACCATTTCTGTGTAAAAGAATGTAGACCAGATTTAGAATGGGATAAGAATGAATGAACCATGAAAGAAAAAGTATGTTTGTGTGTGTGGCGAAATGTTAGTCTTGAAAAAAAATAAAAATGTAAGACAGATACACAGAAAACCCTAATATTTTTTAATGTATTTGATCTAAAGCGAAGTACCAAAATTTGGGATGCTGTCAAAATTGATGTCAGCCCTTCAAAGGAGGCAAGATCAAGAAACAGGCATGGCAGGGATTCCAGGAATTCTCTTTATTTTTATTGAGTGGATTTACAGGAACCTGAAAGTTGTAATCATTTTCTGAAATTTCTTCTTCTCCCTTTCTAAGGCCGAGTCTACTGTGTTTCGCCGAAAATAAGACATGTCCTGAAAATAAGGCCATGCCAGATTTTTGGGGTGGGCAAAAATATAAGCCCTTTCCCCAAAATAAGCCCTAGTGAAGGGGTGGGTTTAGCCAGAACAGGGGGCAACCCTTCCCTTCCCCGGTCACCTCAGAGCTTCTCGGTTCCTTAATCAAATCATCTGGGCCACTCCATTCACAAAACAGCTGATTTGCGAGTGTCACTCAGGGCTCTGCCTCCAGCAAATGCTGGTCACTTTTGCAGCCAATTGCGGCTGCAAAAGAAACCGGAGGCCAAGCAACACAACCCAAATATCTCATGCCCTCCTTACCTAATGGTGACAGTCACAGCAAGCAATTCCGTCCACAGAACAGGAAAGGACAGCGTGGAAATCAATACACCTGGGACATCGGAAGAAGCCCTGCGAGGAGATGCTCTGCTGATGTGCAGGAAATCCCCCCTCTGCAGATCGTCCTTTCAAAGAAGAGTTTTACCAAGATGAAGGCGACACGCTGCCTTCAACCACCTCTTCGTCCTTGTGAAATTCCTCTTTGAAAGTAGGATCTGCAGGTTGGGCAGGGGGGGGGAGGATTTCCTGCACTTCGGCAGTAGTATCTACCTCGCAAAGCTTTTTCCAATGTCCCAAGTGTATGGATTTTCATGCCTACAGGCGGTCGTTTCTCACCTGCATATTCATATTGAAGGCTCGAAATGGGGCATTTTTGCAAACGGCTTGAAAATGTGGAGGGGGATATTCCTGCCTCTCACCCTGTTCTGAAGGTCAGCACAGACTGAAAGCAGGATAAGAGACAAAATCTCCCCTCCCCATTTTCAAGCGTTTTGCAAAAACGTCCCATTCTAAGCCTTCACATTATCCAGGATTGAAGATTTGAAGGCTTGGAATGGGGCATTTTTGCAAATGGCTTGAAAATCAGGAGGGAGGATTTTGTCTCTTATCCTGTTTTCAGCCTGTACTGACCTTCAGAACAGGGTGAGAGGCAGGAATATCCCCCTCCCCATTTTCAAGCTGTTTGCAAAAATGCCCCATTTCGAGCCTTCAGCATATTCCAGGATTGCAGGATTGAAGGCTCGGAATGGGGCATTTTTGCAAATGGCTTGAAAATGGGGAGGGGAGATTTTCCTTCCTCTTACCCTGTTCTGAAGTTCAGCACAGACTCAGAACAGGATAAGAGGCAAAATCCCTCCCCCCTTTTCCTGACAAACATTCTTTCCTTGGCATCTCAGCAGAGATGCACATCCCCCAAATGCTCTATCCAAAGCCTTCTCTGCATCTGTGCAGAGCTCCCAAGGAAAGGATTGTGTGGATGTGTGAGAGAGAGATTCCTAACCCCCCCCCTCCCAAGGCAGCCACATCCCTCCACTAACCTGCTTTCCTTCTCCATTCTTCACTGCCATGTGCAGGGCAAGAAAAGTAGTTTGTGGGACTACTTCCAACTTCGTGAGATTTTTTTTTTTTTTGTGAGAACTTGGAAGGTATTTTCTGGTATTTCTTTTTACCATAGGCACACAGTCTACTTTTCTTGTCCTGCACGTGGAGCGGAGAATGGAGCTGGAAAGCACGTTAGTGAAGGAATGTGGCTGCCTTGGAGGAGAAGTGTGTGTGTGTGTGTGTGCGCACGCGTGTGTGTCTGTCAGGAAGAGTCCCCCACGAGGCCAAAACAGCACAGTCAGCTGTTCGGCGACCAGCAAGCAGGGCAGGCGAAGGCCAGGGTGCAAGGAGAACTTGGGTCATTGTGGCGGCAGGCAAGCAGGTGGTGGGATGGAGAGGGTGGGGCTGGTGGACTTGCTGCCTCCTGCACTTGAAAAATAATAAGACCTCCTTGAAAATAAGGCCAATCCCTTATTTGGAGGGTCAAAAGAAAATAAGACCATGTCTTATTTTCAGGGAAACATGGTACATTATTTCACACATATTGATGGCTACCCAGACTATTTTCTATCAAGTTGGTGTCCATTCTTAGTGACTAGATAGATAGATTTTCTGTTTCAGGTTGACTACTGATACACTTATTGCCACCGTAATTGAGTCCATCCTTCTTAATGCTGACCACACTCTTCTTCTGTTTCCTGCCACATATCTCAGAATTGGAGCCTTGTCAAGAGAGCTAGGTCTTCACATTATGTGTCCAAAAGTAGGATTATTTAAACCTGGTCTTTTGTGCCTCTAGTGAGAATTCTGGATTGATTTGTTTGATGATACATTTGTTGGTTTTCTTGGCTGTCCATTGTACTCTCAGGAGTCTTCTCCAATATCAAAGTTCATCTTTCCTATCGTACTTCTTCAAAGTCCAACTTTCACTTCATATGAGTGTCACAGGAATACCATGGCTTGAACAATTCTGATTTTATAGGCATAGACACATCATGGGATCTCAATATCTTTTCCAAGATTTTCAAGGCTGCCCTACTGAGTGCTAGTCTGTGGCATACTTTTTGACTGCTTGTGCCATTAATATATGGTTTTACCATTAGGCTACCTGATCTGGATTGCAAAAGTATAGAAGACTGCTTGATGGCAGCCCAAAGATACAAAAACGTTGGATTTGCTGCTCTTTAAGGATTTGGATTTGGAGCCCAAATATTTTAGCCCAATTATTATGCATTTATGTCCTACCATACTTCCAAAATACGGCAGATACAATAGAAGTATAATAGAAGCCCAGCTTATGTTGCAAAGAGAGTGTCACCATGCCTGAGAAACCCAACTGAAAAATTCCTGATCAATGCAGTAGTTAATTAATGGTCTTCAAAATATAACAGCTGGGTTTACACACTGCATGACAGTATAAATACAGTAGTCGGCCTGAAAGTTTATCATGCACACACATGTGAATGAATGTACGTGAGATGGTCTGGGGAAATTTAACTAGCCTGTTAAAGAGACCTAAAAATGAATATGGGCAGAGATAACCTAAGAGGCAGCATTTACCAAATTCACTTAAAAAAAAAAGATAATTGCATCACACTTGAGTTAGAGACATCGAGGGGCTTCCGGGTTGAAAGGATTAGCCAGTGACATTACTGTTTTCAGGGAGATGCCCAGTTGGGGGTTGCTTTCATGTCGTCCAGAAGGAGCTGGAGCAAAGAATGGGAGCTCACCAATGTTCCCTCTAATTTTTCTTCAGTGTGCGCGGAAAAGTATAGTGTTTGAACGGCGTTGAGCCCCATTGCAGCCCGCGATGTCAGAGGCTCCCCACTCTCCAGCCCGGAAAGAGGCGCCTGTCTGGGGGCTGAGAGGCTGTGACATTAAAAATCACTGCGTGGCAGTTGGAGACTGCTGCATGGCGTTTTCTTGTCACATGTGCGGCCGCGCAACTGCGCAGCTTAGAGGGAACACCCTGCCCCATGGCAAAACTTGGGTCTCAAACATGAACTTGCTGCTTGTCAAGCAAGTGTTCTAATTATGTGAACCGCCTTGCTCCTAAAGCTGATAATGCCAGTTTATTGAAACCAAAAGCGAGAAACTGAACCATCGCTTCCCTTAGTCCTCTTAAGTAGCCATAAAAAGGTTGAATTTGAGCTCTTCTCTTGGAAATGTTACATTTCTGATTGTCTTTCTATTGTTTTTGAAAACAGACTGCAAAGATAGAGTAGATTTGCCTATTTTTTTGTAATCTCAATTGCCATTCTTAATTTCCAGTGCTGATTGTAGACAGAGAGCAGCTAAACCCGATTTTAGGATTCATGGTTGCTTGCTTAGAGCAGATTCTGTGTCAAATTGCAGGGTTAAAAATAAAAAATGATTGGATAAGTCTGCTGGATTTGAAATGTATACTCTTCACTCTGCTTAAATCATTGCCTATATACTTCGACGATATCATGTCAGTGGTAATATAATAAATGTACCCGCATTTTCCTTACAGAGAGGGGGAAAAAAACTGAAATCAGACAAAATTATCTGTCATTTGTCAATTATATTAAACCCAACCACTATAATTTGGGAAGCGATAAAATGTTCGTTGTAGTATAAATAATATAGCAAATGTGTTATATTTTCATTATAACAATAGGGAACTGTTCTGTGTTTGACTATATAAAATCAAGGCCGCTGCTTTGTGTGTGTGCATATAATTGAATTCAGGATGATTCAAATGGTCAGATAGAACAAGAGAGCACAATTCTACTGCCACTAATGGAGCTATACAGATTTGTGCTTGGCAAGAACTTGTTTTCATTTTTTTTTTTTTAGTACCACTCATTAGTAAAATAGTTTCTGAAAACAAAACAATAGTTTGGAGCCACTTATTTTTATCAGGCAGATGCAACAGTAACAGAGCTGAAGGTAAGTAGTCTCTGGAGGATGCACTATCCTTTACGTGCTTATTAACGTCCTCATAAAGATAATACTTATATTTATCTTTGCACTTTGATTTGTTGTTTTCTTTTGCTTTGGTGTTTACTTGCAACAGAGGCACCTGAATGGGCCAGACCAGCTTTGAAAATTTAAAATTTGCATATTTTGCAGATTTATTTATTTTAACTGATAGCACATGGACCAGAGCCTATACGCAGAACTCAATTATTGCTAGCCTTTGGTACATGCTGCTTCATCATGGCAAGTTGGTGTTCCTGGAAGGAGTGAACAAAGCACATGGCGTATGGCAAGAATGTATAGGGTTTTCTATTGTCAATCATAGATTGAAATCTAACAAATCTAAGATTGAAAGTTAGCCTAATGTTTATGTACATGGATCCTGCAAGGATTCTTGGTTTTCAGAGGGACTTCATATAATGCAGCATATGAGAAACACCAAGAATTCCACTGGAGGAAAATGAAGAGTGAACTAGACTGTGTAAGGATAGGAGCCTTTCTTAAGGATGATCTTGGGTCTATAAAGATGTGCTGAACCAAAGGTAAAAAAAGTGTTTTATTCCAAATTAAAACATAAAGTTGCTCTAAAATTGTCTAAAAATAAGGCCTTATTAAAGATCAGAGACCGCTCCCTTTAACCACTTGCTTTCCTGAGCTTGTGGCTTGTTGGAGTGTCCAAAGATAGTCTTTTCTGGCAATGTTCTGTTATGTACTGTTTGTGCAACTATTTTAGAATAATGTTTGAGAAGTATCTGTCCTTATACCCTCTAGTCTAGCAGTGAGCACACCAAACTGAATCTCCTTGTAATCAAATTAGCTCTCTGCATCACACCTTGTTAGTGGTTTGATCTCAGAATCCTTATTTCAGAAGGTATGAAAAAAGATATTATCGAAACTAACATCTTTCTTAATTCTAACATAAGAGTATAAGGAAAGCTATGAGATTGAGATGAAAGAATATCTAGCTCAACAATCTGATGCACATGTATCCCACCAGTCCGTAAGTTGATGGCATGTGAGTTTGCATCAGATTGAAGATTCTGCTGAAAATTCTGATTCTAAGAAAATTAAAAATGATCTAGACTGTGTAAGGATAGGAGCCTTTCTTAAGGATGGCCTTGGGTCTATATTTCTCAGTAAGTATAAAGTATCACGATATCAAGAAACTGATTGTCTCCAATGCTGGAAGTATTTTGACATCATGAGAAGTAAACATTGATTGGCTTATCTTCATTGATTTTCTTAATTAGGAAATGATAATGTAATAAGGGTGGGAACTAATATATTGTTAGACACTTCCTGTGTTCCACACCAGTCTTCCTACCATAACTGCCACCCTTTTTTCCTCTTCTAAAGGAAGGACTTTCATAAACTTCATTTCCCTTTTCTCTTTAGTTTTGCACATAGACAGACAGATGTACTGTATATATTGTCTTTCTCTCTCTGTATAATCTTCCTGGGATGATGTCAAGTATTCTGAAGGGGCTTTGGATTCTTTAAATGACTATTTTAGCACCACTTTGTAAATAGACAATTCTCCTAGAGCAGGATTGTGCCAATCAAATAACCCCTGGTACTCAAAGATGGACTACCCTGATCTAATTCTCCTTTAATATCATTCATATTGGTAGTCATCATTACATCTTGTGGAATTGCTCCTAGAATGCCAGATTGTGAAACTAAATTTTCTTTAAATGCCCAGAAATATCAAGATTTTCTGATGTTCAACATGGTCCCTCAAAATATAGGGTTTGTAAAAGCACTCTACCATAACGCATTAGGAGAACTCATACCCTGAAAATATCTGCAATGCACACACTGTAAGGTAAGACAGAGTCTCAAATTGTTCATGCAAAGTTGAGAAGAAGGCATTCGTTCTTCACTCCAAGGGTGGAGTAACAAGGCGTATTCTTCCCAAGAGCTTAACTCAGTGCTTCTCTGTCCTCTTAGAAAATATCAAAATAAGTAGATATTTTTACCTGAATAATGTTTTTCTTGGAAACCTTAGGGATGCTATTGATGCTGTGGTTGTGGTGTATATTTGTGGAGTTTATAGAAAGTGTTTCTTGAGTTGCGGCTCTTAGTGTTGCCAAGTTTTTATTTTTATGAAGGAGATGTTTATATGTCCTTGGGGACTTGCTGTTTACGACAGTTCAGGAATGAATTTGGTTTCGTGTCCAAATATAAACACACTGATTTTTTGATCCAAGCTGTAGGTGAATTAGTAGGAATTTGGCAGAAACAATAGCATAGTAATGTGTATCCAATGATGATTCAATGTGACATTGTGGTAGAAATACTGTCCTTTACATATTGAATGTGATGCCATGATGCATATATAAAAGGATGGAGCTTGCACTGTGATGTCATGATGCATAACTTGTCATTTTGGTATCTTATGCTTATAGTACAGACTTGTGAATATGGATTATGAAATTAATTCCATTTGTTAGGAACACATTTCACTTAAAATGGAATCTGTCAGTGGTCCCCTTAAGGGCCAGGATTCTCAAAAAAAAAAAAAATGGAGATGGTAGCTCCAGTAATGCTCTCAAAGTCCTACTACTTCGTATATGGGTGCAATGCAGTGGTGGGATTCAGCCAGTTCGCACCTATTCGGGAGAACCGGTTGTTAACTTTGTAAGCAATTCGGAGAACCGGTTGTCGGAAGAAATCTCATTTTGTTTTGTTCCACTTTACAGGGCTAATCCTTTAAGGAAGGCAGGAAGGAAACATTCTGGTGTTATTTCTAGCCTAATTGTTACAGAAACAGCCTCTCCAGTTAATCCTTATTACACTGTAACAGCTAAGGCAAAGTGCCCATCGACCTGAGTGACGCTGAATTGGCCACGTCCATCCAGTCACATGACCACTGAGCCCTGCCTACTCACCTGGTCATTAGGGCAGAGAACCGGTTGTTAAATTATTTGAATCCCACCACTGGTGCAATGTTATCCATTACAAAAGGGTCTTGGCTTTGATGGAGCTGCTACAACCACCATCTTGACTTTTTTTGATTCCCCGTGGATGCCATGTTATGTTGAGTCATAGTAAACTATGGTAATTCCGAATCAGTTTTTTAAGTGCACTCCAGAGTCGTCCTCTCTTTTTTTCAATTTTAAAGGACTTGATTATTTGCATCCGACATTAAGAGCAACTTAAAAGCTCCGGCTAAAAACTCATTAAAGTATTGCTATGAACTTACATAGTTGTTCAGATATCCTCCACACTCCCTTTTAACTTCTGTGATGCTAATGTTCAGGTTTGCAATCGAAATTATCTTAACAACGCTGGCCAAATGTGACAAGTCATCTTTCCTTGAGCAAATAATAAGATGCATTACGTTGTGATGAGAAGTAAGACATAGATGATTCCCTAAAATGTATTATTGCTATCTTCATCACCATTCAGCACACAATTGTTTTTTATTTATAAAAGCAAGAAGTTTCTACCTCTGCATACAAAACTATCTCTGGCTAATTGAGCCATGATTTAGCCAACCTATTTACTGAATTTGTAAAGACACTAAATAAAAAATTAATCCAATGAACTAGGTTTACAAAACTAGTGTAGGCTAGTTTGTGGTTCAGTGTGTCACTGTCAGGTTTCAAAAACCAAGAAATAGATGCTGAGGTTTTTCTAGGCAGTCTCCTTTATTATTCCTCCTTTATACACACAGAAATCCTGCCTAACTAAAGCAAACTACTTACACCATAAAACGTACAGTCTGAGAACTCTTACGGAGGAAGTGTTTTAACTCTCTTCCTCCCACTCAAGATATCTAAACTTTGCTATCTTTTCCTCCTCTGGAATGCAGCTCTCCCTGTTGGGAATCCATGCTACATTCCACCACATAGTGTGTGTGAGTGTGTGGGAAAAAAGGATATGGCATTTGAATGTGTCAAAAAACAACAACCTTACTTTGTAGACTTTGACAAGCCAATAGTTCCATAATGTGCAATCAGTTGACTTGGATATCTGACAAAGTATTTTAAGGGAAAGCTATTTCTATATTGTGTATCAAACTTGTGTATTCATATAGAAATGCAAATATTGCAATAAATAAAAATGGCAGGATGGCAGCAAATGCATACAGGAAGGTATAAGTCTTTGCTGCCATCTAGTTGTTATCCAAATATTTCAACCAAGATATGATATGCTTAATCATAAATCTCCTGTGAGAGAAGCATTTGTATAGCAAAAATAGTACAGGTATGAAGTCTGAATACTTACTCAATATTCATAAGTATTTGTTTCAAGATAAATGGCACTTGCTTGAGTTTACACGGGCTATGTGAATGCCAGAAAATTTGAAAATATCTGTTAATCTTTGGTGCTTATTTAGGTAGCTTTCCACTAACTACTCTGTTTCTCTTTCTTCACCACCCCCACCCCCCGGCCTCTTTCCTATGTGTTTGTATGTATTTAACTTAAAATATTCTTTTGTTGGCTCTGATGAAATCAGTTGTGGTTCATGGAATCTTATGTTTTATCCTAACATTTTTTCAATCTTAAAAGCTGCTGACAGTCTCTTTCTAATTTTTGGATATCTTTGGATTTTGGATATCCATGTGCAAGGACACTCGCATGCGCAGAGTATCCTGGCACAGTGCAGTGAGAGAAAGACTTGTAGTGAAAAATAAATGAATTACAGTACCTATGCGACACTTTATATATATATGTTTTGGTTGGCAGAGAATTTTATCAAATCATTCTTTCAAAATGATTTGATAAATCAAATCTTTGAAGACATTGTCTAATTATTACTTTTGAAATTGATTGGATGACTTTTATCTTTGGCCACATACTCTTTTACTTAATATTGGAATTACTGAAAATTGGAATTGGTGTGTGTGTGTGTGTGTGTGAGTGAGAGAGAGAGAGAGAGAGAGAGAGAGAGAGAGAGAGAGAGAGAGGGAGGGAGGGAGGGAAGGAGGGAGGAAGAGAGTGTGGGGGAGGGAGATTGAGATCATATATAAACATTGCAAAGCTGCCAAATGGGACAACATAATGAAGGGAAAAAAGGAGTGGAGGAAAGGAAAAAGGAATATAATAAAGGTGTAAGGAATTTGCAGCAAGAGCTAGGGGAAAGTCATAGCAATGGTTTGGAAAGATTACTGTTGTGCTCAGTACAAAAACTGCAATACGTAATAGGTTTTTCTTTTTTCAAACAAAAGCGTTCTTAAATAATTAGGTCTACAACCCCCCCCCCCCCCTTCTTATCAGCATAGTCAACTTTCTACTGACTGGAAAGACTGCAAAATACAGCCATAGCTCATCTGAAATCCAGCAGTTAATAGAAAGTTATTCAACATTCAAAGCTATTTAGATTTTCTATTGAGCATTTACTAGGTATACATTGCCTTTTCTCTATACAAATAAACCTGAGTCTATTTCTTTGTGCAAAAAATGGGATCTAGGACAGGATGACGCAGTATATGAAGAAGGAAAAAATGTTGTAGACCAATTTTGAATGGCTCATCTTGCTTCTCTGTAGTAAAGTATCATGCAGCCGCAGCAGACAGGCAAAATAAATTCCTCATCTCAAATTAAATTGGGAATTTTGCTTTCTGTGCAATACAGGGATCCACTGTATCTCTCTAACGGAGTTGGCACCAACACCTGGCATTGGTGGAGATCTGCCAGATTCTACTGCAGAATCATATTTCAGGATCCTGTTCCAGATTTCTCTGGAAACGATCTACAGGAAGCTGTCTCATTCAGTTTATTATAACGATTCTGGTCAAATTCACTAGGGCAACTTTTGGAGGGAAACAGAAGCCAGAACCTGGAGTCTGATATGCTACAAGCGCCATAAAGGAATAACATTTCTGTTGGCCTTTGGCCAGGGGTGAAAACTACTTACCTTCACTACCAGTTCGCAAATGTGAGCCTGGTGAGACTCAAACTGTCAGCTGGCAGTCAGCAGAAGTAGCCTGTTGCAAGTAAACAAGGGCTTGGTTCTCACAAAAACAATAGTCTGTTCATCAGCGGCATTCCTAATTTCAGCACACTTTTCTTTCCCATTAATAATTTTCACTTTAAGGAACTTTGTCATCCGAATGCTCAGGATAGTATTGCACCATTTTAGAGACTCCTGCATGATGCAGTGATTCTGTGCTTCAGAACATCAATATAGGTTTAATGTAGGCTTCCTTTACAGCACATAATGGCATGACTTGCTCTCTCCTGCATTCTCTGATCTTTTAATTCCTAGGGCTGTCAGCAAATTCATACATTTGTTATTTTTCTTCCCTGGGTCACTGTTACATAATTTGAGACTTTAGAATAGATCAGGCTACCTTGCAGGAGAAAAAAAAAGTTACATGCTAAGACAGAACAACATGCCAATTTCAGAGCAAAACTTTCCCAAAAGGGGCAATGTGAAAGTTTAGCAAAGTATTAAAATGGAAAGCCCTTTAATAAATGGACCTGTAAGAAGGCCAGCAATTTCTGTTAAAGATTATTTTTTTTAAAAAAAATCCCTTAAAACATTTCAAATGAAAACAAAAATCACTATCACCTTAATTGTCAAAACCAGTACAGTACAGGAAATACAGTTCTTCCAAATTCCAAGAAATACACCATATTGTAGAAATAAGCCTATAGCCTTGTAGTATATGAAAGACTATGGGACCTAATACAATACTTTGTATTGCATGATCAAATAATTATGTGTCCTGAAGTAGTTTTTGACTTCTAATGACCACATAGATAATTTTCTCCTTAAATTAAGCAATTGCCCGGTATCATTTAAAGAATTTCAGAGAGGTGAGTTGGAGTGAAGTCATCATAAAACCAGAGTTTTCCCATCACTTTTAATGTTTTGATTTGTAATCCAAGGATTACAACGGGGAACACCTTAACAGATTTATCATGGCTTATAATTTAGTTATTTATGGATTTATACCCACCATTTTTTTGCAGTATATACACAATCAAGTCATCTTACAATAATAAAATACAAAAAAAGACAATATATAATAACAAAAATAAATAGGTTTCGCCCCCCCCCCCCCAAATGTTGGAAGCACTGAAATGTTTCCATGGTGAAACGATTTGCCGGTGATATCACCATTCCACAGGGGATACCCAGTTGGGGGTTCCTTTTGTATCCCCCTGAAGTTGCCCATTGAAGTGGTACCCATTAATTTGCTCATGGTTGCCCAGTTTTCAACTGCTGGGTTGACAGGAGCTGAAGCGTGTGATTGGCGCTCACCCCACTCAATGGCAGCAATGGGTCTCAAGCAGCCTGCTGATTTGCAACCCAGCATTCTAACCTTGTGAGCCACCACGCTCCCTAAAAAATAAATAGTGAAACCAATTCAACTAAAACCAAACTTAAAGTCAATCAATAGTTAAAATCTTATAAAAACAATGCACTTTTGCTATTTTTGTAGATAATTGAAGTCACTCATCTACAAAGCAATTTTTCTTGCTACATACTGGTGCCTAAGCTCTCAGTGGAGTCTTTACTAATTTAAACCCCCAAGCATTATCAATATTCATAGACAGAAGAAGGCTCAGACCACAATACAAGAAAATGTAATGAGGCAAAAGGGACTATCAAGCTAGTCCTAAATGGAATTCAAAACATTTTTCAGGAAATGATGCTCCATCATTAAATAAATATCTAGAGCTTTTCCTTTGAGCCAAGTTAATGTGCTATCCATTCATGACTCAGAGAGAAAACTATACCAGCTTAGATTCCTATTCTGCTCTATGCACAATACCAAGAAATATTATAGTGATGTCTTAATTTGCTGTTTATGCAATAAGGAAAGATATTGATAGATACCCTTTTCTTTGTTTTCATCCTCTCCAACTCGTCATAACTAGGTAATTGGAAAAACATTGCCACCATCACCACTGTCACGACCAAGGAGGCGCTTGGCCGGATGGACCGGGGCGCTTGGCCGGCGAGGGTGGCGGCTTACCTGTTAAGCCAACACTCCACCCCCTGCCCATCGACCAACAAAAGCCCCGCGGAGCTGTTGATGGGTCGGCACCTGCGGACCTCCCTGGATAGGCTTTATCCGCTCTATTCAGGGGAACAGCCGTGCAACCTGGGGGTCTCCCCTTCCCACTCTTTTCTAGTGGGGGATTTGGTTTGGGCCCGTTCTTTCTCAGGGAACACTAAATGGGTGGCTGCCTCTATTCTGTCCATAACTGGCCCCTGTTCTTACAGGGTCGGACTGGCCGATGGATCCGAGTGGAGGCGCCATGTGGATCAGCTAAGGAGGCGTCTTCCCGCTGAGACCGGCTTCCCATCTGATCCAGGGGCCAACGACACAGCTGCCTGCCAGCTGGTCCAAAAGTTCCAGTTTGAGGCCTTTCCCTAGGCAGGCCTCCCCTACTCCAACGTTGCAGGATTTCCACCTGCCAGTTACATGCCTCAATCCGTGTTTGCCCAGCCAGATTCCCGCGACAGGGCCTTTTCTCAAGCAGGCCCCACCTATCCGGACACCCCGTGTTGGCCGGCGTCCCTGTCACAAACTCAAACCGGTCCGGCCCTCTATCCCAGTTTCCATGACAATACATTGCCGGTTGCCACCTCCCGGCAAGGCGACTCCACCCCTGTTGCCGCGCCCCCACAGCCCGGCCTGCCTGATGCATTGTGCCTGCCTTCTGGGCCGTCCCAAGATGACGCCGCTCGGAGCTACAACGAGCAGGACTCACCCCTCTGATGACTCCTGTAGAACTGAGGCGTTCTGGGCGGATCCGGCACCGCCACGCCTATCTCGCCGACTACGCATGCTCCAATACTGAGCATGCGCTCTCACTAGGGGGGAAGGGTGTTGAGGACTCGGAAAGTCCTCGACATATGACCAGGCAGCTAGCAACAAGCCAGGCTGCACCCTGATTGGCTGGGGCACAGCATCGCCTGTTGCTAGGTGCTAGAGGCGTCCTGATTGGTTTAGGCGCAGCGTCATCAGTTGCTAGACGCTAAAGCGCGCCCATTGGCTATACCTGCTCTGACAGCTCGTTTAAATAGCTGTCAAGCAGGGATGGTGATGAATTGCCTGTAAATAGTTTCTGTTGAAAATAAACCTCTTGTTCGGCAGTCCTGGCTCTCGTCTCGTCTTTACCACCGATCCTCTAAAGAAGACAGTACCCAACGATCAGCGGTTAAGCTTGAAGTGAAGAGATTACAGATTTATCCCACTCCCCCAGTTGCTCTCTTCATGCCATCATTGGCCAAAGATTTAGTCAAACTTGTCAAATTACCATATTTTTTGGAGTATAAGACACACTTTTTTTCCTCAAAAAAGATACTGAAAATCTGGGTGCGTCTTATACATCGAATGCAGCATTTTTTTACCTCCCAAAGCCCCGCCCCTTCACCAAAATGGCCATGCCTAGACTTATGGAGGCTTTCAGAGAAATCCTGGGGGCTGGGGAGAGCAGAAATGAGCAAAAAATGGGCTGTTTTTTGCCCCCCCAGCCCCTAGCAACACTCTATAAACCTCCATAAGACTATGCATGCAATTTCTTTGACAAAAATGGGCCCGTTTTCACAAAAAACGGGTCATTTTTTACTTTTTTTTGTCCCTCCACCCCCCACCCCCCAGGAGCACTCTGCAAGCCTCCCCCAAGGCTATTCATGCTTTTATTTGAAAAAAAGGGCCAGTTTTTGTGAAAAACGGGCCATTTTGGGGAGGTTTGCAGAGTGCAAAAAAAAATTTCCCTCCTTTCGGAAAGCTCTTTAGTTAGAGTGATTGATGAGAATTACATTGATCAAGTGCTGTTCCAGCAGAAACAAGTCTTAGGTGCTGCAGGTTGTCAGCAATTTCCTTCTCCAGCACATGGATAAATACACCTGGAAACATCTACCTACCTACCTACCTACCTACTCTCTCTCTCCCTACCTACCAACTGTATTTCTCTCTCACCCTCCCTCTGTTTACCTACCTACCTACCTACTCTCGCTCTCTCCCTACTTACCTACTTTATTTCTCTTTCTCTATCTCTCTTCCTCTATCTACCTACTGTGTTTCCCCGAAAATACGACAGGATCTTATATTTTTTTGATCCACGAAATATGGCCTTCGGCTTATTAAAGGGCAGGGCTTATTGTGGCTGTTCCTTTGTGACCGGGCTCCCGAAGAGCCGGACACAGCTTCAGGGTCGAATGGCTGTGTTGCACTGCAGAGCATACAACCAAAGAGCGTACTCCCAGAGCAGCATCCGTCCTCCGTTGTGGCTTCCAAAGCACGGAGGTAGGATACCGCTCTGGGAGTATGCTGTATGGTTGCACACTACCATAGAACGTACTTCCAGAATACGTTAAGTTCATCAGAATCGCTTTTGGTTCTGATTTATAGGACTTGTTAGAAAGGTAGTGATTCCACAACACACCGTAATTCATGCATCAGGAGCTGACAAAGAAGCCTTTTTACAGAGGCATCCACAGGACCAAAGACTTTCATTAACATGACAAAACAGTGTCATGCCATCACACGGCAATCTCTGCATCTTTCATATTTGCAAGCACTATCACAATGTAAGTAGAAAAGGAGCAGAACCTGTTGTGCAACAATGCAATGCTTACGGTGAATAGACAAGTCCACAGAATGATATGCACATACGTTTTCTCTTATGTATGTACAGTACACAATACACAATTCTGTTTTACATGCTTAAATTAAATGAATAATAACAATATAGTCTGAAGTGATCCAACTCCCCATTATCAAATTCACATTTTAGTGTTATAAAAATTAAGACAAACTCAGTTTTGTATTAGGCAGACGGGAGAAGTATTTAGGTCGTCAAACTCAATCCCTGAACAGGGCAGAAATCCAAGATAACTATCCTAGACCAGTCTCCATTGAACTTATGCATCTCCTTTCTTTGACAAAGAAGTTACTTATTAGCAAAGTAAGATTGGTGCAGGAAGGTTTGCTCTTGATAATTACATACTGACCTGGGAATCATCACATTGTTTTCAGATTTTTGAATTGCTGCAGACTGTTCCTTGGCATTGGTATCACATTCTTGTAGCTTGTGGGATCTTCATCTGTCTGTCTATCTGTCTGTCCTTCCGTCTGTCTAGCATCTATCAATTTAAGCTCATTCAAAGTAAAAATATGTCCCCTGATCGAGCCCCTTCATCGTACTCTTCACATTTTTTGAGTGGAACACATTCTTTTTTGTTGAAAAAGACTGAAACAAAATAGGACTTGAGCTTTTTCTTTATTACCTGCTCTTATTTTGTTATCTTCAAAGAGCAGCTGGTATACTGCTTCTCCTTTTTTTGGAACATAATTAAAATTCTTTGTAGTCTTTCCAATTTAAGAAAATGCTGGAAAGGAATTACATGAAGGGGTTTGGAATTCTGTCTGTCAACAAGTTAACTTTCTGAAACACAATAGAACAGGACTATATTTTGTGTTAGGGATGCGGGTGGCTCAGTGGTTAAGACGCTGAGCTTGTTGATCAGAAAGGTCAGCAGTTTGGCAGTTCAAATCCCTAGGGCTGCGTAATGGAGTGAGCTCCTTTCACTTGTGCCAACTTTTGCCAACCTAGCAGTTCGCAAAGCATGCAAAAATGCAAGTAGAAAAATAGGAACCACCTTTGGTGGGGAGGAGAAAGTGTTCCGTGTGCCGTCGACATTTAATCATGCTGGCCACATGCTGGCCATGGAGACATCTTCAGGCAGCGCTGGCTCTTCGGCTTTGAAACGGAGATTAACACCACCCCCTAGAGTCGGTAACAACTAGCATATATGTGTGAGGGGAATCTTTACCTTTATCTTTATATTTTGTGTTGAGGAAGAAACTTACTAAAGAAAGATTGAGTTTGAAAATGGATTGAGTCAGGCCAGCAATTTAAAGAAAAAACAACCCCAAATTCCCCCACTGGATTCCCAATATCTGAAATAGACAGTTGTGTAGTTGTTTTGAATGGTGGCGATTGCTCCATTCTAAGTTCTCCTCTCTCCTTGTCAGTTAACCTGGAGCCAAATGTATATATTTTGCTTTATGCTTTCGAGTGCACACATACAGTATATGACAATTATTGTTAAAGGAATTAGAAAGAATTCCAGAAACCAAGTTTTGCATACTTCTCTGTCTTGTTATTCTTAGCATCTGCTCATTCTGAATGCTCATTTTCATGACACCAGCAGTTTATGCTCACTTTCTCCAGTGTTTCTACTACTTCAGCTGTTTTCCTTATTGATTTGTAGTAGGACATTTGATCTTGGATTTTGCTCCATCTTCTGAAGGACAAAATTGTCAGCAAGATTTGTCAGGAATTTCTTGGAAGGATTGCATAATGTATGGCTATAGAGTCAATTGGTAGGGAAAAGTATATGAATATTGTAGATTTTTGCAAGCAGCAGAAAGCACCAAAAACACCATACAGTTCACTTTGGTCAGCTTCTTGTCCAGATAATCCTTCATTTGCCTTTCTTTCAAATAGGGTGATGTTCCAGAATCCATTCTCCATCTGTGTGATCTCTGTTTATAAAAAAACAAGGCAGTTTGATGGCCTTGCAGCCCTCATTGAAGTTATTCAGATTTAAAATAAACAAACACCTAAACAATGCAAACAAGATGTAATAAGAATGTCTCACCTTCTAAATGTTGAAATGAGTGGCTGGGACACCTGGAAAGCATGGGAAAAGTTATTCTACTTTTCACTGAATTGCTCAATGATTAATTTCAGTAAAAATTGAAATAACACTCTGTTTTTCAGAACTCCTGACTTTAAGCACAGATTACATTTCACCAATTTCATCTAGCAAGTCATGGATGATGAATGGGATCTTTCTTTTTCTTAAAAAAAATCAACAACCCTAATTGAAGATTGGTTTAGTGTGGTTGGGGCAGAAATGTTTTTATTCCACTATAACTGACCATAGAATATTTTTAATCGTCTGTGCAGCTCAGCAACAAGGGAGAGCTTTGCTGCCTGTATGAACCTCTGATTTGAATAAAGAAGCTCTGCTATGATCATGACTAAATATTACTGCCATGTACTGTCAAGCAATCTTGTGGAGAAACTTGTGAACTTTGGTTTTGGATTACCGAGAGTTTATCATTAAGAGCCTGCATTTCTTATGTGATAAATAAAAATATTTCAGAGAAATAAATGAATTTCAATTACATTTTAAAATTGTCATAATGGTGGGGGAAGATAGCATTTGCACAAAGTTGCTTGAAGACAGGTAACTGCATTACACTGTAAATTAAAATATTTAAAGGAAAATAATTGAGCAGGTATATAATGAGCAGTTAGTATAGAGTGGTACTCATCTGTGTTTAAAGGGTATTGAGTCAGCACTGTCCGAAGACATTTCCCCGACCCAAGTGACCAGCATGACCTCACAGAGTGCTGTTACCTTCCCACTGAAATAGTACCTATTTATCTACTTCCATTTCCATGTTTTCACACTACTAGCTTGGCAGGAGCTAGGGTGAGGATAGTAGCTCACTCCATCACATGACGTTCGGATCTCAAACTCGGGCTGCCGGCTTTTCCAGTTGACAAGCCCAGCATCTTGATCACTGAGCCACTGTACTGCCCCCATCCAAATATATATTTTTGTGAAAGCCTAGCTATAGGCAAAATAAGTCTAGATGATTTTTTTAAAGTGAATTTTACAATTAATTAACAGCTACTACAAAAGTCTTCTCGTGTGATTTTAGGGTTATTAGTGGTGCATGCACTAATGGTAAATCTAGGCAATAATGAAGAATAAAGCTTACACTGAACCTGAAATATGCTGGACCCAAGTTTTTAAGATGTCACTAAGAAACATGCTGGTTTCCTTCAAAGATTAAAAAATGTATGGTTCTATATTTTCACACATTGTTTTTGGCTTGGCAAAGTTAGAAGAGAAAATTTGAATGCAATTATTTTCTCCATCTCAGAGTACTACAGTGAGATCTGTTTAAAGGGATGTGATATAAAATCTTTATAATTTGCCTGCTGATTATATTTAGAAGAAAGTAATTCTGCCTTTCCTAGTCTGGTACCTTGCAACAGAGCTTGGATAACAAACCTTAGAATTTCTAGAAATTGAGATCCTAGCACATCGATGTAGAGGGAAAGAAAGAGGTTATCATTAGATGACTGGACCTATGTTTTTGATGGCTATAGAGCCCCCACCCAAAAGGAGGTTGGAATTGAGAAGCAAAAAGAAGAAATCAGCAAAATAGGATTCCTAAATTTGACAGAATAGGTAATAGGGAGAAAAAAGTGTCTAAACCCACATATCAGCTCTATGAAAAATAAACATGTGGGAATCTACCTGCTAGATATCTGCAATTGAAAACTAGGAAGAGGTAAGGAAATGTGGTATCCTGGATAAAGTATCTTTTTTCTGTTTTGCAAATGAGCTGAATATGTTCCCTCTGTCCTGGCAGCAGACTTGGAGTTAAAGCCATGAGTCAAAACATAAATCAGCATTCCAGGATCAGAAATTCATTTTGGGAGTTAAAGCCACTGATCCAAAGCAACTTTTGATTTTGCAAATGCTTTAAGCTGGAGCTTGAATAATATTGTGCACATCGTAAGCATTTGGTCAGGCTCAAATTAATATCAATTAATAATAATGGGAGGTACTTTAATTGATCTCCCCAAAACTTCTGAATGCTATGGCAGTGCTGTGCAGAGTTGTTTTGATTTTAAAAATCTATGTGTTTCTAATAGCCACAATTCTGCAGTCATGTACTCATTCAGACATTCTGGAAACAGACTATACTCATTAGGCTATATTCTCAATGCTCTACTTTCCTGAATCCAGTGATGGAAACTGGACTCAGTCCATTAGTTGAAACTATTGCAATATAATCTGGAATAAAGAGTTTTACTGAAACCTGAAACGGGGAGCTTGAGATGCAGGCTCACAGTAGAGACATAGGACTAGTCAGATTTCCCCTTATAAGGCTATAGAGAAGATCCAGAGGTTGAAACTTGATACTGGATTCCCTTTCTGAATCCCTGGCATGTTGCTCTTACACTTAGTCATGGCATAATCATTCCTCGTCAACAGCAATTTTCACCTTTGTCCACACAATGAGAACAATCTTGTTCCCTGCCTAAGAATGAGACAGGCATAAGTCAGTTTTTCATCTTTATACAATAGCACCCTCAAGATATACAAAATTTGTTATCACCGAGAGACTGCTACAGCTCCCTCTTTATTTATGTAGATGATACTATGGTACTTTCTCAAAAGGGCATGGGGGAAGCTGGCAAAATATTGTAGATGAGAGCATCTTCTCACCTACAAAACCAAGGGCATGTCTTTTTCCCAGAGACCTAAGTGGACCTCATGGCATAGAGATGGGTACCAGGTATGTCAGGTTGAGGACTACCTGTATTTTGTAAATGTGTTGCTCTTTCATTTAGTAGCTCTCTTCTTTTTTCACCTCAGATCACTACTTGCATTGTCACTATTTTTGGCAAGAAATATCTGAAAGTACTCTGAAGAGCCAAATTAGATTAGACTGCACTAGATTAGACTACTCCATCACTGGAGGTTTTAAAAGAAGATATTGGACAGCCATTTGTCTGAAATGATATAAGTTCTCCTGCTTGAGCAAGAAATTGAGTAAGTAGCCATAGTAGCGCACAGATCATCAAATGCAATTCCGAAGTTCTGAATAGTGGGGGTTGGGGGTGTGTGGGGTGGTTATGGTAGATTTCATACTGGGTGCAATAAAGCTATTTCAGGTGAAATTGGTGGCTCATTTACTTTATGAAATGTAGCCAGACTCTCCCCTCCATTTTGCCCCTTTATAACAAGTGCCGTTCAGGTTTTTGGAACAGATTGATAACCTCCTTGATGTGTTCCAAATAGTATCCTTCAGCTGGAGATAATTAAAGTGGAGGAGATCTTGTCTCCCCAACTCTGTGTCTGAATTTAGTATATAGCCATAAAAGATTAGTCCTTTAGTCTTAACCCAGGACAAATAGCTAACGTAGCCACTAAACAATCCTTTACACAGAATATTAGGAAGATATTGAAAAAGTACATTTTTTTTGGCCTCAGAGTGGCTCAAATATTCAGTGGTACCTATTGGGTACCTCCTGCAATTGGAAACACTGAGCCACACAAAAAAGTGTTACGCTGGCAAGATGCCAAACACTAGCCTTATGCTTGGGTAAGCATAAATAGTGCTCAATGGTTTAAAGGCTTTAGTCCTGAAAGACAGGATAGTATACCATCCTCTGATGAAAAGTTGCAAATATCCCTCTTTCTATTCACTTTTACTCTGTTGTACTCTGCTCAGAGTTCCTAAGTAGATGCAATTTGAGTGATGATTTCAATTGCCTTGCACAAGATTAGAGGGGAATGACCAGCATCTTCTTCACTACACTGTCCTAGAAATGCATTAAGTCACATACATTTATCCCTCACTGGTGGTCAGTTTGTATAACAAAAGTGATAGTAATGGATACTCAGTTTTTGAATGTATTTTCTTACAGGAATAATCGGAGTATTACATAACCAATACAATGAATGAGGTTATATAAGCGGTGGTTGTGTCAGCTTGTAGAGAGAAAAAATGAGAATATGTCTTATAGCATTTTAAAACTAAATTTATGATGGCATAAATGTACTTGCTGCTTGTGCCCTGATGATGAATGAAAAGAACTTATTTTTGTAGAACTGTAGCTGAAGGATTCAAGTATTGCATGTTAAGGCCATAAAATTGCTTGGCTCCAGTTATATGTTTTTATAAGAAATATTTCTTGAAATCCTGTATTATTTTTAGTATGGCCTAACCAAGTACAAGTGGACTTGCATACAGCAGAAATGTAGTTCCTGCATGGCTGAGAATGAAGAGAGGATGAACAGATAGGCAAATGATAAGCAATGGATAGAATATATACAGTACATAGAATATAACCAACCTTGGTACTGTGTTTTCCCGAAAATACGACAGGGTCTTATTTTCTTTTTACTTACAAAATATGACCTTGGGCTTCTTATAGGGGAGGGCTTATTGTTTTGGGGTTGCTGAGCGGCTGCTCCCTTGCGAACTGGCTCCTGAAGAGCTGGGCACAGCCTCAGGGGCGAAGCAGCCATGAGGTGACCAAGCTCACGAGCAACCGCCCGGCAAATCCCCTATCCAGCAAGGCAGAGCACCATTCATTGACCTAGTGGGTATGCCATGTGGTGCTCTGCCCATTCCCAAGCTCCTGTGGCTTGGCACATTAGGGATACCCCCTAGGTCAGTTTATGGAGCTCTGCCGGGCTGGAGAAGGGGGTTGCGCGAGCATCTTCTGCCCCCAGCAGGCATGCCTCCTAACCCTAACATGTCCGGGCCCAGCTCTCCCTGCCGCAGCCACCGCTGTGCTCTGAGCATAACGTGTTCTCCGGTTCCAAACTCCCAAATTCGGCCATCGAGTCTTCCAGCAGCAGCCGCTCTAGGAGTGAGCAGCGACCGCTCTAGGAGTGAGAGTGAGTTCTCTTACAGAGTCTTCCAGCAGCCAGCCTACAACCATAGAGCGCACTCCTAGAACGGCTGCTGCTGGAAGACTCGGCAGCTGAGTTTTGGAGTTTGGAACCGGAGAAGACGTTATGCTCAGAGTGCGGCAACGGCTGCTGATGCAGGGAGAGCTGGGCAACTCCCCCCTCTGGCCAGGCAGAACGCCACTCCCCAACCTAGTGGTATCCTGAAGGCAGCAAGCAATGTGAGCGCCTTTCTCCCTCCGGCTCCTGCGGCTTGGCGCCTTCAGGATACCGCTATGTCGGTGAGTGGTGCTCTGTCTGGCCGGAGGTGGGGGGGTTGGCCAGGGGGTTTATTTTCAGGGGTGGGCTTATATTTTTGCCCACACGAAAAATGTGGCAAGGCTTTAGTTTCAGGACAGGTTGTATTGTTGGGGAAATATGGTACACAGATTACTTACTCTCTGGAAACAAATACTGTGGGAATAAGACACCCCTTACACACCTTGGTGTGTGTGTTCTGTTAGGATATAGACTGTTGTGCCTTAAAATAGCTTCTACTGTGCAGTGCTGTGGAGTTGCCATGGTAATGACTTCACAGTACTCCACAAAGGGGTTCCCTCTGCTAAGAGGGAAAATCCAACATTAGAAATTGCAGTGACGTTCATGGAAGGAGGGTTGGGATAAATAAATACCCAGGCAGCACCAGGTTATCAGCTAGTACTGAAATAAAAAAAGCTGTGGTTTTTAGCTGCTGGTGCCTGAGGATCACATACCACATTTTAATAGAAGTGTCACAAGGTGTAAAGTCTCAGGAAGGAATTCTTTTTCGATATTTTTCAGATTACAAACAGGCTTGACGAGGCTTCAAGGGATTTTAAGATTTAAATGGGCATGAAGTGGTTACAGCTATTGACATGAAATTCAGGATAGATTTTGGGCAATACGATCAATTGATCTAAGAGACTTTAAATATAGTTTTCTATACTTTTTATAGACGTATATATCTAAGCATATAAACTCAATATCCCTCTTGTTGTATTTTATCAGTAAATCACCTTTATGGGATAAATATTTAGAGCTTGAATCTTGATCATACTCAGTTTTACAAGTTTTCTTGAAAGCAAGGAGGTAGTCTAAATCATTTTGGACAAATGACTAAATTATTATATGTCATAGGATCTTTTAGCATGCAATGTATAGCCAAAATAAACCAAATAGAAGTACGAATAACACACTTTTTAATAACAGCTAATGAAGGGCATCTGAGCATGTATTTGTGATTTTTAAAATGTGCATTTGATGCATATGATGATGCACATTAAAGATCCTTGCACTGAGATTTGGAGAAATTCCAGTATTAAGTACTCTAACGTACTGATAAATACTCTAAAATATTTTTGTGTGCTTTGTGGAGAAAAAATATACAGTTTGGGTCTTGGATCCTTCATTACCACCAGCACTGTTACTTATAATGTATTTGTGGCATTTTTCTGGAAAATAAATGTTTTGTGACACCCATAACACCCATTTTGTGAGTCCAATGAGTTTCAGAACTCAAAATTGGCCTTAATTCAAAAATTATTATGACCTCCTCAGGGGTGGGTTTCTCGCTCCGTTCCAACCGGTTCGGTTGGAACGGGGCCGGCGGCGTCCTTGTGCACGTGTGCGGTGCACGCATGCGTACTAGCGTCTGCGCGACGCTCCAGCTGCTCCTGGAGGATCGTGCAGGTGCTGTATGCGTCCTGCGCATGCGTGGAAGCACAGAACTCGTCAAAACCGGGTAAGGACAGCGGGTGGGTGGGCCCTTTGCCGTTCCCAGAAGTTACTTACTTCCGGGTTCGCCGACCAACCGGTTCGCAGGGACCGCTGCGAACCGGTTGAAACCCACCCCTGGATCTCCTGCTCTAAAGTACCGATGAAAACCAGTATTCTGAAGACTCCTATTTCTACAAAAGATTAGTTTGTAAAAAAAGGCAACATGTACATTTAAATTGCATATTGGCCACAAAGAATGAAGCATAATACACACAGACAAAACATATATTCTGGAATAGTACATATTCCAATAGTACATATTCCATAGAAACAACAGATAAAATATGTATTTACCAATGAATAAAATACCTGCCTTGCTTTCTTCTCAACCAGCTTTATAGGGCTTTCTTTTACCTTGTCTATTCTCCAGGATATTCCCTTACATCATATATCAATCTCCTCCCCCACCCACCCCCGCCCATGTTGGTGGGTACATTCTATAGGAAATCAGTAGAGTATATATCTATCTACTGTTTTCATTTTTTTTAAAAAGCTCCCTGAGATTTAGAAGCATGCTTTCAAATTATCATAATTATTTTATTTAAAACAAAAATCAAGTAGTTCTGGTGGACAGTAATAGGGTTCTGGAAGTATACCATACCTAGGATACTGTGTTAAATAACCTAAATTAGATTAAGTGATGAGTTGTGAAAATCAAAGCTAACTTTGTCCGGATATATTTATAAAAAGTTATGAAGATTCCTAATTTCTTAAACTATGTATTATTCATTCACAGACGGAGCATTATTTTGAGGTAATAATGCCCTCTGCTGGTTTAATATCAGAAGTGAAAAATAGTAAATTAATATTTAAATTTTTAAACAAAATATTTTTATTAAACATTTTAATCTTTAAAAACAGAAAGAAAAACACAAGAAAAAACAAAAAACAAAACATACATAACAATATAAAGTAATTCTATAGCCTTCTTCATCAGCTTTCATGTTTAGCCTTTATAGTTTTCCATTTTGTATTGCCTTCCTATTGATTTTACCTTGTCCAATAATATAATAACAGTAGTATCTAAACTTATAATAATATTAATTATTTATATCACCATTATATTTACATTCTCTATTTTATGTTTTGGCTTCTGTTTTCTAGCCACTTATAAATTCTATTCCATATTTTATAGAAATCCAATTCTTCTCTATCTTTTAGTTCTATTGTCATTTTGTCCATCTCTGCACATTCGAGTACTTTTCTAATTATTGTTTCGTCTGCAGATGTATTGATTTTTCCCCAGTTTTATGCGAAAGCAATCCTAACTGCAGTATGTGTATTATTATGTATTGAAATTGTTTATCCATTTTTTTGGTCTTATATTTTAATAAGAATGCTTCTGGTTTCAGTTCTAATTTTTGCTCCGTTATTTTTTTCCAACCATTTCCAAATTTTTCATCAGTATTTCCTTGTGATGGGGCACGTCCACCACAGATGGTAGAATGTTCCACACTTGTGGCTACATTTGGGGGATAAATTTGGGTACATTTTGGCCAATCTCACTGGGGGCAAATGCCATCTATAAAACATTTTATAGAGGTTGTAAGCTACTGCCATCGTAAATTTATAATTTCTTTCCTATAATTTATCCCATTTTTATAATTCTATATTATGGCCAAAATTTCTTCCCCAGCTAATCATTATCTCCTTTACCGTCTCTTCCTCCATTTTATATTTTACAAGAAAATTATTTAATTTGGTAATCATTTTTTCTCCCGTTCCTAATAATATTTTATCTAATTCCATTTTTTCTTGTGAATTCCATATTGTTCCCAATCTTTTTAAAATCTTGTTCTAATTTGTAAATAGGGCGACCATTCCATATTTATTCCTTGTGTTTTCAGCTCTTGTACTGATTTTAGTTCTCCTTTTTCATTTAAGAGTTCTGCATAGTTTACCATTTTGCTGAGATCTATAGTATTTGGATATGTCATTGCTTCCATCGTTGATAAACAGATTGGGATTTTCATGTAATGTTTGTTTTTCTCCCACACACCTTAAACAAGGCATCTCTTATTATGTGTCTCTGGAAGTATGAATGAGATTTGTTCTTTCCCTCCCAGAGGAAGCCGTGCCAGCCTAGTTGGAGATCATGGCCTTCTAGCATAAGAATCCTTTTATTTTTTAGTTGAATCCAGTCCTTAAGCCATGTCAAGGCTGCCCCTTGATAGTAAAGCTCCCAGTCTGGGAAGCCAAAGCCCTCTTTGTTTGTACTATCTTGTAGAAGTTTGTATTTAATATGTGTTTTTCCCCCTGACCAGATAAATTTGGATAACATTTTATTTAGTTGTTCGAAAAAAAACTTTCCCTAATTTAATCGGTATTGTTTGAAAAAGATAAAGTAGTTTGGGTAGTACATTCATTTTAATTGTTGAAATTCTGCCAATTAGTGATATCTGTAGTTTAGTCCAATTATCCAAATCTTTTTGTATTTGTGGTAGCAATTTATTGTAGTTATCTTCTTTTATTCTAATACATTTTGCCAATAACCATATTCCCAAATATTTCATTTTCTGGGCCCTCAAAATTCCCAGTTTCTCCTCCAGTTCTTCATTTTGTCTTTTGGTTAGATTCTTAGTTAATATTTAATTAATTTAGTCTCTAAATTAGAGTAATTCAGGGGATGGAATGTTGAGAGATCATTAGGTTTTCTGGGCATTCCAAAAGTTTTTGCAAGTGGTTTTGAAAAATAGAATTAAATAAAGGACTATTTTTAAAATTCATCAATTGAAACAAAAATAAAACTGTAACTTTTTAAAAAGAAAGACTGATGTACTTGCAAAGCTTTTTCTCTGGTAACATTGTACTGCAAACTAGGGCATACAACACCTTTGCTAGACCAGTTCTCGAATGTAGCTCGTCTGCCTGGAATCCGCACTGTACATTGGACATCAATACAATTGAGTGAGTCCAGAGGTATTTCACGAGAAGAGTCCTCCACTCTTTTGCTCACAATATGTCAACCTTATGTCACCAGGTTTGAAATTTTGGGCTTGGACAAACTAGAATTATGCCACCTATGGTCTGACCTAAGCATAGTACACAAAATTATCTGCTACAATGTCCTACCTGTCAATGACTATTTCAGCTTCAACCACAATAATACATGAGCAAACAATAGATACAAACTTAAGGTAAACTGCTCCAAACTCGATTACAGAAAATATGACTTCAGCAAGAGAGTGGTCAATGCCTTGAATGCACTACCTGATTCTGTTGTAACATCCTCAGACCCCCATAACTTTAACCTTAAACTGTCTTCTGAGAACCTCACCCCATTTCTAAAAGGACTGTAAGGGGCATGCATAAGCACACCACCTGCCTACCCTCCCCGTCTTACTGTCCCCATTTATTTGTACCCATTTCCTGTGTTCATATCCATGTTTATACTTACACCTGTTTGTCGTACATGTTTGACAAATGAAATAAAATAAATAAAAATAAATAGTTAGGCTGCTAATATGAACCTTTAAGAAACATTTTAAACCACCAATTCCTTTTTCTGCTTAACTTTGCTCTTGAGACACACAACTAAAAACACTTAACAGTGGAATGTTGAAAGAATGTCAGCTATTATTTCAACACCCTTCAGCCCAAGATCTATGACTGAAGAATTTTTTGTTTGGATCTGCACCAAAAAGTTATGACTTGTTTAATTGTGGTTTGTGGAGTAAATAATTCATGGGATCATGTAAGAGTTAGAACTTGGAGAGGAAGTCCATGATCATTTTATACTTCTGCTCAAGGAACCATTGACCCACCATTACAGCTTTCCCAACAGATTATGATGCAATCTTTGTTTAAATACTAAAATAAAGGATGAGCACATTGTTCATTATTGAACAGCTCTTTCATAATATCTAGGTTAGATCTAATTCTTTACAATTTGATCCCATAGTTTTTCATACTCTCTTCTGGAAAAAGTCTGAATAATTCTGCTTCAATTTACAATCAATCAGCTCTTCAGATAGAGGTAGTCCTTGACTTATGACCACATTTGAGCCCAAAATTTCTGCTGTTAAGTGAGATATTTATTAAGTGAGTTTTGCCCCATTTCATGACCTTTCTTGCCACAGTTCTTAAGTGAATCATGTAGTTGATAAGTTAGTAACCCAGTTGTTAAGTGAGTCTGGCTTCTCCATGGACTTTGCTTGTCAGAAGGTCACACAAGATGATCACATGATCTTGGGACATAGCAAAGGTCATATGTATGAACAGTTGCCAAGCATTTGAATTTTGATTACATGATCGTGGAGAGGCTTCAAAGGTTGTAATTCTGAAAAAAAGGTCAAAAGTCACTTTTTCCAGTGCTGTTGTAACTTTAAATATTGTAAGTTGAGGACTACCTGTACTTATAGACAGCTTTTATGAGTTCATTCATGAAACTAATGCAAAATAAAGCAATCACATTAATGCTTAGCACAGCGGCAACTGCCAATAATTTAACTATACTTACCCAATTTTCCTTGCTTAATCTTTGTTCCAATCATTCCTTATATGAGAAGTCTAGGGAACAACGTATCCATTTTTTGTAAGATTAATATTTGTTTCTTGCTTTTTTCCAAATTCCCAGTCATTAATGAAACTTTGAAAGAGTTCAGCTACAGTCAGCTTCAGAGGAGTCATACTTATCTCAATTTCCAAATTGTTCTGATGGAGAGCATATGTAGACCTATGTGTGAGAGAGTGCTCTTTGCATGCAAAAGGGGATCAATTAATTTACAAAAGGAGGATTGTTTTAAAGGCAATTTATTTTAAGCAATTCCATTGAGATTAATTGCTTAGGATTGCTTAGGTGAAGTTGGTGTCAACTCTCACCATTATAGATAACTCCAGGATGACATATCTCCACACCAAAGGTTTTCCAACAGTGCACCTCTAACATTGCTGTAATTGAGTCCATCTACTTTGTGGCTGAGCATCCTTTTCTCTTTTCTTCTGGATTACTCAGCACTACACATTTTTCAAGGGGGCTAGGACTTTGCTTTTATAATATTTCCAAATTAGGAAAAATTGAAGCTGGTAATTTGTGTCTGGAGAATTCTGAATTAATGTGTTCTATAATCTATTGTCTTTTTTCTGCTATCCATGCTCACCCTCAATCAATAAATCAATATGTGTGAACATTTGGAATAGATTCATACAGATATATAAGTTCTGTCTCACACATGAATTTATTTGGGATAAAAGATCTGGATTTCATCTGGGCCAGCCAGCTGATGTTTACACACACACATACACACACACACACGGGGGGGGGGAGGAGGGTAGTTAACTATAGTGATGGAGATAGATATTTTCTCTTTCCCTATATAAATACATTTATACATACTCTAGCTACTCTTCCTTTCACTGGGCAGGATAATTTCAAAATAAAGCTCATCTTACTTTTTGTTAAATACAGGTAGTTCTCTTTTACTGACTGATTCATTTAGTGACCATTTGCAGTTATGATTGTGATGAAAAAGTACCTCCTCACATTTTCAGCCTTGTAAAGCAAAGGGTAACTGAAGTTTTGAAGAATTTAAGTTCATAAGCAGAATGGCTGTTTCACTTAGTGACCACTTTGCTTAACAACTAAGTTGCCAGTCTCAATTGTGGTTGCTAAATGAGGACAACCTGTATGTTCTATCCCATACTTTAAAGATATTATTTTAAAAGTAGACTATAGTTTTTTGCCACAGGGTGTCACCATTGATTTAATTATTGAAATAATGTTTGTGGAAGAATAAAAACACTATAGGTTGATAGTTCTATCAAAAAGACATTATTCTTTTCACAAGTCATAGTTGATGGTGATCTTACTGAATGTGCTAATCTCTGAAGGTACACTATATACGATATCAAAGAAATTATAAATAACATAAATATATAATGTAGCCACCTTTGAAAGCTTATATAAAAATAATCCTCATATTGCAAAACTGGAAAAATACAATATTAAGAAACTAGGATGGTCTGTGGAATAGAGTAATTCATTTTCTGTGTCAAACGCAAAGGACCAAGATCATATATTAAGTTGCAGTTCAAATATTTATTGCTCAAGCCTATAAACAAGAATCTAGTCAACTAAGTTCAATATTAAATTGGCACCAGATAATGGTCAACAGAATTCAAGGAGTGTTGAACTTAGTTCACTTGTGGCAACATGCCGATTCTAGGCTGATGACTCACTTGATTTCCCCCTCCCCCAGCTTTGCCTGCTCTTCAGCTACATCTTCAAAGAAAGACCACATGTATGAAACTATTTTGCTGGCATCCAAGTGTAGCTGCATGACCTCAAGAGCCTCTCATGCTATATATTATGTTTGAAAACCACCATTTAAAATAGCCAAAATGCTCTAATCTAGAATGATACTGTGTTTTTAATTTCATTTCACTTTATTTATTTTTTATTTTAAAAGATCACGAATATAAAGCAAATTACCAAGATACATAATAATAACAAAATTAAACTAAACATCCATAAAAATAAAAACTATAAAAAAGAGGAAAAAAGGAAAAGTTAAAAAGGAAACAGATAAACAACAAATCTATCATATATTAAACTGACAATTGACTAGTGCTTTACAAAAATACCATATACTATAATTTTATCATAAAATATAACGTTTATACCATAGAAGAGATATTCTTCAACCTTTTACTAGTGGAGAATTTTGTCCTTTCTAAAACAGATATTTCCAAAAGCCAATCTTTAGTATCTGGAGTAAAGTCACTGTTCCAATTTTTCAATATTATCCTTTTAGCTAAACCCCCACCCCCCGACATACATGTCATATGGGTCAATAATCCTTTTTACATCTCCAACAGAGAAAATCTCAAGTAGGTCCTTTGAGGAGCCCTAATTCACTCTAAATAGTTTTTTTGATGAATCAGCTTCAATCTGAAATTAATCAATACCATTTTAACACCTTTAAGAACATGTAGCCATCGATGGTGTATTATTGGTGTATCTAAACCTTTGGTCTATGTTTGATATATCCCAGTAGTATTCACTATAAAAATATTCTTCAACTTTTGATAAAGAGATGTTATGGGTTTCTGTTATGGATTCCATCAACCATAGCATCTCAGATACCTTTGAAGTAGGCAAAGTATCTGATCTATATTGAGCCATTAAAATATGCTTAAGTTGAAAATACTGCTAGTGTTGTGAAATACTTTCTCATCCTATTTCAGATGAAAAAAGATATTTCATCCTCTCTGACATGAGATTCTTGCAAAAATACAATATCAGATATTTAAAGAACTAGATAGAATCTTTGTACATTTAAGGATGTTTTGCATTCCTCTCACTTTCCAACTCAATATCCTTAAATTCAGCATATGAAAAATTTAAATACAATATAATTATACATAGAAACCATAGAAAGTAAGCCACACTTGAAAGCATTAAAAAGTAGCATTATGGATATACGGATAAATAATATATGGCTACAAAGAATTATTATGAAAATAATCCAACCAGGAACAAAAGAAACTGTACCTAGAATTAAAAACATAAAACAAAAATACTTACACAAAAAGAAATTAAACCAAAAAAATAAATAAAAACAATGACTTCCACAGAGAACAAGTTCACCACCTCAACCACCTTAGCTCCCCATTTCCTCCCCATCCCTTTTAATAAAAATTAAAATTAACAACAGTGTGCTTAGAACAAGACCCAGCAGAGGGCAATGCTGACTAACTCAAAACAAAACAATGAAATTTCCTATGGAAGAGTAGTCATTTCAAGATAGCAGGATTCAGTCAATGCATAGTCAAAAATGTCAGTGCTGGTAAGGATTCAGAAAGTGCTTGATTTGGTCAGAGATGGTGAGACAGAAAATTGCAGAAAACAAGAAAAACAAATTGATTTTCTTTAGTCAAGGAAGTGGAGGAACCGTCCTTCCTCCAAGAGATTGAAGCAGGTGAAATATTGGGGAAGATTTAAATTTTATGCCCTTTAAAGTTAAGTGAATAAATATCATGAATCTCCACATCATGAAATTTGATAATAATCTGAAAATTCATGGCAAAAGAGATAATGTAAAATGAGAAAGATGGTGAAGCATCTCCAAAAGGGCTTTGAGAAACTGAAACAAATATATGCTAATTATACTGGTGTATGCTGTCTGAAAAGAACATGGATCAGGGAATGAGAGAACAATTTTTAACACTTTTCGGTTCACAGCATTGTTCCACTTTCTTGATCTATTTGGAGAGTAATGATCTGAAATCACAGAAAATTTTAGGATGCGAGTTTATTAAAGACATATCTTCAATTCCAGCCTTGAAAACAGGCAGGAACATTTTGGTCAATAATAGGCAGGCAGTAGCATGTTGACCCTGAATCACCAGAGAAACTGACTTTCTTTAAAAGATTTCAAAAATTGCATGTTGATTATGACTACACAGCCTTAAACAATTAAAACATGCAAAAGCTAAACAGTATTACCTGGCTACATTTTTAGGTTAAATCAACAGAAGTATAATTTTTAAACTTCAGAAAGCAATATTTTTACTTTATTTTGCTGAAATCAGACTAATCTCAACTATGGTGTCCCATTCTGGACACCTCAGTTGAAAATGAATTCAAAGAAATCGGGACTGATTCAGAACATGGCAAGGAAGATGACCAAAAGACCACAAATTCTATAAAGAAAGGTAAAAAGAGATGGGTTTGAGAAAAGACACAAATTCATGATTTTTTAAAATAATCTAAGCAGTAGAGAAAACAAATAGATAAGCAGTTGCCCTTTACTGCTGTCTGAGTATTCTAATTTTTGGGTAGATTCAAATTTTATATCTTTTTCTGAAACTAAGATAACACAAAATATAATAACCTACATACCCAGCACACCTGAATTCCTCTGAAACAAATTTGGGGACTGCAAAAAGTTCCTGCCCTTTCCGCCACTTTTCAATGGCTGAATTCACCCATCACAATAGATCATGAATTGTTTAACAGTTTTGCTTGAATAAGGAATAATTGGCCAGACTCATGCTTACATTAAATCACAATGAAGCAAGCTACATTATGGCTTAATGTAGCACATAGCTGCAATAATTCTAAATAATGTTAATTTTGTGTGACTGTTTTTACACCTGTAAATAGCTCTCATGAGAAGGATAAACATTATTGAAACAACAGGAATTTGGGAAGATGAGTTTAATCTTTTTCCCTTATGACCTGTTGCAGTGAAAAAATCACCTCTGGGAGATGTTATTTTCATTACAAGAAATATTTCGATTTACAGCAGTGAAATTTCTTCCAATATAAAGAAAAGCTTAGCTTGAAGAAATAATTTTCAGCCTTATCAAAAGAAAGAGTTGATCTGATCCAATACAACATGGTCCAACTCTAGTTTAACAGAGTTGGAAGGAATCTTGTACTGTAGGTCATCTAGTCCAGTGGTCTCCAACCTTGGCAACTTTAAGACTTGTGGACTTTAACTCCCAGAGTTCCTCAGCCAGAAAAGGTGGCTGAGGAACTCTGGGAGTTGAGATTCACAGGTCTTAAAGTTGCCAAGGTTGGAGACCACTGATCTAGTCCAACCCTCGCCCTAGCAGGAGACCCTACACCATTGCCATCTGACAAATGGCAGTCCAATCTGTTCTTAAAAGCCTCCAGTGATGAAGCTCTCACAACTTCCGAAGGCAAGCTGTTCCATTGGTTGTTCTCACTGTCAGAAAATTTCTCCTTATTTCCAGGTTGAATATTAAGTGGCTTCTTCTACTTAATATCCACTTAATCTAAGGGACGCACAAGATGTGAAAATATTATTTGGCCATGTACATCTAATAAAAATTATACGATAGCTTCCCTTCATTTTAATTTCTAATGAGGGACTGGGTATTCCATTTGTCTTTCATTCAAAACAATAATAAAAAACAAAACAAAATCCCTTTATGGATCTATTTAATTTTAAGAAAATATATACTGTAGCCCAGTATTGACGAACCTTTTTGGCACAGAGTGCTGAAACGGGAGTGTGCACATGCATGTTCCGGAAACTGGAAGAGCAGCTGCCCGGTGTGCATGCACACCCTGGGAAGATGATCTTCCAGTTTTCAAAATGCGTATGCGCACCGGCCACTTGGTCTTCCAGTTTCTGTCCCACATATGTGCACAAGGACAGCTGCCCAGTGCGCATGTATGTGCCAGAAACCAGAAGAGCAGCTGCCTGGTGTCATGCGCACACCGGAAACCGGAGGATCATCTTCCCGGCGTACACATGCCCGCAAGAGCAATGGGCAATGGCTTGCGTGCGGGGAGAGATGGCTTTGCGTGCCACTTTCAACACACATGCCATAGGTTTGCCATCAAGGCCATAGCTCCTTTAATTCAAGTTAACTGGTACATCTTTCAGTAACCAAAATGATACAATTCCTTTAATTAAGAATTTGTACAGTTATTGAATACAAATATAAAGTCATCTCTTTTCTGGAATGTCCGTCTGCTGTCTCATAATTAGAAACAAGTTTGCAAGAATATTTATGAAATTATATTTTATGCTTGAAATGGAAGAAGCTGAAATGCCTTCTTTTGAATTGACTTGGCACCACAGATCCCAAAAGAGCTTTTAAATTCAAAACAAATATTTCTGATGTAATAAATGATGATTTATTACTTTCCAAACATCTATAATGCATCCAAAAGCATTCGTCCAAATTATAAAGTCTTGTTGAGGATGTAACTGGCAATTAACTTGACTGCTAGCATTATCTCCTGGCAAGTTGGTTTGATCTGGGATTCAGGGAGAAGGAATCCATATTTGCCTTTATCACGGAGCTCAAAGGTGAAGGAATAATTGATTCCCTGGTTGAATACCCAGTCATCGGAACAACCGGAGGAAAGATCTGTAAAGCAAGACACAACAAATGTAATGAAAATAAACATAGCAGGGGAAAAAAGTGAAAGAAAAACAAAATAATAAATGTGAAGGTAAGTTACTGGTGTTTGAATAGTTTTAAGAGGAGGAGATGGTTGTTCACTTGTGGAGGTCATGAGGAAAATCAAATGTTACTTCCATTTTAAAAATAGGATCAGGAATCATAAGTTATGAAAGCCCTCTCAGAACTTGGAAAAGTGCTGCCAGTAATAAAAATGGAGGTAGATGGAAAAACAGTTTATATAGAATGCTATAGGAATTCTATAGAGCTGTGTTGGCTCAGTGGTTAGAATGTAGTATTACGGGCTAATTCTGCCAACTGCCAGTAGTTTAATCCTGACCAGCTCAAGGTTGACTCAGCTTTCCATCCTTCCGAGGTGGGTAAAATGAGGACCCAGCTTGTTGGGAGGAATATGCTGACTCTGAAAACTGTTTAGAGCAGTGATTCTCAACGTGGGCCTCATGCCTCACAGGGGGGCAATTTGATTTTTAATGGGGGCAATTTGAACCTTGTTTAAACCAAGTTAATGGCCTTTTAGGCTTCCTCCACGTGAGTAGCGTTCACATTTTAAGTAAAGTAAGAATTATACGCCACTGGGGGGGGGGTGTGTCAGGATTTTAGAGATGCTTAGGTGGGACATGACCAAAAAAAGGTTGGGAACCATTGGTTTAGAGCAGTGTTTCTCAACCTTGGCAACTTGAAGATGTCCGGACTTCAACTCCCAGAATTCCCCAGCCAGCGAATGCTGGCTGGGGAATTCTGGGAGTTGAAGTCCGGACATCTTCAAGTTGCCAAGGTTGAGAAACACTGGTTTAGAGAGTGCTGTAAATCACTATGAAGCAGTATACAAGTCTAATTGCTAGTCTATTGTTATGTCTCAGTTGCCTGCTTATTTCTAAAAGGGAAACAAATAAACATTACTGAAATCAGTAATGTGGGATTGATCTATTATTAATCTCTTAGAGATATCATGCATTTACACTCATCGACTTTTATGCATTCACTGACTAACTCCATTTTTGACCCGCATCTGTTTTAGCCATCTTGATCTGTTTTTCCTCTCCTTTCCTTATTTAGTGCCCCCACAAAAAAGTTAAAGATCAGCTCTTTTCAGGATACATAAACGTTTGGGTCTTCTTCTTATTTGTCACTCTTTTGGTGGCTTCATTTGCACATAGTTACAAGAGAGATTGCACTGGGTTTGTGAGAACATTGAAAAAAATACATCTTCTATGTTGTAGATGGTACAGTTAGTCCTCAGTAAATGATCATAACTAAGATTGGTAACTCCAGTGCCAACGTTGTAAAGAGAAAAATCATGTGATCTTAAGATGGCAGTTCTGGTTGTGGTTATTAAGTGAATTGTGTCATTAAGCATAATGTCAGGTGACTGCAACTTACTGCAACTTGCAACTACTTGCCTTTTCCATTCACTTTGCTTGTCGGAAGCTTGCAAATAGCAATCTCTGATTGCAGCAATGCTGTAATAGCAGTAACTTCAAGGACCAGCCATAGGATCCCTGCACTGTTGTAACCTTAAATGGTTGCTGAAGAAATGATCATTAACTAAGGACTACCTGTATTTTCCGTCTCCAAGCTACTGGTTTTTTTTTCTACTCAGAGGAAGAAAGCCCTATTGCTATCCAGCATGACTTATAAAGGATGTAATATGTGTTTTGACAATGTGTAAAATACGTACAGATAGTAGATGCTGATGTTCCATAATTATACTCTTTACCATACAGGCTGGCTATAGCTTTGACAGCTCTTTTTGCAAGTTCATTCTAGTATCAAACAAAGAAGAAACTAGCATCAATTGGATCAAAATACATAGGTCTTAAAAGTAAGCTTCCCAAATGTTTTTTTGAGTCACAGAATCTTGAACACCTGGATGAATTTTGCTTACCTCAATTATGCTTCACTGAATTTTTCATCTTATTGATCTATTTTTTTTCATTTTCATTCATTGCTTATGAATTCAGCAAAAAAAAAATCACACAAGTATTCCTATGAATTGTTCTAATTTTAGCTTGTTCTACTAGTGTGTAGTTCTAAAGTTCCTGGTGTGCCATTTTTGTAAGAACATTTTGAATTCTATCAAAATTTTGAGAAATGCAGATTTCATCATGCTTGTACATTCTGGATATATTTTGCAGGTGAAAAGTGTCGTACGTGATTGAAAATGCTGATGGGCCTTTCTCACCTTTCCTACTCAAGCTGAAGGAGTGCTGATTCTTTTTTCCAGGTTGAGAGTCACATTTGGTTTTTGAGTAGGATTTTGGGATTAAACTTCTTAGACAAAGAAGTAAGTTGGGGGCAGGGCAAAAATCAAACTTGATTTAATTTATCAATAGGTAATGCAAATAATTTTCATATAATCAATTGCCATTTATTTAAAAAATACTCCTCTTTCATCACATTAAATGTAACTATCTGGTATTAATTTTTGGTGGGTATGACAAGCCAAATGAAATCCTAGGTTTTCTGGATGTGAATTTCTTTGATAGATACACAAGATGAGTTTCCATCTCAAGATCACTAAAGAATTGTATTGGTTGAGCACAAAGCAGACAGAATCAAATTAGAAATGTTAGGAAATAGGACAATTGTAATGCCTTCATACCAGTTCTTTATAATTTGCTGTCTTCTCATAGGTATAACCGAAAGGGAACAATATCATCTGAGAGTAGGAATGCATGGTGAGGTAGCCCTTGATTGAAGAAAGATGGCTGCGGATGAATGAGGCAACTGCTTTAGTTTCTGGTTCAGATTCTGGTGCAGAGCCACAATATGTTTCTTCACAGGGATTTCTGGAAGAATCAGCAGCTGTTGGTGGAAAGAGCACTTTCATTTTATTACACAGTTAAGTTGACCCTGGCTAGCACAGAGATTACTGATAAAGGTTTATTTGTTTGCTTTGAATCAGAACATTTTCCACTGACCTATACTGTTAATTTGATTAATAGAAATGAGCCATTTAAACATGTTCAAATAACTAATAGATTTGACTGCAAAGGTTTCCCCCCCCCCCCAAGTTTATTCAAAAGTAGGTACCAATGAATTCAGTAGGGATTACTCCTAGTAGATGTCCATATGAATATACGCTATAAATAGTTTAACTATTATGCAAAACTATAACACTGGACAATTGTACTAGAATATTTAATAGGATACAATTTCCATATATTATTACATATATAATAATTAGAAGTTTGCCTCTTTTTTCCCTTTCTCCCTAGCATTATCCTGCAAGTGCAGGTTGCGCTTGTTTTTGGACCAATAGTGGCAAGTTACATCATTAAGTTTTGGTGACAAATTGCAATAGGATTCTGGGAAGTGTACAATGCTACCTTATCTCCTTTAGAGAACTGAAGTGGAAGAATAACAGTCAGAGTTTTATACTTCTCACAGAAGTCAAGAAATGGGTGTCAACACTGATGCCATGTATGGTACAATGATAACAAATATTAAAACAGTTTCCTCCATCGTTTAGGACTTGGTATGGAGGTCAAAACAGTTATAGGTATTTGAGTTACATAGGAAAACATAAAGTATGCAATTTTATAATACATTTCATTTTCCTCTTCTAAATTCCTAATGGAGGATCTCTTATATTTGGGATAGTATTCCTATCTGCATAAAAATAAACTCTCTCCACTATCTTTTTTCAATGATATTAGTTAATAAGCTTATTTTCCCCATAAAGAGCAGGTCTAAAATTCTACCATGATCCTAATCCTTTCTAGTGTTGTTTTATAACTTGTCTTACTGCTATTAAGAGCAAAGAGTTAATGTTTTACGGTTTACAATTTATTCTCCACACTAAATAAAATGGTGCTTTTGTTATGAGTCGCATTTGAAGAATTATATCCAAAATGTATGTACTGCTTTGTAAGAGTAACAAAAATAAAGGCCTGTTATTTTATCTTTTTATCTCCATGAAATTGATGAAAGTACAACTTTGGTGATAATAAAAAATGAAATATTTACTCAGTCTTAGTTCCTAAATTCATTAAACATGATATTTTCAATCCAACTTTTTTGATTTGCTCTAAAGGTCTAGCGGCAATCTAAGTAATTTTACTGAAACACCATCTGGATTAGTCATATGAAAATAACATGTAGATATACATAATGTTACAAAGGCTACTTACTACTCCATGCAACATCAAAGTTCCTATTGATGTCAACACCAATGCAGTTACTCCGGGATGCATTAGAACGGTTCTTTCTCCAGAAACGATTCTGCTGGACAAAAATTATTTAGGGACTTCAATCTGATCCATATATATATGTCTGTATGTTTTCACTTGTGGGCTCTGCTGGCTGGAGAATTCTGAGAGTTGAAATCCACAAGTCTTAAAGTTGCCAAGTTTGGGAACCACTGTCATACAGAATACTAATATATTTATATATTATACTAATATAAATTGGAATGCATTAATTGTCTACAGAAAGGCAATGCAGGACAGTGTGTTGTGCAAGCTTTGATTTGCTAGTCTGATTTCCCTGTTGTTAACTCTGCAGTTCAGATAAAAAAATTGTTCAAGTGTTCTGTAAAAGAATGCAGGAAGAAGAGAGGCATCCTCACATCCATTAGACAAATATCCCTAATGAAGACCTTATAAATACAAAAAGGCCCTCTAAGCTTTGGTTCTGTCAGGTTTCCCCGATTAGACTGATCCCAAACACTTCTCAGTTTATCTTGACTTTTGGCCTTAACCTGGTAGAAATTTCAAACACATGGCTTGACTAGATTAAAATTTACTTCAAACCCAGAACTAGGCATATAGAACAAGAGATTTCCTACTACATTAGAAATATATCGGGAGTGTTAAATTCAAGAATGCCTTATTTTTGTCCTTCTGAATTAACTGCTTCTTGATAGTGTCCTTGACAGCCTTAAATCTGTCTTCTTCTTGCTTAGCAGGATCTAATCTTATAAGATTGATATCTAAAATGGTTAGATATCAGTGAAACTAATTCATTAGTTTTCCCAATCATGGTTTATCCACACCTATCCATTTAGCAGGTAATTGGTCTTAATAAGCACCCATCAATTCAGGCTTGGTAATTGTAGCCATATTCAGTGAAATCTAAGTGCATTTTAGATTTGTTCCACTGTAAATTCTTTGCAGTCTTTTCTCGTTAGTGCCAGGATGTTAAAGAGACCAAGACCCAAGCAACAGCCTCCCTAACCCCAACCTTCAGACTTTTTTTTAGAGTCCTGTAAAAGTGTGTGTGTGTGTGTGTGTTGTGTGTGTGTCTGTGTGTGTGTCTGTGTAGGCGGCATATAACAAAACCACTAAAATCAAATGTAAAAACCAGCTAAAACAGTTAAATCACAAACATAAGGAAAACAAGTTTGTGAAGGATTAATTTTAAGATGTCATAAATGGTGCAAACAATGGCCAGGTTCTCTGCTCTCAAGGGATCTCTGGGCCTGACCAAAAATCCATGTTTTGAGAGCTTTTCAAAAGGCTATAAGGACTGGAGCTAATCTCACTTTAGGAGGGACAATGTTCTAGAGAGTAGGCGTCATCTCCAATCAACTCCTTAATGGATGGAACCTGCAACATGCCTCTCCTGCTGAACCTGATGGGATGGGTAGAAATAACGGGAGAGAGATAAGGGTTCCTTCAAATAACCTGGCCCTGTGCCTTGTGGGGTTTTAAGGGTCAAAACCAGCATCTTGAAAAGCACTAGCAACCAATGCAGCTTATAGAGCAGATATGTGTCCTTTTAGAAACACCCATATCTGCTCATATTGCTACATAAATTTTTTCTTTTTCTCCAGTCTCTTTGATTTTGGCTAGAAGCTGGTTGAATTAATTAGATCTGAAGCAAATTTATATAATTTAAAAGAGATATTGAACTAAGCTGAATCTGGTGGCTTGGAGTTATGTTACAGTTTTATGAAATGGTAGATTAGGTAGGTAGGTAGGTAGGTAGGTAGGTAGAGATAGATAGATAGATAGATAGATAGATAGATAGATAGATAGATAGATAGATAGATGATAGATAGATATAGATATACAGTAGATGGATATAGATAGATATTACTGTATTGCTAAATTTGTTGATCCATTATGACATTATACATATCTTTTGTTATGCTTATCTGTGCCTTGCAGTATAGATATTTGCAATCATTTCTGCTTTCTATTAATTTTGTTTTGTTGTCTTCAATAGCTATTTCCATTGTTATCAGCAAGTGTAAAATGACACATGAAGTTGGACTGGCTATAGACTAAAAGTAGTTTACAGAAATGAATGGTTTGGATTAGTTATAACTAACTTTTTCCAACTCATTTCAGTGGACTGTTCTACTTTTGGCCCAATGAATAAACCGAATACATTTTTTAGTATGTAAAATTTCAATTGTATTCAGAACTAAAATGTCATCAAAAATGTTCACTTCATAATGGCAGAAAATTCTGCATTTCATAATTAAAGTGGTCTTCAAAATTATAAAACAGAGATGAGGATCCTATGAAGCTCTGGGGTCACAGGTCCCCATTTCCCCATATATGACACAAAGCTGGCTATCTATTGATCTAGGTGCAAAAAGGCCAGCAGGATTTAAAATCTAACAGATTATCAACACACACACACAAAGCTTTGTGAAATTATGGATTATCAGATTTTGAAACAGCAGGCAAGAGAGAGGAATTCTGATATATGCTTTTTGCCTCTCAAAATAAAAGTTGATCTTTAACCTATGGTATTGGAATCCTTGGTTCAAAGAACATGTCTTAGGTGCTAGACAGAGATTATGTTGTTAAAAAGTATGAACAATACCTGAGTCCAGCTCCAGACATAGCCATCTATATTGATTATAGGGACGATGTAGAAATTCATGTTATCCAATATGTACGTCATGTCCCTGTCTTTCCCATAGGTGCTGATGGCCTGATAATTTAGAAAACATATTTAGAAAAAAAAAATTCCTATGATCCTATGCACTCAAAAATCTAGTCTCAGTTAGTCTTATAAAATAAAGTGTATCTAGAATTGCAGCTTTCTTCTTCATACTATATACCGGTGCTGACAAACCTATGGCATGCGTGCCGCAGGTGGCACACATAGTCCAATCTGCCAGCATGCGAGCCGTTGCCCAGCTCAGTTCCAATACTCATGCCAGTTAATTTTCAGGTCTCTGTTGCACATGTGAGAGATACACACTGTGGTGGTGGGGGTTGTGTGCATGTGTGGGGGATGGGGGGAGGGCGGGAGTGGGGGGGTGGGGGAGCATGGGGGGGTCATACATGCATGTGCAGGGGGCAGGGTGCATTGCATTGTGGGTGTGGACACATGCAGGCATGCTGTTTCACGTGAGCGTGTGATTTTGGCATGCAAGGACAAAAAGGTTAGCCATCACTGCTATATACGTTATAGAATCTATTTTCCATATTAATCATGATGGGCTTTTTTGACAATACAGAAATGTGTTTGTTTAGTGGGATACAAGGGCTTAGATCTTGGGAGTTATAGAACAAGCAAAGATCAAAAGATCAAAGTTCAAAGTTTTGTTTTTTGTTTTTGTTTTATTAAACATTTATAGGCCGCCCTTTTCCCTGAGGGGACTCAGGGCGGCTTACAATAATAGGGGAAGGGAGTGCAGGACAAAAACACAAAAGAAAATGTGAGTAACAAATAATTAGCAGTAAAAACACAACATTCATTCAACATTCGGGAGGGGCAAAAGTAAAATCTTATCCCCAGGCCTGACGGGATAGCCAGATCTTGAGGACTGTGCGGAAGGCCTGGACGGTGGTGAGGGTGCGGATCTCCACGGGGAGATTGTTCCATAGCGTCGGAGCTGCAACTGAGAAGGCTCTCCTTCGCGTAGTCGCCAGTCGGCACTGACTGGCGGATGGAATTCGGAGGAGGCCTACTCTGTGCGATCTGATGGGACGGAGGGAGGTAATCGGCAGAAGGCGGTCTCTCAAATAGCCAGATCCAAAGTCAGTTTGGTCTAGGAACTAAGGCATCAGGCAAGAAAGCAAGAGATCATGAGTTTAGCCATAAAAGCCAGCTGGGTGACCTTGGGCCAGCCATTCTCTCTCAGTCCAATTACTCCACAGGATTGTTGTTGTGGGAAAATAGAAGGAAAAAGTGCTAGGTATGTTTGCTCCTTTGAGTTATGATAAAAATAATAAAGGTGGGATATAACTAACTAACTAACTAACTAACTAACTAATTAACTAACTAACTTACTTACTTACTTACTTACTTACTAACTAAAATTGTGAATGAGTAAGAACTTCTAGGGATACTAGAAGTTGTTTCAACACATTTAGGGGAAGACTACTCTAACAAATTTGAGAATACTTAATAAAATACTTTATTATTGGATATATTGAAGATGATGCAATGAATTATTATAAAATAAATGAACCCATATTTAGCAAATCTCATTTAAAATGAAGAAATAATAGAGTCAAACAAATCAACTACTATAATAATAATGTATATAAAAATATTTGACTGATAATATGTGATTTTATATAAAGTGTAAGTGATGACTATGGAAAAGATGCACAAAATCTTCTGACCAATCGACACACTGCATGTAATGGAAGATGCTTTTATGTTACATGTCTTATTTGTCTATGTTTGTTTAAAAAAATAAAACGTTTATATATAAAACAAATTTGAGACAGAAAACCTTGTTAATTAACCTCTTTCACAAACCACTGACAAAAGGCAGGAGAAATCCACTCTCGTGCGTGAACACCACAATCCATGAAGATGGTTTTTCCTTCTCCACTTTTCTTTCCAATCTGCTTTGAAAACATTTTTCCAAAGTAAAAAAAAGATCTTTAAGAAAGTACACTTCAATGTGTTTAAATAGCTTTGCTAATCAGAAAAAATATAGTTACTAAGAGTCTCATTCCAATGCTTGTATGAGAAAACAAATCATTTTTTCCCACTGTTGTTTTCTCATTGAAAGAGCAGGATGACTCTATTATTGGGTTGCCATGTTATGCTTATTATATTGAGCTAAATGACACAATAAGCCAAGGATGCATAACCTTAAACCTCAGGGCAGCTGTGATCTTGAAAGATCTCCAGAAGTCACTGCTCACTTCTCATGTTCAATGTGATAGAAACAGAATGTTCTTATATATGTGGAAGCAATTGTATTTTATATACAATTTCAATTTTATGTGTTGTAAATGAAATGAAAGCAAACATAATTTTTGTCTTAACAACACCCACTATTCATTCTGATCCCATGTCATGCCTGCAGCCATATTCCTTTTGGATCTTTGGCCTGCCACACTTTTTATTATTCTACTATGCCATTTCTATTGTGTGAAAATGGAAGGGGGTATAGTACGAGTTAAATGCTATGTAGCCAAAATAAAATTCCTTTCTATAAAGCCAAGGTCATCCTTTGTCTCTGCACCTGACTGGAACTGAATGGGTGGAACTGCCAGCACGGCAGTGGAAGATTAGTCCCTGTGATGGACTTGTGGACATGGTGGCAAGATTTTGAACTTTCAACTGGGTGGGGAAAACTTAGCAGCTTTCAGATTCGGGTTTTCCCAGATGTGCCAAGGTGACTCTCTTAATAAATTGGAACTTTGAGAAATACTTTGCCTTGGACTCTAATTTAATTTTGGATGCTATTTTGAACCCTGACACCCCATCTGTTATGTAAAATATAATGCGGTATGGAGTATTTTATTGGTCCTCCATACAGAAGGAATATTATTGTGTTCTTAACCATAAACCAACCATGATTTATTAATCAGATGATTGGACTAGAGGAATACAGTACTAAACTAAAACTGAACAAATTGCATGGTAGCTTAAGCATGATACATTACTTCATATTGTGGAGAGCTGGAAGAACTCAGATTGAATTAATTATGCTTACTAATACAATTGTGTATTACTAAATACATGTATTTTGCTGTATTTCTCTTGCAACATCTTTAACAGTGGAATTTAGTGTGTTAATTTGTGCCTATTGATGATCAATTGATTATGGAATTAACACATTCAGAGGAGGCAATAGATTCAATGTCTTTAGAGGAGGACATTTTGTTATCTCTCAAGTAACAACAATTAAAGCTTTGGTGCAAGTCATACAAAAAATTCTATGTAACTTTTCAGAGAAAACTAGTGTTTTCACATCATGGAAGGATACCCACTTCCTTCTTTCTGGTTAATTTTTTGTCTGGCTATTATGCCTCATTAAATGTAAAGAATGTTTCCTACATTTGGGATCTTCTCCTAGTGTAGATGCATGGCTGAAATACTTGATCAACATTTATATAAAATCACTGTAACTTTGCTTTTGGCTCTTCTGAATGCAAGAGACCAGTGACTCACTGTAATCTGCTAGTTTTAGAACTAATCAAATAATCCTTTGAATCCTCTCCAGATACGGGTGATGAATTTGGGAGGGTGAGTTTTTCAACACAATTTCATCTGTTCTGTGCTTATTTTCCTGTAAAAGGTTTTAATACCTGAAGAAGGAAGATGGATCGATTTTCAAATGTCTTTCCAATCTGGATACGGGAAACCAATGTTGGGTTGCTTTTTGCAATTCTGGCAGTCCAATCAGAAATCTGGGTTAAAAAAAAAGGATGCTGGAAAAGCATCTGATGAAATGACCTGCATCCCATGAAATTAAATGATTCTTTTTAGCTGGACAATGTCCTGGCTGGAGAGTTTAAGTCCTCATATACTAAAGGTGCCAAGTTTGTAAAACACTGCTTTAGATGAAGCATATCGTAAATACAGTAGAATCTTTAAAAATATTGACAAATATTGAAAAATGGCCAATGGGATAATAATCTTAGAAGGCAATTTCTACAATTCACATAGTTGTGGCTGTAGTTTAATCCTTGCATGACATGTGCCAAGGACTAAACAGCTACGTGTCCAAACCTGTGTGAAATTTTTTTGCATGCATTTTTGATAGAATCCTTAGGTAATAGTCTAAGCTAGGCCCAGTTTTAGCAACCAACTGCATTCTTCATGCTTCAGAGGATGCACGTACACCCAAGTGTCAAACTCAAATATAATTACAAACAAGTTCAAATGGTCCAATCTCTCTCTTTTTTAGTATAAGGTGTACATATCAAGGGAAGTCTACAATGCTTTTCATCACAGAGTAATACTGTGCTGGTTTATTTTGTTCACACATGTGTGATATCCACAGAATGCCCCAAAGGGTGAACTAGCTTTATATCAACTGGCCAACAGCATTTAACGGATGTCAGGTCATCTACCTTTTCTTCCGCTAACCTCGGAAGAATCTAGGCAGGTCCGGCACCTGCATGGAACACTGCTAGATTTTCCCACTGAAGTGGTACCTATTTATCTACTTGCATTTTTACATACTTTTGAACTGCTAGATGGGGAGGAGCTAGGGGCAAATGACAGGAGCTCACTATGCCTTGTGGTATCATGTGTCCAACTGCTGGAGTGCCGACCATCTCTGGCTGACAAATCCAGTGTCATTAAGCTGTTGTGTCACCACACCCCCTTACTAGTGTCTCTGATAAATTGGGATTCTTTCTGCTGAAGAATGTTTCCTTTGTAGAATGTAAATTATTTACCTTGTCCCATTCGTTATATTTTTCATAGCTATGCCCATCGTTCTTGTCACCATCAAGCTGCTTTTCAATGTCTTCTTGTAGGTTGTCAAATACTATTCTACACAATGAAAAATAATAATCAGAAAATTATACTCTGTCTGAGCTCATTTTATTTCTGCATTTTAGAAATTTCTGCACTTGACTCCAGAATGACTTTGAACAGCTTACATCAAGTTAAAACAGTAAAGAAAACAATGCAGAACAGCAAGAAATATCCTGCATTTAGACAAATCCACACCAACAAAAATGTTATCTACAGACTTTGATTTACTTTAGACTGATTCATTGAATATTTATTTAAACAGACAATAATTATCAATGCAAACTGCATGGATTTTGTACAACTTTCATGGTGCCCAGCGAACTTAAATCTGATCCTCAAATTGGCAATAGGCTTAGATGTGACAAACTTGTTTCATTGCTTTCAGTGGTATTTGAATCATTTGTATTTGTTAGAAGCAGGCCAGATAATTTTTTTAAAGAAGCCATGCTTCTTTTCAGATATCTTTCATATTGACTTCACAGGTAATTTTGCACGTTGATCCTGCAGCCATACTCTTATCTGTGAATGAACTTTTTTGCACAATCCAGAATTGCTTTTTTTTTTCCTAGCAAGGATGCTAAAGTGAAGAAGAGCAATTTATCATTCCTATCCAAGAGCACTACTTTCTAATAAGAGATAATTAATTAATTGAAACACACTGATTCATGAATATATATTTCATAGACATATCCTGGGAGCGTGAAATCTCTAAACAATTTCAATAGTGCAGAGTCACAGACCTGAAAAATAGTTTAACTTACTGATAAGGTATGCCATTCTGTTTCAAGAGTCTTTCAACAATTTTACTCTGCGCAGCACTGACATGGAAATCTACTTCCATCTGTTTGACTATATGCAGTGCCGAATCTGGGTACCAAAAATCAATCTGCACAGAAAGAAATGCACAAAGGGTTGTGATCGAATGGAAATGAAAGTTACATCCCCAAAACCTGCTGCTGTTTAACTTCTTGGCAAATTTATTTCTCTTCAGTTTTACTTCTGAGAGGAGAACTAAGTTCAGTTTTGTGCAAAATACTAATTGTTGATTGGTATAATTTGGGAATTTGGGAAAATAATTAACCTGTTAAATAAGATAAGTTTTCATCTGATATGGAGATAGTGAAGACTAAAACAAGTTAATATGTAATGACTACTCATAGTTGAATGCTTTGTGAAGACAGGAAAGTAAATCTATTTCTGATCAATGGATTATGTGCAATAGTCATTTTTGTCTCTAAACGACCACATACCAATCAATTTTAGTTTTATTTAAATACATTGTGCCCTATTTCATCTTCTGCTACAACAGCGTGAAAACTCAATTATATACTAATATATATTTAAAATATAAGCATATATATATTGCATTTGTGCTGATAAATAAATAAAGGGAGACTAGAATAGATCTATTTTAAGCTATTTAGCTCTCATCAGCTAGCCATACCTTTAGTGGGATTCGAACCTGGGCTGTTTTTATATATTAGGCAGTTGTATTAGCCTCTAAGCCACAAGCTCTCCTCCCTTATCAGCTGAACCAAGGAAATGATTAAGTGTTATGTCAAAGCACCTGGTATGCCCAAATATGAGAGGGAGCATACTGCTATATATATATCATTTAAGATACTGTAAATAATGTTTTAATTAAACAATAAAAAATTAAACAATGACTTGTAATCATTGTTCCTACTACTATGCTAGATTTGGAATATCTTTTCATTGTAAAGTTAGCTGAAAACTATTTGGATTCATATTTTTAATATTAAACATGTTAGAGCTCAAAATAGGTAGGACCAGAGCTGAAAGTGGGCAGAGTTTCAAAAAAGACATTTCCATCCTAGCATTCTTTCCCACACAGTGGACTGGTGAAAGGCAACAGCTGCTGGAATATACAGCAGTTATGGTGGAAGTCCCATGAACTAGCAAAGCCACCAGATGACAATATTATTCCAGAAATGTAGATGAAACAGAACAGGGTTTTTGAGGGGGAGGGAGGAACCCTACTTCTTCTATGCTTGGTTCAGAGGTGGTATTCTGCAGGTTACGACTAGTTCTGGAGAATCGGTAACAGAAATTTTGAGTAGTTCAGAAAATTGATAAATACCACCTCTGACTGCCCCTGCCCCCATCTATTCTCTGCCTCCCGAGTCCCAGCTGATGGGGAGGAAATGGAGATTTCTCAGTATCCTTCCCCTGTCATGCCCGTCAAGCCATGCCCACAGAACCGGTAGTAAAAGGTTTTGAATCCCATCACTGTCTTGGTTGTGTATTTATTATGACACTGTTGTGCTGACAAAGTTGCCTTTACCAAGGAAATGTCTTTTAAACCTTGCTGCTTGAATCCTTTATTATCTGCTGTACAATCAGGCCACTTATTTATTTATTTAGTGTATGGCATATCCTAGATGGATTAACAAGACAAGTTAACATTTCAGCTACTAAAACATATAAATGTTAAAATGATCTATCTTCAAATACCAATGTCTAGGCCATCTAACCATTGAAACACAGCATTGTTTATATTAAAAAATAAAACTTTGGGCAGGCATATGCCTTCAGCCTACAGCCAGTCATGTTATGATTTACAGTTTGATATGGCATCCTGTACTTACAGTACACTGAGGAGAGGATACTATGTCCCATTTACACATCCTGGCAGATGTGAGGTGTGAATCCTTTTCAGGATTGTCCATTGCTGATGTGGTAGTTCAAAGCCTGACATCTTTTTTGTGGGGCCCTCCTATTATGGCTTTCCATTGGGAATTGATGTTAAAGTTGTTGGCCAGTTGTTGTGACCTACTTAACAATAGTTTGGGAAGAATCTGGGTGTCTGGACTAAAATGCTAGAGGGATCCAATTTGATCCATGGCAGATTTTATGGAAGGCCAGTGGCTAGGGGTTAGCTCCAAAGAGGTCTTGTTATGTTGATAATAGGACTGTCCTTTTTTGTAGTTTTATTTTCATTCTACTACATGTTTATCATGATGGGAAGCTAAAAATTAGTGCTGTTAAAGACTTCTGGGGCCCATAAAATGGTTTGTAGCAATAAGAAGCTTTGAGATCACAACTTATTTAGTCCCTCTGTAGATTAGCTCAGAATCCTAACGACAATTAATTATTAAATTAATCCAGGAAGAGAACTTTCCAAACAGTTTTATCCTTTTGTGTATTTCTTGGAAGGCAGCTTTGTTTTGAGAATGCATTCTACAGCCAAGTTCTGCCACAGATCCAGCCTTTGGTAAAGGAAAGGCAGAGGGAATCCTTATGGTATTAGATTAATAATGCAATTAGTAATGTAATTCAATTGGAATGATAGAGTTGGACTCTTTGGTTGTTCTTATTTGGTTCTCATTTGACATTGCATGTTAAAGATCTTGACTTGCAAGAGGTTTTTTTTTTTTAAAAAAAAAAATCCACATTACACATAGGCAATAAGGCAACTCCATGAGAATGTCAAGGCTTTTCATCATGTTTATATTCTACTTATAAAGCATTCTTTGTCTAGAAGTAAAATCAGGTTTTACTGAGTTACGAAAAGAACACTAAAGGGCTAAAGCTTGATGAATACCTATTTTCTTATTATAAACACTATAGCGTTTTTAAAGTTTTCCCCTTGTGATTTATAAAAGCCATACTAGCCTGAGAAAACTTTTTATATGTGAATGAAAATACAGTCCCAGAAGATGGTATTGTGTGGCCGATATTGTCTGGTCTTGGAAGTTAAATAGTCTCAGGCCTGTTTAGTAATTGGATAGGAGACCTCTTATCTGCCTAGGATTAGCGAATATTAAAGTAAGTAATCATATAAGATTTCTAAATAAATAAAAACACCTCAATAATCGAAAACCACATTCATGAAATTGGAAATTGAAATTTCATGCTGTTGCAAAAAACAAGACAACACAAACTGCACATTCATGAAATCATCAGGAATCCAACTAAACTTGAAAGAGACTTTAAGATAATGTGAATCTTTCAAATTGGCTTTTAATGCCACCCTGGCATGAATTTAATTCTCTTAAGTACTTTATAAGGTGAGAAAACAAACCCATAGGAAATAGTGAGGATGTTCATATATCCGGGTTTTGGTCGATGCAAAAAGAATACACAGACATGCTACTTTGATAAATATAAAATATTCATATATTTTTGAACAGTTATGTATTTCACAAAATTCCTTAAAGGGACACAAAACATCTGAGTTGCAAAATTTTCTCACCTTTATGAGGCTTGGCAAGGATTTCATGATGTTTACTTCCTTTTCATTTTGTGGTTTCACACGAAAAACCTTTGCACTTTAAAAGAGAAAATCAAGCAATGAGCCATATACCAAGGCATGGAAACAAACAAACAAACAAAAAAATCCCACAGTACCCTTTGATGATGTGAAAAGGCTGTACCTGTCAAATCGTACAGCAGAAATGAAAACACAAGTAATGGTCATCACATCCAGAGCCAAAAGAGGCATCATGGTCCTTTCTCTTTGCTGCCCTTCATCTCTGACATTTTTATTCTTCTGTGTGATGATCAGATAATTTCCTCAGAGGATTTCTTTGGATGATGTGAAGTTCTGCAGTTGTATCTACATTTAGATTTCATGTGAATTAACTATGGGTATTGGAATCTTTTATAATACTTATTAGCATCTTTAAAAAGTTCAGAAAATGACACTCACAATGATGTACAATATTTGATAAACGAGAAAACATGTCCATGGACACAGAATGCATTTGTACTTGTCTATTGGTGCACTTGAGGGTACATGTCTGAGAACTCACTTCTAGGTAGTCCCAATGCATCTAGAGGACCTCACAGTTTGGGAAAGACTTGGTTTCATTCTCATGTTTTTTTGAATATATTTAAGCACTCATTTGATTATTCTTTTGCCTTTACTTTGTTATTATAAAGCAACAGTAAATACTGTTGTGCTGTTACATCTCCATCTTTGTGTAGACTTTATGACTGTCCCATCCAGATCTAAATCCCCCCTCCCACAAATTTATTGATTAGATTTATATCTTGCTCTTGTATGGGAGCTGAGATATCATATACAGCAGTCATTTTACCTAATTTTCTTCACAGTAATAATGCTTGTAAGGTAGGTTGGACAGAAAAGGGTAAAACATCTTCTATTTGGATTTAATGGCTACTTGAGAAATTAAGAGAGCTGCAGGTGATTAGAACGTTCATTGTTCAGAGTAAAACAGGCCACTTCACCCTAGACCATATTACACCTGAGATAAATACCAGAAGAATGTGTGTGTTTCAGGTTAAAATAGGTTAAATTTATAGATATCTTTTAAGTTAACGGAAATACCTGAGAAACATTTGTCTAGATCAGTGTTGGTGAACCTTTTCGGCACCAAGTGCCAAAACAGGAGTGTGTGTGCGCATGTGGGTGCCAGAAACTGGAAGAGTAGCCACCGGTTACGCATGTGTGAGCCGGGCGGCTGCTCTTCCAGTTTCCAATGCGCACATGTACACCAGCCATCTGGTCTTCCGGTTTCTGATGCACATGCGAAAACCAGGTGGCCAGTATGCATGTATGTACCAGAAACCGGAAAAGCAGCCACCCGGTGCCCATGTGTGTGCCGAGAAGATGATCTTACAGTTTCTGGTGCATGCATGTACACCAGCCACCTGGCCTTTGCACATGCATGTGCACCAGAAAGCGGAAGACCAGGTGGCTGGTACACATGTGGCATCAAAGCCAGAAGAGCCAGAAGAGGCAATGGCCAATGGCTCGTGTGCCCAGAGAGATGGCTCTGTATGCCACTTCCGGCACATATGCCATAGATTCGCCATCATGGGTCTAGATCGTGAGTGTCAAATCTTTTGGCTTGCCAGGGCTGCACTGAGTCACATGTAAAATATATATAATACAATTTAATGTATATAAATCAAATAATGATATTAAATGTTTACAATGTTGTTGGGCTGCCTTACTAGCTGTCTAGGGATGCAGGCAGTCTGTGAGCCATAGACAAATGTAATATAGTTCAATAGATGCCACGGGTCAATGCCAATTACCCTGACTTGTATAAGATAAACAATGAACTATATAATCCGTGGTTTGTCTTGCAGTTTAGAGTACAAGGAAAATTCTGTGAGAAGCTGTCTTTTGGGGAAAATAACCCATATTTAACTGGAAGTGACATGTTTCACAGGGGGTGGGTGGATAAAGAGAGTCTTTTCCTAAAAACAGCTATTTTTGTTGATTTTTCTTCCTTCTATGTGAATTCAAGAAAATAAAATGTAATTTGTTCTTCTAAGAGTGTAGTTAAGTGAAATCAAACTGTAGACTTTTAATTCCCTACCTGTTTCTCACTTTTTAGAATAATTGCCCTTACTTTAATTCCCTTCTCCCATGTGGGGTTCTTGCCTCTGGGCTGCACTTATTCAGAGTACAGGCCAGGAAGAATTTAATTCTCCTGGGTAAACTAGCCATGGCATGGAACATGATCTCATGGTGCTATTTTTATTTACATATGTTTAGGATCAGCATTGTGCAATCAAGTATTTTTTTATTATATACTGGCAGACTGAAGTTCTTAAGGAAATATTTTTTTTTAACTGACTGTTATCAACCCTTATCCACATATTTTTGAACTGACTTATTTGCTAGGCATTTTCCGATAGCTTCTCATAGTGAAGACTTCTAAACTCCAAGATGCCTTTAGTTATGACTTCTTACCCAGCATATAGCAATTGGATGCAGAAAGAGTTGTCTTGACTAAGAACCTGCTGTGCCTTTTGACCTGATTCAGCATAATCCTCTTCTCTTTCATAGTTTTTAAACTGTTTATAACTTTAAGCAGCTACTTTTACAGGCTTTTACTAAATTGCTGTTGTTTTAATGGTTTTCAATGCATTGAAAACAGTTTTTAATTGTGTTCTTTGTTTTTCTGCTTTGGGGGGTTGTTTTTAATGACACAAAATGGGTGAACTTTTAAACAAACAAATAAAAGAAGTTCAGACATTTTGGATGACAATTCCAAGTAGCCTTAGCCAATAAGATCAGTAATCAGGGATGCCATGGATATATGGGGCAGGAGGTTTTTTTTTAAAAAATGATGTGCTTTTTTGCATATGTTGAAGGATGCAAAGAAGCCAGAATCTTCCTATGGCAATTTCAGGTGCATAGCCAAGAAAAAACTGGATCTTTTATGAGTGTTAAACCAGATATAACATTAATTGCATTTTTCTGTTAATATATATTTAAATAAATATAAATATAGCCATAGTGTGCTGATAGTAACTAGAATCTCAAGATGTGGGTGAGGCTTAGTCTTTTGTTGTCCTGGTAGGGTTATGATAAATGAATATCCAACATCTTTTTAAAAACATCCAGTGAATGCTCCAACACTGGAGGTTTTTAAGAAGATGTTGGATATCCATTTGTCTGAAGTGGTGTAGGCTTTCCTGCATAAGCAGGGGGTTGGACTAGAAGACTTTCAAGGTCCCTTCCAACTCTGTTATTCTATTCTATGCTATTCTATTCTATTCTATGCTATTCTATGCTATGCTATTCCTTTTAAATTGGTCTTTGTTTTGGGAAGAAATCCCCACTGGGAGTCTTGTTTAGCTTTTAAATATTCCTAACATTGGATGGATGGATAGATAGATAGATAGATAGATAGATAGATAGATAGATAGATGATCAACTGTTTTTTTTCTTGATACCTATCCGAAGTTCGCAACATATATTTTATCTTTGTGCCCTGAGAGAGAAACATTTGCCACTGCTTAGAATTGAACTCTCAGCCTTCCAACTGGGAGGTGAGAGTCTTCACCTCTAGGCCACTGTGCCACTCACTCTCAGCATTATATAAAATCAATCAAAAATCATTTTCATGTTTATTTCCATATTCCATTTAGCAGTGTTTTAAGGCTGATTTTTCAAACCAAGAGAAAATGAACATACAAATAAATTGCAAACTATATTTTCCAGACAGAATAATGAATTCATCAACCTTGATTAAAAAGCCTGGCTGCACACTTTAAAAAGTATGGCCTAGTACTTAAAATATAATAGTGACAGTATCATAAATATAATAAATGGAATGTTCTCCACTATCCTTGCAATTTGCTCGCCTTCAGATGTCGAAGGCATCTGAAGACAAGGTGTCATGGCAGCAGACATTTCTTCCTGTTCTTGGATTCTAGGTTTACATATTACTTTAAAAAGGACCCTGTGCTGAGAAATGGATTGAAGCATAGACTATTCCTCTGAGAGCTAAGGCTGTTTCTGTATTAAAAACAGTCCTGAATAACACAAATGCTGGTAATCTAGCATTATAATAATGATATTTAACCACTTCATTCACCTTTTTCAAGAAAAGACTAAATAAAAATCAAACAAGCACTGATCCTTCTACATCTTAAAGCTAGAGCTACAGCTAAAATAGATGAGATGATTAACATTGACCACAGTTTTTGCATGATATAAAGATGAAGTATCTTATGAAGATAAAGCTTGATGCAGTTGGAATCATTTAAATATCTGTGCTATTTTTTTTCTTTTCAGAAACTACTGATTTCCTTCAGATAATTTAACATTTTCAGTTAAATATGTGTAATTAGACTCTTTGTATAAACTTGAACAGGTATCCTTTAGTACTTTTCCCATTTCTTCTAGATATCCCAGAGGCTACACAATGGATATGATTCCTCAAGAAGACCAGAGTCAGAATGAGAGGAAGAATACTGTCTTAGAATTCTCCTACCATGTACTCCGTTGCCCCATCCCAATCAAAAGGAATGAAATTTGAGTAAGAAATTAACTCTACCCCTTCTGAATGATACGGACTGTAGTATATCTGCACAGGAAGACTGTCTAAAGGCCATTTTCCTTTAAATTAGTGCTTGTGTATCTGTGTGTCATAGTAACTGAAGAATGTTTTCCCAACATTCTATAGGGACCTCAATCACTTATTATCTTGGAAGTTGGCTGACTTAACAGAATAAGTAGCTATTTGATAAATCTGTAATCCAGTGTTCCATAACTTCTGGAATTCTAGTTGTTGAAGTCCATAAACTTCAAGCTGGTCTAGAAAATGGCAGAATGCTGGTCAATTTCATCTGATGATTTTTCAAAAAATGCAGTGTCTGTTGTTGTCTGATGAAGGGTTAATGTTTGGTGACCTATGTTTGGCCAAATAAAAATATTGCCCTCATGAGTATGAAGAATGCTAAGGTTACATTCTAATCATAACTGAACTGTACAGGCAACAAAACAAGGTATAATAGGACCTTGAATTAGGAAATAGTAAGGTTTTTTTTAATGCACTGGATTTATTAAGGAAAGTATTGCTAAGCAAGTAATACCAACAGCAAACATTTTGTAAAAGGAAGAAATAACTGTAAGCAGCCAAATAGAAAATAAAATAAAATGTGTCCATTCAAATTTACTTTTGCTACTTCAGTTAAAATAGGACTGTGGGTTTGTTTATCAGAGTCAAAATGATTTTTATCCTTGCCTTTAACAATAAATTGGTTCTAATTTAGTTAGCTGTTTTGCTGGGTTGTGTATGAAATGTAGATTAGTTCTTGCAAAGTGAATGAATGGTGGCACATTAAGTGATGAACTGAACATGTAAATGCAGTGAACCCATTAATACTGAATTACTAAATAGCAATACAATGCCTTGAGACAGTGCGGTTATTGTGCAATTATCTTGCCTCATTCCCAGAATTGAACCGAGGGGAGACCAAACATCATTGTCTTCCTTTTGTTAACTCACTTATTTTCCCATGTCTTTTTCTTAGCACAAAACAAATGGTTTAGGAAGAAAAGAAGGAATAGCCTTCCAATGCCTTACAATTCATAGTTGCAAGATTTATTTTCATTGTCAGAAAAAATTCAGCAGCAAAGATTATTTTGGGATAGATGTAGGTCTCAAATGTTGTTTTTTCAAAAGGCAATTGGACTGTTTTTTTTTTTTTTTTGAGATCACTATGGGCTGGATGACTGAGAATCTCCACAGACAGACGGATACATGCAAGCTAAATTCTGATATTTTTGGAGAGAATCATAGGGCCACACCCACAGCTCTTGAGAATTAGGACCTCTTTTCTTTATAGCCTTCCATTGAACTGTGATATGACAGTGCTACTTTGGATCTTCATCTGGTTCACTCTCACAAAGACATTTTGCTAAATGGCTGGTGGATGGGGTGAGAAAGATCTGTACGATCAGTTCCATTTTTGTGTTTATATGTATATTTCTGTATCTATGGGTATATTTCAGCTACAGCAAGTAATATCAACGGAAAGTAGTTGTGACATACCCTGTTTCTCTGAAAATAAGACCTCCCCAGATAATAATCCCAATCGAGCTTTTGAGTGCCTGTGCTAAAATAAACCCTCCCTCAAAAATAAGCCCTCCCCGAAAATATTGCAACACAGCAGGAGCCATGAGGTGACCACATTCGCCTCCTCCTGCACCTCAAAAATAATAAGACCTCCCCGAAAATAAGGCCAAGTGCTTATTTCAGGGGTAAAAAGACCCTATCTTATTTTTGGGGAAACAGAGTAGTTCAGAGTGTCTGTGCCCAGAGATTTAAAAGTTTATGTTCTAGATGAGCAGGCAAGGCCAAAAAAAGAAACCCCCTAAATTTGGAACAGGCAACAAATATTCAAACACAGAGCAATGGAGGAATCATTATCAGAGCTATCTTCATTAAAGAGTAAATTCACTAAGAAGTGAGCTAAGAGTTATTCAGCAAATGTCTTCCAGATGCTTGAATAAAATGAATCCAGCAGGAAATTTGTCCTTCACACTGCATTTTCAAATTTTAATTAGTGCTGAAAAGCATCAAAGGGAGAAACAACAATATATCAGTGGAATAGAAAAAAATCAGAAAAGAGAATCTGTAATCTATAATTACAGGTAGAATCAAGGAGACAATTGCAGCCAAGGAAAAGAGAAATTCTTTTATAAGGAAGTGTGACCAAGTGTTCACTGAGCATTGTTGACAATCTGCTTGGCAATTACTTTGATTGCCAGCATGGTTTCCTTACAGGTAGGTTTTATCTGACTTTCAGGCAGGAGGAAACCGTTCTGGCCATAGTCACGAAGCTCAAAGCCGAATGAATATTTTATTCCTTCATCGTAAGCCCAATCTATGGAATTTCCAGAACAAGGATCTGAAAAACAAATAATGTTCAAAACAACTGGAACACAAAAGGAATGATGAAATAGGAAGACTGGCTATGTGAGATTAGTCTGAGAAAAAGATTTTCACCAGAGCTACCGCCATTGGTTTAAATGAAACAGAATGAGGACTAGCATAGGGAATTAAATGGATATTGTTATTTCAAGACACCCAACTATCCATGTCTTCATCCATACTTTTTAAAATCATGCTTAAATTCCCTGCTTGTATTCTGAAGTCATGCATACGTCTTACTAGATGTCAATAAGGATTGGGATTCTTGTTTTTCTTCTTCTTCAGATTGATTATTTACAATTGTGTCCATTCTTAGAGAATGGCTGGATAAGTCCCTGCAGTTTTCTTGGCAAGGTTTTTCAGAAGTGGTTTGCCATTGTACCTTTCCTTTTTTAAAATTCAATCAGAATAGAGTTATAAGGGATCTTGGAGGTCATCTATCCAATCCCCTACTAAAACAGGAGACTTCCATACCATTTCAGACAAATAATTGTCCAGTGTTTTCTTAAAAAGCTCCAGTGATGAAGCACTGATAACTTCTGAAGACAAAATGTTCCACTGGTTAATTTTTATCACTGCTAGGAAGTTTCTCATTAACTGCAGCTTGCTTCTCTCCTTGATTAATTTCCATCCATTGCTTCTTGTCTTGCGTTTTGGTGTTTTGGAAAATTAGTTGACCTCTGCTCCTTTATGGCAGCTCCTCAAATACTGAAATACTGCTATCATGATACCCCTAGTCTTTCTTTTCTCTAGACTAGCCATACCCAATTCCTGCATTCCTTCTTCATATGCTTTTTGTCTCCAGACCTTTAATCATCTTGTTACATACTGACAGCCAAATAGTAGGCTCCAACAAGGTCCTCCATTCTGGCGGGAGAATACTCAAAGCCAATTGGCCGAGCTGTCCGACAGCTCTCTATAAAAGGACTAGCTGTCAGTCAGGCTGTGCTGGATTTGTAAATAGCTGTGTAATAAAAAGCTGTTGTTTGTCACTAAAGCTTGAGTCCTGTCTCATCCATTCACCCAATCTACCACATCTTAGTGGATAAATGTTTGTTAAATAGTTTTAGAAAATGATGTCTCTTGAAATTATGAAGAATGCTTTATTAACTGCCAGTACTATTTGGTCTAGAAATTACACATTTGCTTCTCTGGTCAGAAAAGGATGTTTGTTAACTTATAGAATACTGAAAACTCTGGGGGTAAAATACCCAGTTATTTGAAAGAGAAAAAGTGAGATCATCAGTCCAGATATGCAAATATAAAAGAAAGCTTGCAGAAAACAGTTGAGATCTACAGATAGACAAAGTTAGATTGAAATAACGTCATGAGGAAAATTGCATAATAAACTTCCTGCTCCATATCAATGACATTTGGTGTCAGTTATGGGAATTTATTGTAATACAATGTCATATGATGTGGTGTTTCTATGTAGAGATTTCATCAGACAGATGGAAGTTCAAATCAGCACTTTCAGTGAAAAAAGGCTAATTTAACAGTTAGATGAAAAGCTGATACGAAAGTGTATAGTCTGATTTTGAAACATTATCTGTTGCAACTATAGAGAACAAAAGGAATATAGGACAATGCCATTGTTTTTCATTTCAAGGCAAAAATGGATACTAGTTCAACAAAGTTTGCAATGAAAGGCATTAAATGAAACTTCATTTCCTGTAACTTTAGCAACTTTAAGAGATGAACTGCTTAAAGGGAAACCAGATTCAAGTAATTATAAAGTGAAGAATTACAATATTTGAGTTTGGAGAATCAATAGATCAAGATGATTAAGAAATATATAATATACTTATGATAAAAATGAAATTAATTCATTAGACAATTTTATTTTATTTAATTTCTCTTGTTCCCTCAATGGACATTGAAAAAGATTTTTTAAAATTGTAGATTGTTTTGTGTTGGCATTGTAAGAAATTTGAAGTTTCTTTAAGTTATATGGTACAGCTATGGGTTAATTTTGGCTTAAAACCATTACCTCTGTCAATATAATTTTATGAAGAAATATTATGATTAATTATAGTTCAGGAGCTTAATCTGAAATGGAGCTAAATTCATAAATCATGGAATTTTTTATTGCATGAAACGTTTTGCCTCTACTGAATCTGGAGTACAGCACAGAGAGTATTTTAAAAATAATTTTACTTGGTTTTGTGGCATATAGGAGATTATTATTTACTTTGAAAAGTGTATTTTAAACTACAAAGATGAAGCAATGGGTTTGTAATGTAGTCAAGCTTTAATAAGCTCACATTTATATCATAATATAGCTAGATTTTTTTAACTACATCTTTTTTCTGTTAATATTGTAGTTTTTTTTTTTTTGCATTTTCCTCTTTTGTTTTTTTAAAAAGAGATCTATTTGGACCATAAACAAAGAAATGTGAAATTGCACTTAACAATTCTCAAGATAGCTTATAGTAATTAAAGTACAAATAATGAAACATTAAAGTATAGATAAAAATATTTAAAATCAAATAAACTAATCACTACCGTTAAATTTAATCAGCTCTTAATAGTTTGGACCTTTTCAAAATTTTCTTAAACTTTGGGGGAGTGGTATCCAAATACTCTCTATGACTCTACGATATAAATATAGGAGGTGTATTGTATACAAGAGAAGGGCATTTTCTATGTATTAGCTAGCAGAGATTATGGCAGGCAACAGAGTAACTTCAAAGGGGTCTCCCTTGCTGATCTAAATCACTGGGCTGGTAGCAAAATAGTTGGTTTCTCTGAAAGTATGTCCTGAAGACAACAATCTTATTTACTAGTAGAACCGTGGATTCTTCCAGCTAAACTCCTGTTAGTTTCTTGGAACTACAGTGTCAGGTAAGGATAAAAACATTTTTAGAAGAAGAGATATTACTGTAAACTATATACACGGATGCCCCTTTTCCATGCTCTGCCTGAATATTTGAAATTGTCAGATGGACTGAAATGCAAATTTTACATACAATCCCAACATTTAACTAAATAATGCTATCTTCAGGAGGGAATTAATTTGATATAGTAGTTAAGGTGCGAGAGTTTTAGTTTTGTCTTAGGGACAAAATCAACTGGGTAACTTTGGATAAGACATTAGTAGGCAAAGGCAATGGCAAATCATTTCTGAAAAAAAAAACTTGCCAAGAAAACTTCGCAGACCAGTCCAGGAAGTTGTTAGGAATCAACACTGACTTGAAGTCACAAAAACAAAACAAAACTAACTTCAGGAAACAAAACCAAAAAAAAAAAAAAAAAAAAAAAAAGTAAAATGAGAAGAAATCTTATGTGAGCAGGGAAGCTTCCTAAAGCCTTCGGAGGGCGAAAAACGGCCCAATGCGCAAACCGGAAGTCAGTTCCTCAACTTCTGGTTTGAGTATTGGGTTGTTTTTCGCTCTCTGAAGGCTTCAGGGAAGCCTCTAGAGGGCAAAAAACAGCTGAAAATGAAGGCCAAAATCAGCTGGCCAGTGCCTGCATGCACGCTGGAGATGACAGGGCAATGCCTCACATACCCTAAGAAATGGCACGTGTGCCATAGGTTCGCCATCACGGCTATATAGCATTCACTCTTACGTGCTTATACATTACAGAATAAAATATCCCAACATGTCAAAGCAGATGTGCAGACTTTTCAGTGTAAGATGCATATAAAGCATTTTGAAGCAGAGTTTTGCTAATACAAATACTTACAAATTGTGGTAGCAATTGATCCATATGTATACTCTGTTTGATGGAGGCTATATAAAGCATCCACAGCTTCCTTAGCCAATTCATTCTGTATTTGAAAAGAAGAAATATTAGATCAATAATCCAGATTCTCCTTCTTTCTTGGCATATTCAACTACATACAAATTCAATGATATCCCAATCACTTTCAGATAATTTATATGAAGATAGGAACTTGCCTTCAGCCAGGAAAGGATATTTGTTCCTCTAGCCCAGTATGACAAGCATCTGAGGTCCTATTTAACACCTGCTAACTGAGCCCTATGTAGTGCCACAAGTAAATTAAATTTTGGTTGATTTTAAAGCTCTTGGACTATCCTAGATTTGGGCCCCAGTCCATATGTAATTACACGTAATGGAGCATTGATGTGACTAGAGGCCACAAGCAATGAATTTGGATTCCCACTTCTGTTGCAAGACAGTTGGGAATGTTATCCCTATCCAAGCTGTACAATTTGGACAGAAAATCAGCTGAATGATTCGTGCTGCATCTAGAGATGTGTTGTCATACAGATGTATACCTAATATGCTCCATGTCTCCTGCTGAGACTGCAACAATAGTATGCATGCAAACCAGGATCCGAATATGCATCTCCATTTGTGTATTGGTATATGCACATAAATGCATTTTAATCCTTAATAATAGAAAACTTAGGTCGGACCTTTCATTTGAAGGAATGCCAACCTCTCTGTCTATTTAGATGAAAGGTATATAATACACTTTTATTTGTTGCATCTGTCCAAGCCATTTTTTAAAAGGTAATTTGCTGAGGCTTTTTTCTGCATGTTTTGTTCTTCGGAAGTACAAAGATACCCTGCAAAGATGGGGATTTCTCAGTGGTTACATTCCTATTACACAAGAACTTAGCCTGGTGCCAACTTTTTTGGTGCCAAGAGAGAACATTTTTATATACTGACACATTTCAACATATTTTTCTGAATTAATTATGGAATGTACTGTTTTGAAGACTGTTGTTTTTGTAAAACTGATAGGATGAAAAGCTGTATAAAATGCACCTACATTGTTTAAAGAACATTAATATTATGTATATGTTGGCAGGTAACATAGCATCTTCTTTACCTTGGAGAAAAATGAATTTCAGAGATCGGAAATCAAATCCTAATTTTAGATGATTAGCATTTATAGCATCCTGCAATCTTAGCAGTGTTCTCTAACTTGCTACCCTACAGATAGGTTGAGCTGGCAAATCCCAAAAGTCAATTTCGTTGACAGCAATTTGTAAATGAAGATTTGCCTAGAATGAATAGGATAGAATACATGAAGCTCAGGTTTGAATTGTGGAATCCTTGATGCTTTCTCAATTGTTTGCTTGCAAGTAAACAACCAAGCTCAGAGAACACCAAGAAAACCACAGATCTTTAAATTGTCTCATGGAGCAGATCAGCTATACATTTTGCCATTGATTAATCTGTGAAACTTTAAACAGATGTAAGCTATTTCTGTGATATGAATACCAATGAGGGAGAATATTTGTAGCTCAGGATTGAAATGAGGCGGCGGGGGGGGGGGGGAGGCTTGGTGCTCTCTGAACTTGGTTGTCTTTTGCCAGAAGTTTCACTACCCAAACTAGGTAACATTATCAGTGCTAGTAAGAAGCATTGCAATATATTATATAATATAATCACTAGGATTGATTATATTACTAGCACCTTACTAGCATGTATGATGTTACCTAGTTTGGTAATGAAACGTCTGCAAGGAAACTACCAAGCTCAGAGAGCACCAAGGACCTTGCTGCGATATGATTCTGTGTTGTGTTGTGTTGTGTTTTATTCATTATTGATTAGGGTAAATGGTCAAAGAGACCCTTTGAGTGTTGCTTGCTGTTTTCAGGAGGTGACTGGGCTCCATTCCAGTGAGAACAATTTTGTTACATGTTCTTGTTGATTTATTTGCATCCTATTGCTTTTCTCCTTATGAGCCATGGCCAAGAAGGCATTTTTATTTATAGTCAAATAATTATCACCACCCCATCCCAGATCACCTCCCAACTGCACCTACTGTTATTTGTTACATGTGAATTAAAGGACAATCTAAATGTAGTAGATAAACAATAACCATCTGGTTATTCCTTTCTTTGGTCTATTTATTTAGAATGTGGATTTTTGATAATCAATGAGCAACTCTGTGATTCAGGCTATAAAAGGAAATGGTTTCTTAATCTGAACTTTCTATACTTTCATATTATCTCACCAGGAACACCACTAATGGAAAATGATCGTTGTTGGCATCTGCTTGTATTGGACAAGGGAACCTTTCAAAATTGTTTCTGCAAAGAAAAACATCTCATTTTGAATGTGAGGTGATTGCCAAAAGTTCAGATTATTTTAAAAACTAGCAAGAACTTTGTGATAGTACGTACTGGTTGGGAAGATGGAGAGTAGCTTTTACAAGCCTTTTTCTGGGGCTGGATGGTGTCAAGACCAGCATTATTGGGCACCTGCCAAAGCCTATGCTTCAGAACGGGCCTGTTGCCAATCTCAGGGCTTTTCAGCCTGCTGTAAGAGCTGCTGCTAGCTTCTCCTTCTCGAGTTTCCTCTCCATGTGCTATCTCTCATCAAGCAAAAAAGCAGGCAGAGAAGATGGATGAGGAACTATAAAATGATATGATATGATCTGCCAAGACGGATTCTTCTGTGATTATTCACAAAGTTCCCTGATCTATGTCTTGAAATAGCCCACAGGTCAAAAATTGCATTAAAATGTGTAATTTGGGAAAACTATTTGGGGGGGGGGAGACTTTTGGGGAAAGTCTGTTTCCCTCTTAATAGGCCAAATTAAAAAAAATTCTAGGTGACTTATTACATAAAAACAATAAACATTTTGTCCTGTGTGTATTGGGTGACCAAAGAAGGGCGCAAATATGACATCCAGACTCTGCAAACTGCACTGGTTCCAGTTTGCTTCCGGATCAAATTCAAGCTCATCACCTATAAAGCCCCTCGTGGCACGGGGACAGGCTACCTATGAAACTGGCTTCACCCCATCACATCACCCTGTCTCACTTCTTCATATAGGGAAAGTATGCTACAGACCCCATCAGTTAAAGAAGTTTGACTGGTGGGATCTAGGAAAAGAGCCTTCTCTATCCCTGCCCTTACATTATGGAATATCTTTTCCCTAGAGGTGAGGCTGCCCCACCACTCTCCTGGTCTTCTGTAAAGGAGTCAAATTTGGGTCTGTTGCCTTACATGGGAGGCACAAAGGACCATGCAATTGTGGGGTTGTTTGCTGCCATGAGAGCCCTCATCCACTTTTATTAATCAATGTTAAATCTTGGCATTTTTTTATTTCTTTAAAAATTTATGTTATAAACTTATAATTTTAAAATGTTTAATTCACCGCCCAAAGCTCCTCCTTGAAGGAGATAGGTGGTCTAGACATAGAAAGGTGGTTTATTTATATGAAATATAAATAAAATAAATAAAGAACAAATGGGAAAACATGGTTAAATGCTTAATATTAAATAAACAAATAAAAAGTCCAAGCAGAAACTTTTGGGAATGGCCGGGAGTCATTTTAAAGTCTGAGAGGAGGCACAGACAGTGAGAAAAGTGTCTTGAATTTTTAAAACAGGTCTTTGAGCCTGTTTCAGGGTTTTCACTGCCGTTTTCTGCAGGTTTTTAAAAAAAATTTCTAACCTTGAAATAGCAAGAAAATGTCCTACTGATATTCACAACGATTAGCTGATGTAGTTGGGCTTTTTAAGAAGCTCACGGAAGATTGCATATGGTCCTAAGGCTATTCATTTTTGTTGTAGACTGATGAAAACCTCTCTTTTTCTACATACCAATTTGTCATGAGTAGGTGCTTCTTCTTTTGTATAGCCATAAGGAAAGAGCAGCTTCTGAGAATAGGCGTGGATGGTTATATATCCTTTGATAGAAGCAAGGTGTGCACGAATAAAGGTTGTGACTGCCTTTGTTTCTGGCTCAGATTCAGCTGAGGAACCACAGTATATCGGTTCACAAGGGTCATGAGATCCTTTGTATTTGTCTGCTGCAAGGAAAAATGTTAAGAAAAGTTGCTCATATGAAAGCTATTTGTATTTCTTCCCAACACTGATGCACAGGATGGGCATTCATAATGTGTTCTTCATGTAAAAATTCCTAAGGCTTTGAATTTGTGATAACAAGATAATGAAAGCCTTGAAATATTGGTCATTTATCAATCTACATAGTTTGAGAACCCTAGTCTTATAGGCATAGTTCTGATTCTTGGTTGAACAGATAACAGCTTTTTGAAAAAAGGATTGGCACTTTCCAAATATTCAATACTTTAATATTTCTCATAATGTAGGGCTAGCAGGACAAATTGGCATCGATTCTTGTCTAACGTAAGAGATTCTGCTATGCTTTAATCATTAAGGTGACCAGATTTTCAGATTGGTAAAGAGGGACACCATTGACCGGGGGCGGGGGGGGGCTTGATTAAAATGTTTATATTTTGTCAAAAGGTCACACAAGGGGATTACATGAGCCCAGGACACGGAAACCATCATAAATATGAATATGTTGCCAAACATCAAAATTTTGATCATGTCACCATGAGGATGCTGCAATGGTCGCTAAGTGTGAAAAATGGTCGCTAAGTGTGAAAAATTGTCACTTTTTCAATGCCATGTAACTTTGGTCACTAAATGAACTATTTGAAAGCTAAAGCAAGCTTGCATTATAATGCCTTATGCTAGCTTACATTTTCAAGAGAGAGAAGCTAAACTCCTTATTAGAATTGAAATAGAAATGAATAGAGTAGAGTAGAGTAGAGTAGAGTAGAGTAGAGTAGAGTAGAGTAGAGTAGAGTAGAATAGTTTATAAGGAATTTGTCTTTGGTGAATATGCTCTCAGTGTACATAAAGAAAAATAAAATAGAATGCATTCATCAAGCTACAACACTTAGTGATAGTCTCTCTCTCTCTCTCTCTCTCTCTCTCTCTCTCTCTCTCTCTCTCTCTCACACACACACACACACACACACACAGACAAACATTCCTCCTCTGGATTCACTGGGACATGTATAAAATCCCCCTCCTGTGCACACATTCCTTCAGCCACTTTCTCTCTCTCTCTCCCCCCTCCTCTGGATTCACTGGGACGTGTATAAAATCCCCCCTCCTGTGCACACACTCCTTCAGCCTCTCTCTCTCTCTCTCTCTCTCTCTCTCTCTCTCTCTCTCCCCCTCCTCTGGATTCACTGGGACGTGTATAAAAACCCCCCCTCCTGTGCACACACTCCTTCAGCCTCTCTCTCTCTCTCTCTCTCTCTCTCTCTCTCTCTCTCTCTCTCTCTCTCTCTCTCTCTCTCCCCCTCCCTCCCTCCCTCCTCTGGATTCACTGGGATGTGTATAAAATCCCCCCTCCTGTGCACACACTCCTTCAGCCTCTTTCTCCCCTCTTTCTGGATTCGCTCCGAAGTTTTTAAAATTACCTCTTCTGTAGAGACCAGGTTATCAGCCACGTGAGACATACGCTGTGTTTCTATGGCACAGTAATCCCCTCCCCAAACAACATGCAATGCCAATTTAGAAGCCCTGAGCAGCCGAGGCAAAGCAGCAGTCCAGGTGGGGGGGCTGAGCTTGGACAGCCTTGGAGGCAGCCCACCAGCTCCGAGAGAGAGAGAAAGAGAGAGGGGGGGAGGGAGAGTCTGCTCAAAGCAACAGAAGAAGAAAAAAAATCCGTGATGGAAGCCCGTGGTCTCCACATGGAGTAAAGTCTTCTCCTTCCTCAGGCATTGGCAACAGCTCCCAAGGACGCGCGGGTGGGAATGCGCTCGGCTTGAAGAAGAATATACACTCCCAGTTGCTAGGAAAGCCTCAAAGCGGCTTGAGGCTTTTTTGTAACTTAAAAAAAATTAGGACTTTTTAAAAAAAAAACGGGACGCGGGACAAATTCTTCAAAAGAGGGACTGTTCCGCTGAAAGCGGGACGTCTGGTCACCTTATTAATCCTGTACATTACAGAAAACTAATTGACTTCTATGTAGAAGTGACCTCAGAATCTATCACTTTCATCCCAAAATGACTAAAATGGCTCCACCCCTTTTGTGTGTACTTGTGACATCAGAGCCATGATGGTGCAGTGGTTAGAATGCAGTACTGGAGGCTACATCTGCTGACTGCTAGATGTCAGCAGTTCAACAGTTCGATTCTTACCGGCTCAAGATTGACTCAGCCTTCCATCCTTCCGAGGTTGGTAAAATGAGGACCCAGATTGTTGGGGACAATATGCTCACTATATACTTAGAGAGGCTGTAGAGCACTGTGATGTGGTATGTACTATACGTCTAAGTCAGTGATGGGTTGCCAATTTTGTTACTACTGGTTCGGGGGCACTCCTGCATGTGTGTGATGCTTCTGTGCATGCGGGTGGGCGGAGCCTACAGCTGCCAATCCTACCAGTTCAGCCGATCTGGGTCAAACCAGGAGCAACCCACCTCTGGTCTAAGTGCTATCATGAACACATACAAAAGTGCCAGAGCTTCTGTTGCATCAGCATGGTGCTGCTTTCATCATTTGTGTTACCTTGACCACCTTGCAGAAGTTATGGCTTTTTTCAACTTATTCTGGGATTGATATTTGCTTGTGGGATTTAAGGAAATCACATCATTCTCTTTTCTTACATTTCTTACATTCTACTTACAGCCCCAAGCAGCATTGAAATTCCTATTCAGGTCAGTGCCGATGCAATCACTGTTAGAGTTATTGGAACGGTTCTTTCTCCACATGCGATCCTGTAAGGCAAAAGTGATTGAAGTCCATTATTTCGTATTTTTATTTCTTAATTCTGAACGTATTATCAATCTATTTGCAAACTATGTACAACTAATGTAAGTGGGTAGAAGGACTATGATGCTATATACCACTTCCACACATGTTCTCTTTTGCATTACCTATCAGTAGTAAAACATCCAAGTTACTGTTAATTTTTATCTCTGAATAAAAATAAATGCATCTACATTAACTTTTGGAATTGCTTACACACTACGTTTATTACATTTTAAATCTGAGTTGTTGTTTGTCAGTGGTCTGAGTAAGTATAATCCTACTGTCGTGCTGTGCTGACATCCAAGTAAGGATGACATTTAACTAATTCAAAGATATACTCATATGAGAGAAGACTAATGCTCCTATATGCTGCTTATTGTACACAGTAATTTCTGTTGGATTTCTTCCTGTTCTGTATGAAGAAGGGAGCTATAATCTGTAAAATATCAGATAACAATATACTCATTTGCTTTAATTTGCATGTTGCATTTTTTAAATCCTTGGAAGTAATTAACTGATATGAAGACTAATGAAGCCCTAACTTATGACTTTTTGCTGTCTTTAGTTAACGAAAGGATTACATGAAGAAGAAGCTATGCTTTTAATAGTAATTATGGTAGGAAAATGAACACCAGAGAAGGACAGATAGACATATTTCTCTGTGATGAATTTCATTTTTTTTGATGTTAGAACACATATAACCTTTACAAATATTCTACACATTGGTAGTAAGAAATCATTCTTTGAAACTTTCCTCTGTCCCATAATTCATTTTAGCAAAAGAAATATTTTTTTCTAGAAAGGAATAAACATGAACAGTACTTTTGTCCATGTCCAGACATAACCATCAACGTTGAACACTGGGAGAACATAGAAATTTATGTTGTCTAAGAGTAGTGTCATGTCCTTGTCTCTTCCATAAGTTGTGACAGCCTGTAACAGAAAAAGACACATATTTTAAAATAAAACATTTTTTTTAATAAACTGAGAATATTGGAAACATCACAATACTTATCTTTAAAAGTATATTCTGTCATCTCTCATCTACCTATAGTAGGTTACACTAATGAAATCTATAGTGCAAATAATAATTTACAATTATTTTACAATATTTACATTGGTTATATTTTTTCGGGCACCTACTGATGTCAGAATTAGTTATGGGAAAATTTCTTTTCAGAGGGAAAGCAAAGATCACTCTTTCTTGAATGCTGTCTCCTGTTTCACCTTATATAGAAAACTTCCAGGAGGGCTTCAAAAGATTATTTGGGGCTTGGAGTGGCATGGAAGAATCTAAAACAAGCCTTCGGGAAGCAGATCAAGAGATTATGTTGCCCAACATTCTGTGTCAAACTGTGGTCAGCCAGATGCCTACAGAGAAAACATGCACGCACGCACGCACACACGCACACACACACATTTGAGGGTTAAATCAGTAGATTTCTAATAGCTTGAACTTTTCAGTTCTCCTCAAATACTGTAGCTGTTTTCTAAAAAGTCACTTTCTAAAAAAAAAGGAAACAAAGAAGGTCACATCCTCTCCAGCATTCAACACCCAGATAAATAGAGAACAACACTAGATAAACAATCAAGCAGAAGACAATAGCCTCATCAAACAACAATGAAGAACAAAACCACTTCCCTACCAAAACTGCCAGGCAAGTTACAGAATCTAAACAAGGAACAAAACCTACCTTTACTTACTGTATACTGATATTGTTATCTAGCTGGGTAATGAAATGTCTGCAAGCAAATAATCAAGGGAGACCCAAGACTTTATAATTCAACTCAGCTACATATAGTAGCTTCTAGTTGAATATGCTCACATGCAAACCGATGCTGTAGTGCCTGTCCCATCATAACCCAATTATTTACTCTAGGGTGAATATATTACTGAGTTAATGACAGTATTGATTAAGCATATTTTACTAACCTCCTTTACAAACCATTGGCAAAAGGCTGGTGAGATCCACTCTCGTGCATGAATACCACAATCCATAAATATAGCTTTCTTTGGGTTACTTTGTTTCCCAACCTGTTTCCAGAGAAAATTAAGTTTTTACAACTTTCTTATGTTTACTTTGCATAATAATTGATCAGCTTCTGGTGTTAGAATTAATTTGCATTTCCTTTGATTTGCTTACTTCTAGCTTTTATTGAAATTCTCAGTGAAAATTGTTTATTTTAGGGAACCAGACATGTAAAATTGCATTCTGAGAAAGTTGTGTAATAAAGTATCTGTACATTTTGCTACATTTTGAAACCAAAGAGATGAACAATTGGTGGAGTGATTTTTTTAAATGCATGAACATAAAATAAACTAGAGTAGGTTTAATCATACTTTCCATTGTAGATCAGTTTATCCTTGTGTCAGCTAATGCAGTTCAATACTACAACTATCTGTTAATCTACTTTCTCATTATGCATTGACTATAGATGTACACATTCATTAAATGCTTGAATTATATTGGCACTTTTACCTTAAGGACATACATAGGCCGCTCCTCATAAGTCTTTCCAATCTCAATCCTGGAGATCAGTTTGGCATGTTTTTTAGCCATTCGTCTAGTCCATGCAGCGATCTAAGAGGATCACATAATAATAGAATTAAGAGAATCTTAAAAGATCAGAATATATGTTGTTATTTTAAATTGCCTAAGTAATTTTTAAAAAAAGTTTCTTTCATTTTCAGTGGAAGTTTCTTTCATACCTTTTCCCATTCATTATATCTTGTGTAGAAGTGTTTCTTACGGAAATGTTTCCCTCCATCCAACTGTTTCTCAATTTCATCTTGTAGATTGTGGAATACAATTCTGTAATAGGAAACATAATTTGATTAAATATGTAGTCTTGCTTTCCCTGAAACCATTTTGTTTAGGATTTCTTTGGCCGTGTCTACCCTACAGGCTCACATACCTCCATTAAAAAGTATTCCTTCTTTCTCTCTTTTTTGATTTGTTAAAACTTGCATTATAAACAAGTGGACTGCTTCCCCACCCGTGTTTTGCTTAGCTTAATCTGTTAATTTATAGGAATAAAGATAGCCAAGGGAATTTTAAAAAAGCAGATTTGGAATGCACAATTAAATGATCAAAGCCACACTCCCCTTTTAAAAAGGGATAAGGCTTTGATGGTTGCCATCCTAATGTATCTGAGGACAGGATTGATCCAGTGACTAGCAAGGCTGCATTGTATCTTACTCTAAGTCAGTGTTTCTCAACCTTGGTAACTTGAAGATGTCCGGACTGCTGCGAATGCTGGCTGGGGAATTCTGGGAGTTGAAGTCCGGACATCGTCAAGTTGCCAAGGTTGAGAAACACTGCTCTAAGTGAAGCAACCCACAAGCCACTCTCTTCCCTATGATGTCACATAGCTCCCGGACAGTTGCATTAAAACACTACTTCTAAACACTAGCTCACTTTTTGCTTGTATTTAAATATTTCCAGATTAATAGTTTATTTTTCCTCAAATTAAGCCCATTCTGTAATAAGCAGCTCATTTGGAAATCCATTTTTGCATGCCTGTGCAATTTATAGATTTCAAGACTGACATCAATGAAGCACAGATGAGATTTCAGGATGAAGACAAAACCAATCTGTAGTCTTGGAATTTGATCAAAATGGCTCAGTCAAGGGAGGAGCCAATGAGGAATCAGATTTCTTGGACTCACAAGACATGGACCAAACATAGATCAGCTTTCAAGGTTTATGTAAGAGCCCATTCAGCTCAGCTGAGTTGCCTTTGTGGTGCTAAGAAGTACACTGCAAACCACTCAGTCTGTCTCTGAAGATACCATCTACAGTTGCTAGCAAAATATCAGAACAAAAGAAAATTAACCAGAGGCATTCAGCCCCAAAGTTCATCACTGCTTTAATGTGTAAGTTCTTAAAATAAATAAATGATGGATGGTTCATAAAAAGTTTTATGTGTCACCAGAATATGTGAATTCTGGTGAACCAATTATTTTATATGTACAAATGGAAAGAAATGACTTGGTTTAAAATAACATGGTGAGCTTTCTGAAGTAGGTTTTTAAACTGAGAATGGTGGGGAAGTTGTCAACCATGGGCAATCCAGTGGTGCAATTTAGCCGATTCTATCCGGTTCGGGTGAACTGGTAGTGGTAGTAGCGGGACGCTCCGCCCACCCGCCTGGACATCATCATGTCCTGTTTTTGACTCTCTCCATATACGCGGAAAGTCCCGCACATGTGTGGAGGTGGTGCATACGCTCACATTTGCAAACCAGTAGCAAAGGTAACTTGATTTCACCCCTGGAGCAATCATATTAATAAGTGCATCAGAAATGCAACATCATGTTACTCTATGCAGCCTTTAATATTTTATCTCTATTTAAGACAGGAAGTTGTGTAGCTTGATAAAGGCAGAAATGAATAACTGATCCTGTGATATCCAGAAATCACACATACATAGTCATGATGACATAAATTAGCAATTTCTATTATAAATGTATTGTTCAGTTTAGCGAAATAAAGAATTAAAGAAGAATTAAAACCTGCTTAAGTATCATTTACTGTTTGCTAACTTCCTATTTTTCTGTTTTGTATTGGAGTGCCCTCATTAAATAGAAATGATATTTAGATGAAATCAGTGGAGAAACTCCCACTGTTTCTAATGTCTCTGGATTTTAAAATCTGTAGTTATTGCAATGCTATATCACGAGAGACAGTCAGGAAGTTGAATTGATATATTATTGAAGGAGCAGTAGTAATAGAAGATGGATATGGTTGTTCAAAAAAGAAAGCATGTCAAACTTTATGTTTATACAGGGAAAAGATTGAGAATCAAGCAGAAAGATTGAATAGAGAAATATAATTTTGCATTGATTACCTTTTATTCAAGAACAAGCAGCACTGATCCATAAGTATGTACATAATATTGTAGATGTAACACAATATACTATTTTAAAAACTGGATTAAACTAACACTAGTCCTGTTTACCTCATATCTCCCCCCCCCCGCATAAATTTCAAAGTTTGAGAGGAAAGTTAAAGGCAAAATGGATGTTTTAAGTTTGAAAGAAAGACAATGCATTTGTTCTTACCTTTAAAGCCCCTGAAACCTATTCTAAAATGGCCTTTGGCCCCATCTGCTGTGGCACTTGGTATGTTGCATACTCTGCATTAAAGAGTACTGGTAATTCTGTTAGATTGATTTAAATTGTCTTTAATTAATTGACATATTTACTCTTCATCTCTATCTCCTTCCTTTTGTCTGCCTCCTAAAGAAATTTATTTAATTCTATTTGGATTTCATTGATTAAATTTCTGATTATTTATTTATAGTATACATTCTATGAAACCACATACCTGTTTTGGATTTGATTTTGCTCCAGGATCTTTTGAACAAAGTTTGTCTGATCTGAACTCACTCTGAAATCCACGTTTTTCCCAATAAGAACATGTTGAACTGAATGAGGATGCCAAAAGTCAAGCTAGATGGGGGAAAAAAAAGTATAGCAAGTTTATTTTTAAGAATGTGAACAGAAAAGAGGAATCATGTAGATATGTGTGTGTGTGTGTGTGTGTGTGTGTGTGTGTGTGTTGCAATTGGGCTGATTCCCTGGCTTAGCCTATTTCTCTGGCTTAGCTGATAAAGGAGGAGAGCCTGTGGTTTAGTGGCTAATATAACTGCCTAATATGTAATACAGCCCAGGTTCAATTCCCAGTAAGGGCATGGCTAGCTGATGAGAGCTAAATAGCTTGAAATAGATCTATACTAGTCTCCCTTTATTTATTTATCAGCACAATTGCAACACAAATGTAACAGAGGCAACATTAAAAAAAAGTGGCTTTCTGCCTGAATGGCTCCCAGAGTGAGCCGATAGACAGAAAAGGGAAGCAGTATGCTCCCTACCATATCTGGGCATACCAGGGGTTGTGACACTGTATGTATGTATGTATGTATGTATGTATGTATGTATGTATGTATGTATGTATGTATGTATGTATGTATTGTTTTTCAATAACTGGCCCAATCCAGATTAGTTGAGTCTAACTTCAGCATTAATGATATAGAATTTTCATTTTCCTCAATCAAGAGATACCAGGAGGTAGAACTTCAAAACTTTACTGCTATAATCCATAGCATTAGCTGCTCAATGTAGACATTTCACTATACCTAATAGAGTCATCCTGTTTTATTTTCTGTGCAAACAAATTCATTATCTCTATGACTTCCTGTGTATGTGTAGCAGAGTAAAAGTAAACCGTAGTCTCAGTTAATGACTACTTGTTCAACGACTGTTGATGGCTAGGATTGCTGGTCCTCAGAGTAACAAATTAACATTGTAACTAAGCACTACTCATCAAAAAAAGATAGCTTTTGGAGAAAATAATGCCAATTGATATGAGGGCATTGAATGACCAGTATGAAGCTACAAAATGATTGCATTAAGGGAATGCCTTCATGTACTGTTTTCTATTTTATAGATTTTAGCATATCTTCTAAAATAATAAAATGCCATAAGGTAAAAGGTAAAAGTTCCCTTCACACATATGTGCTAGTCATTCCTGATTCTAGGGGGTGGTGCTCATCTCCATTTCAAAGATGAAGCGCTGTCCAAAGACGTCTCCGTGGTCATGTGGCTGGCAAGACTAAATGCCAAAGGCGCACTGAATGCTGTTACCTTCCCACCAAAGGTGGTTCTTACTTTTCTACTTGCATTTTTAGGTGCTTTCGAACTGCTAGGTTGGCAGAAGAAAATGTCATATAAGCACCAATATTTGAATGTTTACCCCTCACAACATATCATTATTAATCTTTCAATATTTGATGTAAATATTTTGCAGTATATTTATTGTTGACATGTGATGTTACTTCATATCTGACAATCTTATCAGAAGCAAGATCAAAACAATAAAAAAATGCCAAAAAGTTTCATACAATTTATATTCAGAGGCATAGGAATTACATTTAAAAAATCATGTAAATATTTGGATAGTAGTTTAAGCTAAATTATATCTGCACATACAATATGTATAGAGATTGTATAAGCTAAACTACCAGAAATGGCTCCTCTTCATTTGCAGCTTTCACTATGCATTGAAAACACAACTGAAGCATTTTTTATTTGCAAAAACTATGTAGAAACACATGGAAAATAGTTATGGTGCATATGGTTAAAAGGACTCCTCACCTGTATTGTAGAGGCCAGGTCCTTCAAGACATTTAGTTGATTTTCATTCTCAAGTTTCACTCGAAATACTTTGTCACTTCAATACAAGTAAAGCACAATGAAAAAACATTACCATCAAACTAAGTCACATTTTGTTCTATTTCCTTCCTCTCATCATCTGATGTATGGTTGTAAATCATTTAATCAGGCTTACAGTGCTTTGCCAGATTGCATATAACAGTTGCCTATATTCCAACATACAGTCACGAAGCTAGTAAAACCAGTAACTTCGCTTTCAGGAAAAAAACACAATGAGAAATATCTACCTGTCAAAGGAATGTACGAGGACACGCCCAAGAGGTGTAAAAAGGAGCCCTAGAAATGTAAGAATGAACCTCATGATTCCACTTTGTCTGTAAAACTAGATCCTTATTTCTTATATATGCCTTTATATGCAAACACAAGCAGTCAGCTGACTTCCTCTAAAGCTTTCATTGGATACTATATAATGGCTTTTGAATTTGCCAGTTAATACACTTTTAGTCTTCCAATCATTATTACAAAACCTGAGCAGTAAAATGTAAGAAGAAAAACTAAAACTCAATCAGATGAAAAGTGCCATTAAGTGTCATGTTGTATGGTGAGAGATAAACAGCTCTGCAGGATACTTCAGCACATATCAGCCTAGATAGGTGTAAGACAGAGATGAACAACATTTACACCATTCGAAAGAGACTATCAAAAAGCTAAAAAGAGAAGGGGAAAAAAAGCAAAATACCTCCTCACCTGCAATCAACACTCAGATAAGCACGGATTAACATCAAGATTAGTAACAGACCAATAATCAAGCAGTAAACAATACTCCAATCAAGGAACTACCAACCCAGACAGTCAAACAGTAAACAAGTCTTATCAAAAACTACCAAAAAGAAAACAACACTTCTCTTAATACTGAAACCACAAAAGACTCCACAGTTAGGTGTGACCCAGAATGATTTTTTTGCAATGTTTTTATGTTTTTTACCTTCATAAACTGCCTAGAGCAGGGGTAGTCAAACTTTTTATACCTACCGCCCACTTTTGTACCTGTGTTAGTACTAAAATTTTCAAACCACCCACCTGTTCCACAGTAAATGGTGATTTATAAAGTAGGGAACTAACTTTACTTTATAAAATTTATAAAGCAGAGTTACAGCAAATACCTAATGCCCCCCATGAAAGCTGGAATGCCCACTAGTGGGCGGTAGGGACCAGGTTGACTACCATTGGCCTACAGTCACATATGTGAGATGGACAACAATAGAAATTTACTAAATAAACAAACAAAATTTCAGTTGCTGGCCACTTTATCGTAACATGTGCTCCCATCCTAGCAAATTCTCCCTCTGCCTGAAGGTAAACCAACCCCTTGTGACTGCATGGAGACAATTTGAGTTAATCCTGGACCTTTGTACCAGAAATGTTCCTGTCTGGATTTCAGTGGGTGTAATTTGGTTTGATTTGAGGCCAGTGTCTGGAGTAAGATTTAGAGAAACAGAGCGTATACATGGCAATTTTGTTGTTTATGGGGAAAATAGGAGGATAAAGAAAATGTAAGTATATACAAATAATAAAAAATGAATATAACTAATGAATGAAATGGCAATTCAGAACATCAGTTGCTTTGAACTAAAGCATATACCCACAACATTACATAAGTATTGAATCTTGTCATAATATGTGGATTCATATTGGATAGTTTTGGAGAAATTCTACTATCCAAGTGTTCACATGATGTACTTTCCCTTTTTCACATGTACAGTAGAGAAATATGTGGGAGAGACCATCAGTCTCCCACTGTTTTTTTTAAAAGGCTGTTGACCCTTGTGTGACACTTCAAATAAATCTGCTCTATTTATCTGAACACTAAGATTCGAAGAACTTCAGCAGTTATGGTTCACATTCCTTCTTCATTGTTTATCTCTTTCTTTCTTTCTAGTCTGCCTGCTGCATTCTTAATGTCATTCTCTGATTCTTTCCTCACAAGTTTGGTTTAACCAGTTGAATAACTGAGGAACACCAAACTTTCATCTATTAATTTTAGCATACCCACAATTATTTGGAATATTTCCTTTGCTGACTGCTTAATGTTTTGACTCAAAGTGCTCCATATCTCTTGTCTTTTTAATGTAATTTTATTATACTGTCTTTTGGTTGAGTTTCATATCTCAAGAATATCTGAAATAGATAAGCCCAGAAGGAAGAAGAAATGACCAGTGGTTATTTCTGTCTACTTCTAGATAGAACTGTGTGTGTCAGTTGCATAAGAATCTGATTGTGGTCAATGCAGAAGTCTCTTGTAATCTAGACAAGTTCTTATGAAAATAGGGATTTCCAAAGTCTGTTCCACACACCCCCCCACACTTTTGATTAGCCTTTATGACCTGGGGAATTTTTGGAACTGAACTCTATCATATGATGGGTGTGCTGGCTGAGAAAGACTCCTTTGTGCCATGCTATTCTTGAGTGTACTTCTCTCTGTAGGTACAAGGAATTATGCCAAAATGAAGATGTAAGAAGGCCATTCCAGAACACAATCCCATTTACTATATTTATACTGCCGGTTAAACTCACCTTAACCTAAACCTGCCCGTGCATTCATCTACTCATTCACCTATGTGAATTCTAGCTTCCTCAGAACAAATATTATTTTTTAAACAAAGCATATTAAGGAGGCTGGCAAACATACATCTATAGTTTTTGAAGAACCCAGAACAAACTGAAGGCTAAAACATACAAAGAATGGTTGCAGGACTTGGGTATGTCTAGTCTAGTGAAAGGAAAGCCTAGGGGAGACATGATATCAGTATTATCGGAGGGCATAAGACAAGATTTGTGTCTATGTGTGTGTGTGTGTGTGTATGTGTGTGTGTGTGTGTGTGTGTCAAACTATTTTCCAAAGCACCAGAAGGCAAGGCAAGAAACAATGGATGGAAACTAACCAAGGTGAAAAGCAATTTAGGACTAACGATGAGAGCAATAAACCAATTGAATAACTTGTCTCAAGAACTTGTGGGTGCTCCACAGTGGTTGGTTCCAAATCCTGGCGTTGTCCACATGGATGTGTGCAGCACGCGCACACATCTTACTGCTTCCGCGAGCCTCCATGACGCTCCAGCTGCTCAGCGGAGTTTTGCTCAGGCACTATATGCGCCGTGTGCATGCGCGGAAGCTCCGAAGACTTAAAAGACCGGTAAGGAGCTCAGGCGGGTGGGTGGGCCCTCTGGAGCACCCTACCAGAACAGTATCCAGTGCTCCAGGCAGGGCACGTACCGCCTGCAACCCACCACTGGTGCTCCATCACTGGAGATTTTTAAAGAGAATGGACAGCCATTTGTCTGGAATTATATAAGGTACCCTTTTTGAGCTGAGATTTGTACTAGAAAACCTCCATGACTCCTTCCAACTCTATTCTATGTTCTATGTTATGGTGGCAAAGAAAATTCAGAAAATGTACAAAAGCAATTCTGCATTATATTTTATTTATTCAGCTTGAAAGCTTTTTTTAAGTACTGCTAATTAAGGATATGTTGAGCAATATATTTAACAGCAATCATAGTTTCTTCACAAGTTGGCTTTATCTGAGATTCAGGAAGAGCAAAACCATATCGGCCTTTGTCACGAAGTTCAAAGGTGAAGGCATATTGTATACCCTCATCATAAGCCCAATCATCTGAGCCACCAGCAGCAGGATCTGTAAACAGGAAGGAATACATATGCTAAAAGAAAGAGGACAGGTAAATAGAACTAATTTTCATAAATTTATTGTATGATATCAATGACTTGACATCCTTTTGGATCTTCAGTACCCATAATTTCCAGAATATATGTCTATCTAGATGCCTATTATTCACCTGAAGTGTAAGTCTGTATTTCTTCCAACATCATTATGCAGTATATGAGACACATGAATAATTATATTTTCCACATTAATAGGTAATTTTACCATGCTTAATTCCTTTGTTTTTAATCAATCATGGAATTTCATATTAAAGTTAATGAACTAAAACAGTATAGTTCTACTTGCTTTCATATATATCAGTGGTTCTCAACCTTCCCAATGCCGTGACCCTTTAATACAGTTCCTCATGTTGTGGTGACCCCCAACCATAAAATTGGTGTCTCGGTTCCTAAGACCATCGTAAATATGTGTTTTCCGATGGTCTTAGGCGACCCCTGTGAAAGGATCATTTGACTCCCAAAGGGATCCTGACCCACAGGTTGAGAACAACTGATATATATCATAGCCATGCATTATATTATGAAAAATAGGGAAAAAATATAATACTTCTGAAAATCATATATACTGTAATCATGCAGTACTCAAGAGGCATGATAATTGAAAAGTGGGAGAATCCTTGTGTATATACACACTGTCTGTAATGTTCTAATTACAAGTTTTTATGAATAATAGCCTAATCATTACCATAGTTGTATTGCTGTTAGAGTAATACTTACAAATTGTTGCAGCTCCTGGACCATAAGTATATTCAGTACCATATAATGTTGCTAGTTCTCGAATGGCTCCTTTAGCAATAGAATTCTTTGAGAAAAGATAAATTGTGGTAGAGATTGAGATATTTTGCTCAGAATGGAAGCCAATGCGGGGAGAATACTTATATTTTGAGAACTAGGTATCATATATTATTGTACTCAGCCCTTAATTCCATAGCTTCAGAGAGAATGTCATACAACGAAGATGCCTGTGACTAATTAAACTAACTGCCTGTGACTAACTAAACTAACATAAACTAATTAATTCTTATTAAGGTATTAGTTGCTTTGACGGAAAGTTTATCTCTAAATTTTTTTATTGTCATGGCAGGTCTGTCTATATCTATTATTTAAATAGGATATCAGCCATATTAATTAGTTGTTTTCCATTGCAATAATAACAATTGCAATCGAGTCTGAGTACTTACCATGCATTTACATGTATAACTGAACAATCATTCCAAAGCATAATTCATATATTATTAAATTATTCTAAAGCAATATTCAAGCACTCTGGGATTACAGAGAGTTCCTACCTCATGCCACAAGGATTTCAGTGATGATCCCATATGCAGAATTTATATTTCTAGAGATAGATATTTAGCATACAGTTGCATAAATCAAGATATTAAAAACTAAGGTAAATTAGGGTTCTTGCTTTTATGGAAGTTTTTGTATGCACAAATGTCTGTTCTTCATGGATATTTGTATTGCACCGCACATGTCAAAGGAAGGGCTGTATCATGTACAGGAGATGTACATGATGCTATATATGACAGTTCCATATCTCCTCAAGCTTCTCTTTAAAATAATGCTTATTTCTGCAGACGTCTGTATATGCATTTGTCCTCATATTTATGACACTTTCAATCACCTGGGGTCATAGGATCCCACCTTATGACAAGCAAAGCCAATGGGGAAGCATAATACACTGTGCAACTAACTTAACAAATATGGAAAGAAAAATCATAAATGATGCAAAACTCATTAACAAATTTCTCACTTAGCAACACATATTTTGGACTCAATTGTGGTCATAAGTTGAGGACTACCTGCAATATGATTCATCATTCAGTTGAGAGCATCTGAAGACATTGTAAATAGCATGGATTTTTGTTAATTACTTCTTTTCTAAAGCAGCTTTAGAAAATTGGTGGAATTTAAATTGTGCAAGTTATTCTAGTTTGTAATAAACAAGGATAAGAGAAAGGGACATGATAATTAGTCAAGGCAACTTTACTCAGTTTCTAATTATTCAAGTGCTAGGTTCATTCCACTCTTCTTGCATCAACTTTCTAAAAGAACTGTATCCAAAATTTGTTCTCAGTTTTATTTGCATGTTTCCTCTTTTTTTTTCATCTTTGCAAATGCTGTCATCAATTTACGTAATTTCCCCTAAATTTTGTGGAGTTTTTTCCTTTGTGTGTGCGCACAAAGAAATGCTTTTCTTACTCAGACTCCATTGTAACTTACGTCACAGAATTAGGGAAATATTAACTGAATCACCAGTAAATTTGGGAAGAACAAACTGAGTCAGATCATATTATACCGTGGAACCAAATAAATAGTTTATGGGAAGTAACACTAGTTGAGAACATAGGCATTCACTGAGAAAATTAGAAAGTGTGCATTGATATGTGACACAAACTCTGCTTTCATTATGCTTGTGTGCAATGTCACACATTTTATAATTTTGGCATCAATACGGTTAAGGATGAATATCTATGTTTCTGGATTCCACTATTTAAAAATGTTGAATTAAGAAATTAATTTTTATTCTATGAAAAGACATATTCTAAACATTGCAGATTTTTTCAGAGCAGCTGAAAAACTGGATTTTCTTGTTTCCTGATCTTGATCTGTATTCATTCATTGGGAACCATGAAAGCCTGTGGCAAGTGATGTGAATCCAAATTGTACATTTACAGGCTTTATTCAGGCCTTCAAAAAAACTTGTGGAAGGTGTAAATAGGGAGAGAAGATGAAGACTTCATTTATCCATCACTCCATCTCCATCCATTCAATAAACATTTGAAAATGTATCTTTTAGAAATATAAAGGCACGAAGCCAGGTTCTAAATGCCAGGTTAGTATAGGAGGGAATATTTTTAAAGAGACATCTCAGGCTGTGGTTGAAGCCATTATTTTATCATACATCTGCCAGTTTTCTTTATCATATTTCATGTCAGAACAGAAATGAAATAAGGTAACATTGTGATAAAATTTGCTTTAGCATTTTTAAAGGGTTTAGGAATTATCTCAGACAAGGATATATATATCGATTGTTATTCCTGTGCATCAACAAAGAAAGCAAAAATGGTGTATTAAATAGCATTTACTCTAATCTATAAAGCAAAAAACAAGCTGCATCATGGTTTAGTGCCGTGATGGTGAACCTATGGCGTAGGTGGCACACAGAGCCATTTGTTGGGGCACACGAAGCATTGTCCTGTCAGCTCCAGCCACATGGGCATGCTGGCCAGTTGACCAGCTTTTTTTTAAGGCCATTTTTCGCCCTCTGCCCTCCAGCTTCCCTGAAGCCTCAGGATGGCGAAAAACAACCCAATATGCAAACCAGAAGTTCGGGAACGGACTTCCGGTTTGTGTGTTGGGCTGTTTTTTGTGCTCTATTTTTCGCGCCCCTGAAGCCTCCAGGGGGCCTCTGGGGTGGGGGAGGGAGTGGCTGTTTTTGCCTTCCCGACGCTCCTAGAAAGCATCTGGAGCCTGGGGGGGTGGTGAAAAAATAGTGTGCCAAAAGTGGGGGTGGGTGAGGGTTGCACGCACATGAGTGCAGAGGGTCACACACATAACATTATAGGTGTGGGCACACCCACGCCTGATCCCGCCGCCTTTGGCATGAGATGGGAAAAAGGTTAGCCATCGCTGGCTTAGAATATTGCATAATTCAATCTAGAATCTCCCTCCTAACTAATAACCTTACATATTCTTTGCCTAAGCTCACTTTTGAAAGGGAGATAAGCACTGCTCCCTATGGTCAGCAATGACACTACCAGAGTAAAATCCACAAGTACCCCTTTACCTTTGCTAAAATCTGGTTCTTGAATCTGAAGTCCTCGGACTTTGATTTTGTTTGATACCTCACTTTCTTTCTTGTTTTATTAGCAATAGCAATAGCAGTAGACTTATATACCGCTTCATAGGCCTTTCAGGCCTCTCTAAGCGGTTTACAGAGAGTCAGCATATTGCCCCCAACAATCTGGGTCCTCATTTTACCCACCTCGGAAGGATGGAAGGCTGAGTCAACCCTGAGCCGGTGAGATTTGAACCGCTGACCTGCTGATCTAGCAGTAGCCTGCAGTGTTGCTTTTTAACCACTGCGCCACCTTGGCTCTTAACCTTGTATGAAGTCTGGTGGGTTTCTGCATTACTGTTCAGTCATTGGTTGCTTCTTCAGCAGTCTAGAATGGTCTGTGCATGTCAGCCTCACAGAGTGTGCTGTCAGTTACCTTTTGCGTGACCCGTCAAAAGCGCGGACGGCAAAAGCGCGATCGACAAAATCGCGCCTTTGACGTCATCACAGCGCGACGAAAAAGATCGAAAAATTCAAATAAAAATTAATAAAAATTAAATTAAAGCAATCCGATTCACATAAAGGTAAGGGTTAGGGTTAGGGTTAGGGTTAGGGTTAGGGTTAGGTTAAGGGTTAGGGTTAGCTTTAGAGCGTTAGTGTTAGCGTTAGGGTTAGGTTAAGGGTTAGCGTTAGGTTTTTCGTTACTTTAACGGTTAGGTTTAGGGTTAGGTTTAGGGTTAGGTTAAGAGTTAGGTTTAGGGTTAGGTTTAGGGTTAGGTTTGGGGGGCTTAGGGTAAGGTTTTCGCTTTATTTTTACATTTTTCAAAATTTTTCGTCGCGCTGTGATGACGTCACAGCGCGCTTTTGTCGAGCGTGATTTTGTCCTACGCGTTTTTGTGGTGGAACCACTTTTTGTTCCTTGACAGGAAAGTGGTTTTTGTCTATTGGTATTAACTTTTAAAATTGAGTTAAAAAAGAATATAATACGAAAGAAGAACTTCATGTGAGAAAAATACTATTTGTTCTGAAGAAAAGGGAAATGAAACTTTAGTAAATGCGTGATAGAAAATATACTTTCAGGTCATTTCTGGGTCAATGTCTCTAACCTTGCCTGGGACTAATTAAACAGTAAAGGATTTTGGAGTTGATTTGTCTGTATCTTCATTGCTATTTATTCCCTGTCTTTCCTATGTGCTATATTCCCTTTGCCTTTAAACAGGGTGAGAATGTGTGGAGACATTCTTCAGAAAAATTGCAGACTATAGGAATTATTTGTGTTTCAGTTTGAGATGTGGACAACATAGACTCACCCACAATAGCCTGAGCCTATGTTCAACAATGAAGAAACACAGGGGAGAAAACATCTTGCAGAAACACACAGCTCCACAAATGTCTATGGAGATTCTCAGTCATCCAGGTCATGGTTGTCCCAAAGGTGCTTTTTCAAGAGGCAACTGGACTTTCTTGTTTTTCTTTGAAGTTGTTTCACTTCTCATCCAAGAAGCTTCTTCAGCTCTCCACCATCCAGTCAGAGCTGAAACCTCTTGGATGAGAAGTGAAACGCCTTCAAAGAAAACCAGTTGCCTCTTGAAAATGCACCTTTGGGACAACCATGACCTGGATGACACAGAATTTCCATAGATGTTCACAATTAATACAAATTTCAACTTTATCATCACCAAATTCTACTTACCAGTTGTACATTGTTTGGTATTAGTTTATAAGTATAAGAGTATGGATAAAGGAGCATCTGGGAGTAAGAGTGAATGGTCAAGTAAGCCTTGATAGTTGAGCGGTTTCTTCGAATGAAATCAGCCAACGCTTTGGTTTCCTTTTCTGATTCAGCTTTACTACCACAATAGGTTTCACTACAGGGGTTTGTTGAAGCGCCAACAGCTGAACGCAGTAGGAAAAAAATCAGACATGATTGAAAGGTTAGATTAAAAGGCAGAAAAAGTATACCTTTCAGGCTTACTAATGATTTTAAGGAAGCCTTTTACTTTTAAGTTTTAATTTACTTTTTAAATAAATATCATTGAACTGGTTAACAACAAGATGAGACATTAGTATGGCATTTTTAAATTTTAAATTTTCATGATCTTTTATGTATCTGTTAGTCTATCAATGACTGGATTCACACATGCTAAGTCATGATTGTTTTAACTATGAGTTGTTGTGATGCTATAATGGTTGTGTGCAAAGAACATGCAAAAGAATATTACAGCTCAGTATGAAATAGATGGAAATACAAGGAGGAAGGGTGTCAGATAATGGTCTGAACAAGGTCAGGTCATGCTATCAAGGCAGAAGGAAGATTCAAACTGAGAATGACATGATCTTTTTATTATGCTAGATCTCAAGTAATAGCATCACAGGTTACTTTTAAAAGTAGCTTTAAAGTGATATTTATTTTATCATGCTTTCTATTCGCTACTTCACTACTCTGAATAGCCCCTCCACTATCTTCTTTCTCACAACCAAACATGCTTTCTTTCTTCTACTTCTCCAATCAATTTCATTGTTCAAAAACTATGTGAAAAAAACTGGCACTACTCTAAAGTAGTGCAGTTAGTTCATTGTGCAATTAGTTTTTCAGGGATGACCAGATAGTAGTAAGAAAATGGATGGAGGCAATTGTTAATATAAAATAATATCCCATGTTACAGGGATACGTGAATTGTGAAGGAGACTATATAAATTATAAATTATGGGCTTACTTCCACTGACACCCAACTATTTAGAGCACATTAAAAAGGGATTATATAAAGATATTAATATATATTCATTTAACCCATAAATGCGAGGGGCTATTTTGATCTAATCAAAATCCCCCTCTTGCATGGAAAGTGTTTGATACATTCCCTAATTAGCATCTATGTGGACCTTGAATACAACACTACCCTGCATAATTCTGACCTCCTCACATTGTCTGTCATAATTCACAATGTTTCTCAGTTTGTTTGTCAAGCAATTCTTAGGAATAGGCACTTACTGTAAAGAAAAATTGGTTCAGTAGTTTAAAATATTTTATGCATTGATTTCTTCCTATCTCCTATGTATACAACAGCAGGAGAAAGAATTATATTCTGCCAGTTTTATTGTTGTCTAATGTTACCTATCATCATTGCTCTGACCTTATAGCTCAACAATAAGGATACAGCTTGATGTATCTGGCTTTGATTCTTAAAATTTCCAATTAAAACAATTTGAAATGTCAGGTATGAGGAAATTGGAGCCTGCCAGAGTAGATCATGTGCATTTGATCCGCTTGGTGCCCTTTGATGTCAGAATCACATAAAAACATCAACCTCAAGTTGTATTTTGGCCTCCTTTCTGTTTAATATTTCTATATGTTTCAAGGCAAGAAGATGGCAACAACTCTGGTGGGTGCCAGTTAGTGAAGCTGGCATAGAGCATTGTGGAATATATTGTATATGATTTACCAGGAAGTATTTCATAAGGCCGTGACAGTGCTTTGAGGAAGATGTATTGTAATTCATTGGAGTGCCTCTAGTGCAATCATTCCTTGGTACGCAACTGCTTTGAAACTCATTGAATTTGGTATTCAACTCATTTTGACATGAAAAATTTGTCATCATTTGTTTGATACTCACACAAAAGCTAGAACTTGTCAGTGCTGCTTTGTGACTGACTACATTATTCTTTATGTGAAAAATGTGTTTGGTACCCATCATTTTTGGTACTCATTTCACCTCCTGGAACAAATTAATGATGAGTATCTGGGTACCATTGTACCACGTTTTGAACCTTTTTAAAGCAGTGATGTCTTTTTACAGGTTCAAGGCCACTTTGGAAATTGCTTCCAGCTCTGTCCACATAAGCATTACTGTGAAGCAGTTGTTTTTATAATTTTTATAATTCCCAAAGCAGAAGTTAGTATCAGCTCCTGTGCTTTTTGAAGGAGCTTTCTTGAGAGATTTGCAAAGCTTTACTATTTAACAAGACTTTACCCTAGGACATTATTTTTGTGTCAATACATGCATGAGTGAATATTTTACTTTGCTTTGCCACATCAGTTGCAGTGTGAACATGCTTCACGTGAACAAAATTTCAGACGTATGGAAACTGACAAAAATTACTTTGCTCAATCATTTCCACAAACATGTTATTTATGAGGGATGAGCCCAAGTAATTCAAAGTATATAGCATACAGGATTATACAGACTCAGATTTTATTTTATTTCATATATATTGGGATGTCTAATATGTTCTCTGAAAAGAGGAAGCTTTTTTTGCCTCTCACTGTTAGAGAGAAAGACCATATAACTTATGTGGGAAAAACATAAGGGTTCATTTCTAAACAATTGAGCACTTCTTTTTTTGAGAGGTTTAAAATTCCTCATTTAGTATTTCAGTATATTACTACAGAAGAATTCAGTTGGTCAAATATTGTTTATTTTTGTAGGACTGCATTAAGATTTTGGAACTCAACTAGAATTGATATTTTAAAACTCTTAAGAATTTTTTATTCCACATAATATTAGAGCATAGTTTTGCCTTGTTAGAGTACAGGATACTTACTGCACCATCCAGCATCAAAATTTCTGTTGGGATCAGTTCCAATGCATGAACTACCAGCATTTACAGAACGAGTCTTCCTCCACATGCGACTCTGAAATGGAACAGATTTGTGAATGTACCATTTGAAAGATAATTGATACAATAATTATGACCTGCTGATTGTGTATTATTTACCTTTGTCCAAGAATAGACATAACCATCAATATTCAAGACAGGCAAGACATAGAAGTCTAAGTCGTTCAAAAGCCGAGTCATAATGGTTTCTTTTCCATAGGTCCGAACAGCCTACATATAAACCACAAAGATGGTGAGGATAAATCTAAATGACTGACCTTATGTCATTTTCATTTGCATGATTACCAAATAATATTACATGTATTTGACACAGGAATAGGAATATAAAGAAAAATATATAGAGAAGTAAGAAAGCAGCATGAATCAAGAGTACTCATTCAAATTTTAGCTGCTTGCCAATTAGTTGGTAATACTGAAGATGCCAATTGCTAAATGAATACAGATGGAGAAAATTCATAACGCGTCATAGATATATTGTTTAGAAATTAGGATGTCACTGAAAGACTATAAAGAGAGCCTTTTAGTAGTCTGTAATCATCTATCTGCAATATTAATTGATGGATTAAGATTTTGAATAGATATGTGAAAAAATTAACTGGTTATGATGATATCTGTGATTATGTTAAAAACTAATTGTATAGCTTTCCCCATTATCCAAATATACATGACAATTAGTAAATATATTACATGTTTAATAGAAGATAATAACAGGGTCTCTGATTAGATTTGATAACTGTAATATTGTAAATAAGACAAAATTTTGCTGTCCGCTGCATTACTGGAAGGGATAAGGAAAGATGAATCTGAATAGCAAATAAATCAACAATGATGTGGTTTTCACTTTTTAACTGCTTCTCTACCTTTTAAAGAACAAGAAAAAAAATTGTATCCTGCCACCATAGCAAATCTGTCGATGTTCTAGATCCCAGTTACATTCTGTACTTCATTGGGTCAAAAGAAGGTAGCTTTAGCAGGTCATGCAAAGGTCACACAAAGAGTTAAAACAGAATGCTCCCGATCAGCTGATTTCTGTAGAATGGTACAAGAGATTACATCCCAAAACGATCCTGGGAGTGGATGAGATTTGATACAATGTCTAGGATAGCCACAGCACAGAAAAGGGCGGGTTTGGGTAAGAGTTAGGTTTTCCTAATACAATTTGCACGGCATTGACCCCAAATATTACAAATTTCAGTATATAAAGAGAGAATGTAGGGTAATAGTAAACATGTATTCAGGACTGGGGAAACCCATTTGTTGGTACTTCATATGTTGAAATTCTACTCATGCTCTCTTAGCCCAACTTTCTTGTAGGGGAATTGTTGTAGGGACAAATAGGAAGAGAAAATGCTATGTACCCCATTCTTGAGCTCTTAAAAGAAAGGCAGGAATAACAACAATAACAACTTAAACTTTTTCTGTCCCTTCATAAAGATCTATGGTCAATTCTGGTATTGATTTAGATCCAGAAAGATGAAGACTATACGTTTTTTGAGATAGATATTGCCTCAGAGGGCTGCAGATCTGAGGAAAAGGAGAAACTCAATCCACAATGCTCTCATGTTGCTAAGCTTTTGTGAACCATGATTACTAAGGTAGTATCAGATTTTGTATGCCTGTGTATTCAGAAATAGATGTCCCTAAAAGCAAACTCAAGTACTAACTATCACCAGAATTGAAGGACAAAACTTTCAACATGCCTAGGCACCACTAAGATCCTTAAAAACAAAAAAAACCTAAGAAACCAATAAACTAAATAGTGACATTAAAAAACAGCCATGAACATCAAGAATAGAAGAAGTTGTTGCTTAACTGTTTTAATATACTCTGGACTATATGCAGCTTCTTTAAACTTATTTTAGAAAAGTACATTGTTAGATACATTTCATATGGTAGTGTCTGCTCATTATATATTAATTATAATCTAATGATAACTTTTTACAAGACAGCCCCCACCCCCAATTTGTTATTTTAATCCTAATTCTTTGTGTAATTGCAACAGGTTTTCTCTTAAGAGTGAATAGAATAAAGTTTGCAAAGGGGATTTTTTTCAGGAATTTGTTTTGGGCAAACTCCAGTGACATGTTCACAGTGTAATGATGCTATTCCAATGCATTCTTCATGGCAATTAAAAATTGCTTAAAATGCAAACGAAATCAAATGAAAAATCAAAGTAGAGTGTTATTTTATAGGAAAGAGAGGAACTTTTTAATAACTTGTAAATATTTTTTAATAAATTGTAAATATTTTTTCTTTTAATTTGGGATCCCATTCCCTTTTCAGTTGAATCAATAATTTCTGTCCCTGATATTTTGTCACCAACCTCTCGTACAAACCACTGGCAAAAGGCAGGTGAGATCCATTCTCTGGCATGGAAGCCACAGTCTATAAAGATGGCTTTTTTATTTTCACCAGGCTTCCCAATCTATACAAGAAAATGAATGAAAGAAAGAACAGTTGGATACAAATATTTAATGGTCTTCAAATAGCATAGTACAAATACTCTTACACAATGAAAATGCTCAGAATAACAGAGTTGGAAGAGACCTTGGCACTCTTCTAGTCCCATCCCCTGCTCAGGCAAGAGGCCCCATACTATTCAGACAAATGGTTGTCCAATCTCTTCTTTAAAATTTCTAATAATTTTTAAAATAACTTTTAAAAGAACAAAAATGTAAAAAGGAAACACTTATTTCTTTGTTAAGAAATGAATATGTTGCCTGTCCCCTTAATAGTTCTTCACAGTTCACAAAAACACAATACAAATATCTATGAAATCAGTGGTAAAAGAATAACATGTAAAACACAAAGTACAACTAAACCAGAGTTGCTTCTAATCATAGTTCCAATCTTCCTTGAGTTCATCTGGAAAGAGCCCTCCTCCTTTTCGTTTTTTCATTTTTGTTTTTGGCTATAACCTATTTTTTAGTATTTTCCCCCATCCCTACAAACCACCATATTTTATCCTGGGTGATTATGGTCTGGCTACTTGCACCATATTGTTTTTATATAACTTTGCCTCTTACATAAATAGTAAGGCATAAAGTATCCAGATGCAAAGGAAGACAGAGTTCCCTTATCTTTAAATGTAGTTCACAAGAGGGATGTTTATTGTGCAGAAGTATGACAAGTTCCATCTGGTGAAATTCCCAATCATTAAAGGCACAAGGAACTGATTTCTTTCCCAGCTAATCTTCCTAATCATGCAGTCTCTATCAAAGTTGGATTTTTTAAAAAAAAAAATGTTACAAAACTCAAAAGTCAGTTCAGATACAAAAGCCATATACTATATACCAATACTTATTCAATATTTGTTTGTAATTTTTAATGATGTAATTGAAATATTACAAAATAATAATAATAGAATACAAATTCCCTGTTATTATTTGTTGGAATGTATTAAGTACAATATGGGGATGTGAGAGGGATTAAAAATACTCCCAGACTTTGAGTAAGATGGACAGCTTATAAACTTTATAAATACATAAATAAATATTAAATTAATACCCATCCATCCACCTATCTTCTAGTTTTTAATTAAATATTTTTATATCTTCTAGCTTTTCATAATTTTAAAATATTTTTATTTCTATATATCTATATGCTTTTTTTTCAATGACTATACTCCAGGCTCATTATGCTGCTCTATGGCTGTAATAAGGATTTGGTTTGATTTGAACAGATTTGTAATGCTTATTTTTTTTCATGCTGGAAAGCCTTATTATTTTTAAAATGTCAGCACTAGCAATAGCACAGTTCTCATCCCCACCTCCAGTTATGCCACAGCTTAATTTCATGGACATACTGGGGATGGAGAGAAATAGTAGCCACAAGCTGGAAAATGATCTAGGGCAATTCTGCTTAGGCTGTTTTCAAGGCTGTTTTTAAAGCAATTTTGAAAAGTTTAAAAGAAAACATGTATTTGTTTATCAAGAAATGTGTATGTTGCCTGTCCACTTAATAGCTCTTGACAGTTTACAAAAACACAGTAAAAATATCCATGAAAACAGTGTTAAAAGAATAACAGATATAAAACACAAACTACAAGTAAACCAGAGTTGCTTCTGTAAGAAGGGTGGCCCTATAAATGGGATTAATAAACAAAACAAAATAAAAATAAATAAAATAAAACAGGAACATTCAAAAGCCTTGATAAATAAGTGTGTGTTAAGCCTTTCTCTAAGTGGTAACAAGGAGGACCCATGCCTCATCTCTAAGGTCAATGATCACAAAAGCATAGGGTTTGTAATGAGGCCTACACTATGACCATATGGTTGCATCCTTATGCTTGTCCCATAATCTGTCAAGATGCTTTGCTTAATGCATCATTGGCTGCAACTCAGTATGCCAGGGGATTCGGAGATGGGGAAGATAGTGTTTAGAAGAAGCCCCTCTACCAAGGGTTCAGGGGATGACTCAAACAGGTCACTGGAATTGAATTAATTATCTAGAATCTGATTAGCTTCATTAAGCTCTGTGGGTGGACCATCATGATCTGGTCCTTGCTCCCAGAGAGGACACTGTGCTACAACTATTTCAACAGGAAGCAAATTTGTCTTTACCATAGCTACCACTTCTCAGACTCATCTTTTACTGTCAAAATACATTTGAAATATTACATTGTAGCTCTGAAAAGGAATGACATATATCCCACAATTGATTGCTAGTTAATGGGACAGTGAATTTTGGGAAGAGACATCTACTATAAATTGGGTAAAGGTGATAATTCTGATAGCAGCTAGTTCTTTAAGATCCAATCTCTTTTCCATATGTGAATATGCAGCCTCTTGTGTATTGTTACTTATACTAGCCTTCTTCTCCCTAGCACCTTCCAGATGTTGCATCACAATTTTCATCATCCTCAGCTGGCATATTTTAGTGATGAGGGAGTTTGTTGCGCAATATATCTGGAAGTGTGGTAGTGCAGAGCTTCAACTCACATGGAGGTGTTTACAGGTATATATGGCAAGCGTGTCACATCTCAACAGGCAACTAGCTTTTCAGGCCAGGAAGAGGCTGCTTACTCCTGTTTGCATGTTCAGTTGTGTGCGCAAAAATATTAGCTGGATAGGGCTAGGTGTTGCTCTGATATGGTTTAGTGAAAGCAATTAAAGAGGTAACTCTGCAAACCAAAGGCAAATTTCTGCAAATCCTGGCACTGTGAATCTTTCAATTTGCAGAGCAGCTGGGTCACAGCTGCATAGAAGCTAAACCAAAATGAAAGGAGGAAATGCAGCTGTAGTGCTTGGTTTATTGCACCCTTAGGAAAAGCTCTTGCAAGTCAACCCTGTGGCTCTCCAATAATGTTGTAGGGTCTATTCTCATGACCTTTTAAAGCAAATGTCAGTAAGAAGAGAAGTGTATCCCATGCTGATCTTATCAGCTCCTCATTTCCCTGAATGGAGAAAAGTTCTAGCCAATCTGACCAGAGCTTAGCTTCCTTTTTCAGGGAGGAGCACTGGAGACTTGTAGGGTTCTATAACATTTCTCCATAAATGTACATGTGTAACAGAACTGGTGACTGAGCATAAGCACAGTCTTGGCATACAACATGCTTACTGTCCTACATATTATCCCTTGAAAGAGATATCTGTGTTCCCAAAACATATTTCGAAGTGTAGGTTATAGCTGAGCTTTCTACTACTCAGTGTGCATTCCTGTTTCATTCTGCACTTTAATACAATTAGTATAAGTCCCACTTCTTAGTGGTGGTGGCAGGGTAGAGAAAATGGGTATATTACCTTTCAAAGACTCCTATAAGTAAGTCTCAACATACAGAAGTGTTCCTTGGCTCAGGAATTTTGGAAGTTAAAGTCCACATATCTTAAAATTGCCAAGATTGAAAAATGCTCTGCTAGACCTCTAGCTGCAGGAAGACTTTAAAAGGGAGGGAGAGATATCAATACTATTTTTTCATATTTTTGAAAGAAAATGTTTAAGGCTGGAAAAGACTTTGCATGCCACATTCTCCTGTGACTTTAGTATGTTTGCATTCAAATATAGCCATTTTAAGGTCAATTTTGACTGATGCAGCCTTGAGCTTTGGCATCTCCAGATGCGATGTTGGCTTACTACTAGTTGCTCACCATGCCATAAAGAGGCCTTGTTTGAACTCCAGGTCCATCAATATCTTAGTTTTCAAACAAAGGGAGCTGCTGCCATGGATTAACTAATTTTTATATCTCAAACTTTTAGCTAGTTTATCCATATCAAGCAATGGAATATGCATGCATCGATTGCATGGCATGAACTGACTGGAACCTTCTCAAATGTGAACAAGCTATGAGACAGGTGGAATAAAGACAGAATCTGACTTAAATATGTCATGCAATAAGGCAAAAAGCTCATCTTAGCCTGAAGAGGTATGAAATTATCACAATACTACCATATACTGAAATCACCACATAAATTGGATTTTAGAGATGCAAATTTCAATCACATCTTTTATATATAGGAAATTATAGAAAGTTCTTTTATTTCAGTTTTGGATGACTAACACAAGATGTAGATCAGAATTTGATGAAACTCAAGTCCAGATGGAAAGATAATTAATTCATTTGAAATCATAGTGATACAGTCAGGTGAACAGAATCAACTCAATCTTAGCATTTCAGAAATAGGGAATTGCTCCTTTTATTATTGTCATTCTCTGTATTTTTGCTTATACTAAGACAGGGATGTGTCGCCATGTCATCACATGACGTATTGTGACTCCCCCCCATTTGCTAAAACAAGGGTGGGTGCGGCCAGTATGTGACGCATCTGGCCCACGGGCCATAGGTTTGATACTTCTCTTCTAAGAGGTAGATTCTATACCAGTTGATTAATCAGGTATTATACAGATGTCCTTATTGGATCCCACTCCCTTCCTCTTAACATTTAATGTACTATTGCAAAACAGATCAAAATTACTACATGGGGGCCGAGAGAAGAATTGGATTTTCCTTCCAACATGATAAAATAACATGTTTTTTATGTTAAGAGGAAAATCTGTTGTGTTTTTTTGCATCTCATTGTCAAGAAAAAAAAGAGGGGGGGGTTTCTTTCTGAAGTTTATAGATCACTTTATAGCAAATATGTTTACAAACAACAGATGGAATACACAATTAAACAAAAGTAAATTACCATTTACCTTGCTTACAGGAATATGGCTGAATTTTTATGTGCAAACTGTCAAAAGCTTTTATTGCAGACTGATATTTAGGAAGACTTTACTACCAATCAAAATGGGTGAAAAATGTTTCCATAAAGGAATTTATAAAATCCATGTTGGTTTCCTAAAGCATTTTTTTTAAAAAAAAAATACAAATATATCCAGGATTTACAAAAACCTAACAAAAGTTGCTATTTGTTAATTGCCAAGAGCATACCTAATATGTTGGCTTTAGAAACAAAATTTAAAACTATTGAATACCTTCAGGAGGGGCATTGGACGTCCCTCAAAAGTTGTTCCTATCTGTATTCGGGAAACAAGATTTGGATTTTCATTGGCAATATCAGCTGTCCAAGCATCTATCTGTCAATTAAAAAAAATAGATCAGTGCATTGAATGAGAGAAACAAATGATGTAAAGAATGACTTAGATTAATTGTTCATGCAGATTACTGTTGCCCAAATAAGAAATGGAAAGCATTTTTTTTCATTTCTTGTAGAATTCAGACGAATGTATTAGAAGTAGTCAGTGCCAGAGACTGACTTATATACCATATTTTTCAGAGTATAAAATGCACTGGAGTATATGATGCACCAAGATTTTGAAGAGGCAAATTTTTTAAAAAAGTTTTTGCTCTCCCCGGCCCCCAAGATGTCCAAGCATCTATATGTCAGTTAAAAAATAGATCAGTGCATTGAATGACAGAAACAAATGATGTAAAGAATGACTTAGATTAATTGTTCATGCAGATTACTGTTACCCAGATAAGAGATGGAAAGCATTTTTTTCTTTTCTTGAAGAATGCAGACCAATGTACACTGTATTGCCAAAAGTATTTGCTCACAACTGAGTCTGATTATGTGGATGGGTGAGCAATGGGTATACTTTTGGCAATATAGTGTATTAGAAGTAGTTAGTGCCCAGAGATTGATTTATATATTGTATTTTTCAGACTATAAGACATACTGGAGTATATGACGCACCAAGATTTTGAAGAGGCAAATAAAAAAAAAGTTTTTGCCCTCCCCGGCCCCCAGGAACACTCTGCAGTCCTCCCACACCCTCTACACCCACTGTTTTTTTGTGAAAAAGGAGCATGCAGAGAGTTTGAGAGGCCTTCAAAGTGCTGCTGGGGGCCGGGGAGGCAAAAATGCGACATGTGGGGGGTTTGGGAGGAGAAAAAAGGGCCAGTTTTTCATGAAAACAGGCCCAATTTTTTTTGTGCAAAAAACAGGGCATGCAGAGAATTTGAAAGGCCTTCAGAGTACTCCTGTGGGCTTGGGAGGGCAAAAAGAGCCCAATTTCTGTGAAAAAGGGCCCATTTTTCACTCATTTTTGTCCTCCCAGCCCCCAGGAGCACTTTTCAGGCCTCTCAAAATCTCTGCGCATTCATTTTTGCGAAAAACGGGATGCACGGCCTGGGGTTTTTGGAGGCCAAAAATGCTGCATTCAGTGTATAAGACACACCCAGAAATGGGTTATTTCAACTTCTTTTTTGGGGAGGAGGGAAGGTGCATCTTATACTCTGAAAAATACAGTATTTATCTTTCTTTGGTGCACAGCTAAAAGAGCACAAAGAAATAAACATTTCCCTTTACCATCTTCCCTTTTACCAGGGGAATAACTTGGAGACAAATAGGACAGTGTAAATTAGAAGTGGATAACTTAAGGCCAGAGGATTGTTTGTTGTCTCCATGTCCTTGATAATTTCTAGAAGCAGCGATCAAATTCATTGCTTTAATGAGATGGAATCAGGAAATTATTAAATACATGACTAGAAACACTCAAGTTAACAGGACTTAGTTTTGATTCAATAGAAAGGCCAATTAAATTAAATAGAGGGTTTTCCCCTCAGATTCCATATATCACTCATAGGCCAAATGCAGCCCTTCACCTGAAGAAGAAACAAGCACTCCTAATATAAATGTTGTCAACTATTTGGAAGATAATAGTCTGCATCAGGACAATCCTGAATCCTGGGCTGTCACATTTAGACGTTCATATTTGCTTTTCCAGTCCTGTTCTGTATAAACTGGTTGGAACTTGCTAGCCCTAACAAAAGGAGAGAGACCTTTCTTGCCTAGGAACATGTTAATTAAAGATCTAGCATTGACATTTATGCAGAAAAGTATGCGTTCTTCTTCTAAACTGCCTGTTCTTTATGGCCTGAGAAATGACCGTGAGGAGCAGAGTAGTATTTTAAAGCAAAACTGCCAAATGGAATGAGAAGGAGAATTTTCACATTTGAATTTTCTTTACCTTTTCCCATTTATTATATTTTTCATATTGGTATCCAACAGTCCGAGCACGATTGTCCAGTTGCCTGTCAAGGGCAGTCTGAAGATTATCAATTAAAATTCTGCAATGATACAACAATACAGATTGGTCAAAATGGGTTATTTCAATTTCTTTTTTACTGTCCAGATTTCCTAGGGCTTGATCTTCCTCTCCATGTTAATCAGTAAGTTTATGTAAGTCAGGACCTGTCTGTTGGGTTTAAATTTCCGGTTCCAGTTTATCAAGTAGATTGATTTGATTTGAAAATCTAATTTTGTTCTGACAGAAAGATTTTCAGCCAAACATTCTCTAGATATGAAGAGGAACCAATATATTTAGGAACTCCTAACCTTAATGATAGCATATGTTGGTAGTTACAATCTCAATATATCAAGAGGGTATCAGAGTGGGAAAGGGTGGGAAATGAGCAACATCATATCCTTGTTCACTGTAATTTGCATTTGGAGAGTATGAGACACACAATTTGCAGAGCATCTCAACCTTCATAATACTGTAATTAACAATTGATCTAGTTACACTGACATTTGTCAGGGTATCTCAGATGCATATCAAAGGCTCCTATTTTGAATTGTTGTAGCAAGGGCACTTCTCTGAAGTTTGTCAGGGACAATCTTTCAAAGAGCTCTGTGGTGCAGGCTGAATTGTGTACATTCATCATTGGAGGAGCCAGCATCTCCACACATAGTGAAATAATTCTTTCCTTTGACACAGTGACAATCTTACACTGTCAAGGTCTACAGTACTACAATAACTCATCAGTCCATAACTAATGGATGAATCCCACCTTCCACAGTTCAGTTTTCATTATCTATCCACTAAATTGATATTTACAGTGTTGGGGAAAATGTAATTTATGTGCTAAATAAAGTTGATTTTGTGTTAAACTTGAGGACTTTATTTTGTTGCTCAGTTTTTCCACTGTTGGATCTGATATTCTCTAAGGTGAAAGTCTTATTCTCTATTTTTCTTCCCTAATTCTATTTTTTTGATTGCATCCTGGAATTAATTACTACTCACATTTCTGATTGACTGTTTTGTGCTAAATCTCAGACATATTGGCTTGTCAATGTAAAAAGACCTAACACATTCACAGCACAATCTTCATGGAGATTTGTGTACTGTTGAATAGCAATAGCACTTAGACTTGTATACCACTTCACAGTGCTTTCCAGCCCTCTTTAAGTGGTTTACAGAATCAGCATACAAGGACCCCAACAATCTAGGCCCTCATTTTACCCACCTCGGAAGGATGAAAGGCTGAGTCAACTTTGAGCCTGGTGAGATTTGATCTGCCAAACTGCTGGCAGCCAGTGATCAGCAGAAGTAGCCTGCAGTACTGCACTCTAACCACTGTGCCACTGCGGCTCTTACCACTTATATGAACCACTTATATGTTATCTAATAAATACTGCAAAAACATACTCGTAGTTCAGCCCATGATGCTGTAGAATGCTCTCAACTTCAGAATGTCTGCCTGCTTCAATTCGAAAATCAACAGTCATTTCTGCTTTCACTAGTTCAACAGAATCTGGTCTCCAAAAGTCAACCTGAACAGAGAAAACCATGGCAAAAAAGGACATATGATTTCAGGCTAAAACATTTCCATCAATGACCTTATTATAGAATCCCTTGGGATTATGGGGTGAAATGGAATAAAAGATGGGTACAATATAGTTTATAATTTGTTTATTAAATAGATGTCATATTTCCTTTAGAAGCATAAACCAGTGTACGTTAGGGATGTATGTACTTTACCCGTACTGAGGGGGTTTGCAAGTGAATCACTTCCTTTTCATTTAAAGAACCCAATTTTTATTCAGACTCATGGAAAAGCCTGAAAAATAATATTTGGACTATGTTGTTGTCCATGTAAATAAGTCCTGCATTCAGTAGATATTGGCTCCTGATGAATTGATTTCTGTGAAATGGCACAAGGGCTTACATGTGCAAGTGATCTTGGCAGTGGATAAGAAGGTGATACACTACCTAGGAATGGCCACAGCACACAAAAGGGCAAGGCTGGATAAGGGTAAAGGTTTCTAACACTATTTGAATGGCACTGACTCTAATTGGATCACTGCAAACCTTTAAACTTTTGCAGTGTCTGGAAAATGGCCATGCAAGGACTTTTATTGAATAGGAGAATCAAAACAGGCGTAAGTTGCATTGTAAGATTATTTGGACAAAAATGCCCAATAATTTTTTAGTAATGGTAGAAACATCTTCTCTAAGTTGATCTCATGGACAGCCTGTGTAGTTTTCTTAGCAACAATGTGAAGGTGGCTTCTCATAGTGCTTTTCTAGGTCTTTTTTCTGACGTCTTAATCTAGTTTAGAAGATTGATATTTCTCAGAACTGGAGCACTTCATACAAATCATTTACAAAGCATGCACAATCTTATTGAATGTAGCACTCCTTCCTTCAGATATATCCCAATAACAATAAATTTGAGAATTAAGATGGGATGACTTGTACAAAATCATCTGCAAGCTTGCATGAGTGTGGAGTGTGGATTCTAGGTTTTTCTTGTCCTAGTCCAGTGTCTCACTTACTAGACCAGTGTTTCTCAATCTTGACCACTTTAAAGATGTCTGTACTTTAATTGCAGAATTCTGAAACCATCAATTGCTGAAATTCTACATCCAGCTACTGCGCCAAACTTGTTTTAGTTCTCCTTAATATGTTTCAGGTTTATCAGCTCTCATTTCTGCTTTCCTACCTATTCTTCCTAGGATAATATGTATAATTCTATAATGTAGTTATGGTTGCATTCAAGGAGTTTTCCCTTTCCCAGTCTAACTCAATGTGCATACTGGGATATATAGGAGACCTGTCAACATGAAAAAATACAGTCCTATAAATGTCCTAACTGGAATGAATTGAAATAATTATTTTGGCCATTAAAAGCACCATTTCTATATTTGCTGAAAAGCATGTCTGTACATTAAAGTCTCAGAATAACTGGAATCCACAAGACAATCTTTAAAATATCTTCCAATAAGAACTAATTCGTAGAAGTGGTTTTAGCACTGAGAACAAAAACTGTATGAATGTATTGCCTTATTGTGGCATATACTGTATATTCTTTTAAATTAGAGGCTTATAGCCGATTTTTATTTGGATGTACTGAATGGTTCTTTAGAGATTTCTTGTGACTAAAGCATTTCTGAAAGGTGCCTGGTTTCTAAGCAGTGAACAAATATTATTACTTCTGGCACTGCTATCCATAAACAAGATCAGCTGTTATCTAAATATGCTGTGATAAATATGACTTTTCTCCTTAGATCATGTATGGTTGCCTCAGATAACAATTAAAAATAACAACTCCATCCTTGCTTTTTTTGTGGCTTCACTTTATATATTTAATTTATTATTATTATTATTTTTTACTTCACTCACATGATTGTATCATACCATTCCTTAAATGGGTGCTTTTTATTATGAACTTTTGGTGCAATTCAGTCATAGGACTGATCCAAGGTAAAATTTGTTTACCCAGAATTTATAAAAGCAAAGCAAAGCAAAGCAAAACAAAACAAAACATTGGAAAGCTTAAGGCTTTGAAAGTCAGAGTTAGTAAAACATGAGACATAATTCATGACAGTTGTTCATTATGGTTTGGGAAGAAGAAAGAATAGCTTACTTCTAAATGTTTACTTGAAAATAATGTTTTATTTAAGGCATTTTATTCCCAAGAAAGCATATATGGTACTGTAAAGCCTTTCTCTTAAAAACTATTATTTAATGGTCAAATGTATAGATTAGAAATCGATGTGCATATGCCAGTATGCAAAATTTTATGAATTATTAATTGCAGAAATATTTGGAAATAATTAGTAGTGTTATGCATGCTTCAAAAATGAATTGGAGGAAGCATTTTGGACTCTGGGTGAGTATCTGTCAGCTATTGATTTTAAAATCCTGACTTTTTCATGTTTCTGGATGTGAAACAATCTGTTTCTTTCCCCCTTTTTTATCCCTTGAGTTTTAATTAAGTGATTTGAATGTTAGCCAATTTCTCACTTCCATTCTAGGAAATCAGTGGTCATAAAAAGGAAAGGAAAAAGCCTCAGGAATTATTTCCCAATTCCATTTCAATATCCTTCATTTTCTTTAGTAGTATCTTTACAAAACATTGATTCAGTAATTTTATTTAGAGTATCAATTCCAAATGATTTATTTAAGGTTATTGAAATCTGCGTTGTTCATTTTGCTTAGACTAGATTCCGATATACAGTATGAATGATAACTGAAGCAGTGTCCTTCAAAATTATCAGTAACTTAAATGTAAACAAATTATAGGCAATGTAAATAGTGATTATTCCAATGCTGTGTCCCAGCTGAGATGGTTCTCTAATTATAGCAATTTTTCTGATAAAAGATTAAGCACGAGAAGCACACTGATCCTACTCCGGTATGTCGGTTCCAATTACTTCTTGGATCAGAGATAAGATACTTATAACTTATAGTTTGCCAAATATTCTTTTTTGAGGTGAGTCCTTATAATTGTGAGGCCTATGGACCATGGTAACTACTTAGCAACTGGGTCATTATGATTTCTACCAATCTCTGCTGTTCTCTCATCAGATGACTATCAAATACCGCATCCAGTTTGTTATCAACATATTTACAACCTAATAGTGCAAATGACTGAAACTTCAGAGATGTGAAAAGCATAACTTAAGACTTTTCAAATTATAATGTAGAATGGAGCTAGATATGGGAGAGTCCCAAATATGCCCTGTGATCAATGAAAAGCCCTTCTGACATCCAGATATCATTGCTAAGTGCCATGTGTAATAAAGATTAGAATTCCCTTCTTCTCCTTTGCAGCTATTTCTCAACATCAAAGCTAAGTGTAAATACTGAAAACAGAACTGCTATCTCTGATGGCTTTCTCATGCCATAATCTGGTTACATCAAGGTCAGAATACACAAATTTGGAATGAACAAGAGGTTCACTGAACATTCATGGGAAAAAAACAAACAGGAGAAGCTGATAATAAGCCAAAACTTCAGCAAGCAACCCTTTAACAGCATTTCTTTCCATGATGGCACAATTTCTTTCCACAGCCTATCGTATTTTTTTGGACAGAGATTATTTTTATTCAAAATTTTAAAGTAAAGTAAAGTAATATACAGGCAGATTTTGTGTTTATTCCCTTTTGATAGAATATTTTTCATTGGTTTAAAGATTGCTCATTTAGCACCGTGAGAATACATGATGCTTTCAGAGTAATATATGGAAATAAATTAGATAGCAGCTGGATAAACATAAAATCCCACTTGTATATGAGGTATATGAGGTATAATGCTAAGGGGAAATTACAGTGAAGGAACTGACCATAAAAGAAGAATGTGTTGCTTAAGTAAGACAGTTAAGTGATTTTTTTGCCCCATTTTATGACTTTTCTTGCTACAGTTGTTAAGTGAATCACAGCAGTTGTTAAGCTAGTGACATGGTTGTTAAATGAATCTTCTTGTCCCATTGCTTGCCATAAGGTTGCTAAAGGTGATCACATGATCCCAGGACACTCCAATGATAGTTAATACATGTTAATTACCAAGTGTCTGAATTTTGATCATGAGACCTAGGGATACATTTCTTATTGCTGTTGTAACTTTGAATGTTACTAAATTAATGGTTGTAAATCGAGAACTACCTGTAAATGTTACTGATTGCAGTGGAATTACACCTGAGCATAGGATTGCAAGGTTAGCCTATGATTTTATAAATTTTCTTTGACAATTTTCTTGGATATGTTGAGAAGCTCCAAACAATACTGATATGCTCTTGAGCTCCATAGGGCTCACTGTGATTACAGGTATTGTGTTTACATAAAGTGTGGTTTCTGTATTTTTATGAAAGGAGAAGAGATTAGCTATATGCGTCTCCTTTGCAATTATAGTTAGTGACCATAATAATAAATTCTTCACTATTTTGTAACGTACAGAGCTCTTGTATCAGAATTAGGAAAAACAAATCTCTCTGAAAGTTTTGTAGTTTGAAGCTAGCATACAAACAGCAACTAAAATGTTACTCAGGTTGAGCTGCTAAAAAGTAAAAAGAAGTGGGAGGAATTAGCTGGGATCTGTTAGTTACTTAATTTCCAGTCAGTTTTCTTTTTAAAGATAAAATCCAAACCAAACAAAGAAAAAACCCTCTATCCTTTGCTTTCCCCTTTCCCCTTTCCCACAGGCTAGCAGACGTATTAGGTAAAGACAACATAAATTAGGAGAATTAAAATGGATCCTGCTTGTTCCTTTCTAATCACTGTTAAACCAAAAGGAAGAGACCATATGGGATTGTAGAGCTGGGGAATCTCTCAAAGAACAGCTTTTCCAGGGCTCCCACAAATTTGACAATATCACTAAGTTCCATTACTAAAAGTTCTAGATGTCAGTATGTGCTGCCTTTCCTAGTTTAGCCATCTTTATTCTGAGAACAATGAATGGATCATATCATCATGTATTAGTATGACATGCTATAAAATGAACATTAAGCATATTTCCCTCACCATACTCCATACTGGAATTTACCTGCATAATATTGGCTAAGTAATTGAGAGCATGTACTTCATCTTCATTGCGGGGTGTAACACGGTAAACCTTTTCTCTAAAGAAAACAACGGAAAGATATTACTTATAACAGAAAAGTCATTGGGCTGTTCTGAAATGTTCTGAAATATTATTTTGTGTTCTTACTTACCCATCAAATCTTTGAACTGTTGCTTCAGCAAAAGCTGAAGAGGCACCTATGAAAAGCAGTAAAAGCCACATCTTGCTTCTCCTGTGAAGTGTGAGGCAGCAATAGTGTTTTTGCTTGCTTTTATAATATCACGTCTCTTATCTTTCTCAAACACAACTGTGAAAACCAGATCATTTTCCATTGATTAATTTCCTGACCTTGTTTTGTTTGATAGACTATTTCTTAAGATAGGGCTCACCTGTGGAAATAGACAGGAAAATCTCACATGGAAGAGATAAGAGGGTTATTTTCATACAAAAAAAAAAAGGTGGGGAAACCAGAAAGCTCTAAATAAAAATTAAACATATGAGCAGGGAACTTTTGAACTAATGAAAATTATACATAAATTTAAAGATCTCAGGATTTCTTCAGCGGACAGACTGAGGGAGAAGAAGGCGTGGAAAGGAAACAAACTGACTAAGAAAAGGAGTTTGCCCAGTTTACATGAGAGAATAAGTATGGATCCCAGTGGATTACATTTTATTAGTTGTAATCTTGTTTCACAGTTATTAAAGTGGATTATTTCCCTACCTTTTGAAAATATAAATCTATATAAAATCTAAATGGATTTATTTTAATTAATCTTCCTCAAGAAAAACACACATCTTGGGATCACTTATGTTACTAAGCCATAGTTTTCTTGACTATGTTTTCTTGACTGACTTGGTTCACATGTATGTTATAATTTATAGTCTACAAATCACAATGGATACATTCACACATAACTAATCACATTTGTGATGCTGAGTATTAAATACAACCTAGGGAATCTGACAGTGAACTATACACCTTCCTGTACAGCTGGTATTTCCGTAAGCTCCTAAACTTTATCTCAGGGCTAATGGTAGAGCCCCCTCTGGTTTTAAGAGTTGGAAGACTTCAACCTTCAACATCTGGGGAAGCTAAAGAAGGTAGAGAAGGCTTGGGAAATTTGTGGAACTCACAGCAAACATGTAGTAACTCATACAGGTAGTTACGTTTTAGAATACTTTTCACCTGTATGTAATTAGCTGGAAATTCAAATCTGTGTTTGATCAAATTACTGTTCTTGAATTTCATATCACTTGTAATCTTTGCAACATGGGAAGACTGCTATCCCATGTAGGTGCTTCCTGGCTCCAAATTAATTAAGAAACAGTGTTTCTTCCTCCATGGATGGTCTCAGTGAATTACAAGAAAGTAAGAGGGGTCATACAGGTGAATATTCACTTGTGGAGTGCTGCAGGAATCATTGTTCCCATGATTTTAAATGTCTACCTGGAAATGGTTGTGCACAAGTTTGGAATGAAGCATCAGCAATATACTGATGCTACCCAATTGTTTATCACCCACTGGGAACAAGTTGGGATGGAATAGAAGTCTTGAACCAGGGACTGGAAACTGTAAGGGACTGGATGGAGAGAAAGAAACAGACTGAATCTCAGAAAGGTGGAGATGCATTTTGTCCTGATAACCATCTCGCATTTTGTCTGTTCCAATAATAGTTTTGGCTGGGGAGATACTTTCCCTGAAAGAATGGGTCTGCAATTTGGGAGTACACCTAGACTAAGAGCTATTGTTATTGCACAATAATCAGATGAAGGATGTGGCTGGTGGAGGGGCTCTTTGCTCAGTTGCACTTTGTTTTCCAATTGTACCGCTTTTGGGAGCACAAAGCTGTGACAATAGTTACTTACACATTGTCACCTCTATTCTAGAAACTACCACAATGTGTCCTGGATGAGACTTTAAAAATTATAATTGATGTAAAGCAAGCAAGAAAGTAAGCAAACAGCAGCCCACATGCTGATGTGTAAGAGTTGCAATAATACCAGTTCTGCAGGTGTTGTATTGTCATCCAGTAGACTTCTGAGTATTATTTAGTGCCTAAAATATGTTTGTTGTTTGGCATCTGGATCTTATAAGGGCTGCTCCCTTTAGGTACCATCAGCCTATCTGTTTTGTTGATTTCAAGCTAATGCTGAGAGTCTCCCTCATTGCATGCACTCCAGATTGATAAAGGAGCAAAGGTTTTTCAGCATATCATCATCCCTATGTAGCAATAGTAATAGCCATAGCACTTAGACTTATATACTGCTTTACAGCGCTATACAGCTCTCAGTTTACAGAGTCAGCCTATTGCCCCCAACAATCTTGGTCCTCATTTTACCAACCTCGGAAGGATGGAAGGCTGAGTCAACATTGTGCCTGGTAAGATTCGAACTGCCAAATTGCAGGCAGCTGGCAGTCAGCAAAAGTAGCCTGCAGTACTTCATTCTAACCACTGTGTCACCTTGGCTCTTATGTAATACCTTATCCCAAGAGGTATCGACAGTGCCCCCCATTGATGTTTGAAAAGACAGGCAAATCAGAAATTTCTTCACTAAAATTATTTTTAGTGTTAATACTTATTGGACTGCCAATGTAAGATTTGTATTTAAATTATTTAATTAAACTTTTATTCCACAAATAAATATTAATTTACAATTAAAAAATCCTAATTTTACAGCCTAACAGGCATTTTGTCCGCTATCTCTTTCCTGGAGTCTGACCAACTAAACCTGGAGATTCTATGAACGATTGTAAACTGCCAATGTGAATATTCCAGAGACTTAAAAACTTTTAATGTGAAAAATTAATGTGTACAATTCTTATCATTTAATACATTTTCAGATTCATAAAAACAGTGAAGAGACAACAATGCCGAATGATCAAGAGCCCAGAACTTATAATAAATAAATGATGAAATGGAGTAATCAAACAAATTGTACATGTTGTTCCCTGTTGAGCAACAAGAGACTCAGAAATGTAAGATTGTCAAGATTTCCTGTATTTGAATTCAATTTTAGGAAATTCTTCATGCTTTATAAGCAGCTGAGAGACTATTTTTGAAAAAAAAAAAACCTAACATATCACTAGTTTTGGTAGTTATGAAATGTCCACACAATATGGAAAATTGTAATTTTGCAACAGACATTTTGTCAATGGTAAGATTAGAAATACTTCCTGACATGGGATGCCATTGTTTGTTTTATATCCAAGGATGTATGGCCATTTGTAAAATCATCTCAGAAAATAATTCTAAATGAATTTTTAGTTCCCCCATAACTATAATAAAAAATGTTCCATACAGCATTGATAATGAACCAACAATAATTTGGAATTTTTCATTCATTGCGAGCCTGTAGATAAACTCCCAATCAAGACTGTATACATTATTGCCTCTATGTACCACTTTTATTTAATTGAAAGTTTCAATGCTGTTGAATAGGAGGACAGAGAAAAGGTAGAGGTAGAACAGAGGTGATATTCAGCAGGTTCTGACCAGTTCTGGAGAACCGGTAGTGGAAATTTTGAGTAGTTCAGAAAACTGGTAAATACTACTTCTGACTGCCCCTGCCCCCATCTATTCTCTGCCTCCCGAGTCCCAGCTGATTTGGAGGAAATGGGGATTTTGCAGTAACCTTCCCCTGGAGTGGGGAGGGACTGGAGATTTTACTGTATCTTTCCCCTGCCACGCTCACCACGCCATGCCCACCATACACACAGAATCAGTGGTAATATTTTTGAATCCCACCATTGATATAGAACTGGCTGCAGGTATTGCTACTGAAAGCATGGATGGTTTTAAAGATGAGTTACCAGTGCAACTTAAAAATGTAGGGCACATCCTTTTGTTTGCTTTGTGGATTTTGCCCTTTTTAAATATCTACACAGAGTTTCTCAGTTTTTTCCTTCTCTGGTCTTTGTCCAGGCTTCACCCAGATTTCTTTTCTCTTCCACTTCTCTTCCTTTGCAGTTCAATTGTCACATAGATTCCAAAAATAAACAAATCCTTTTATCAAATCTATCAGGTGTTAATCTTTTAAATGTTTTTATAGAAAGGATGTTTGCATGTATACTTATGCATTTCTCAGGGTTGTGAGAAAGAGTACGGGTAGACAATTTATTCTGTTATATATATGGTGTGCCATAATGCAAAATTTTATTTTATTATTTATAATTACATTTATTGACCTCCCATCTTACCCCAAGATAACTCTGGGCAGTTAATTTTAATCAGTAGCCAGTATATTTTATATATCTCTGCCTTGCCAATTTTGAGAATGTGGCTTTTGAAAGATAGTGTATATAGAAAAAACATTTTCTTCCTATAGGTGGTATGTGTCCTAACAAAATAGCAGAATAACAACAGAATTATAAAATATCAGAATAAGAGAGTTGGAAGAGACATTGGATGTCTTTTGGTCCAATCCCCTGCTGAAGTAGTATTCTGGACAAAGGGCTGTCCAATCTCTTCTTAAAAACCTCCAGAGAAGGTGCAGTATTGCCAAAATTAAAACAGGACCATCTGTAAACACATTTGGCTTTTAAATTCACAACTGTTTCATCTTTATGGGATTCACTCTACATCTGTTTTTCCCTATCCAGATCTTTACAGCCTCCAGACTGTAGGTTAGGGTCTTCTCAAACAATAGCTACCAGAATTAGCTGAAGAACTGCCACATAATTTAATTCTCTTGCTCCAACATTAACTGCTTAAGCTTAATTAAGCTTAAGCTTCCTCCATGTTTTGAGGTTTTTTGGTGAGTATAACTAGTGGTAGGATTCAATTTTTTTTTACTACCAGTTCTGTGGGCGTGGCTTTGTGGGTGCAACGTGGCTTTGTCGAAGTGGCAGGGAAAGATACTGCAAAATCCCCATTCCCTCCCCACTCCTGAGGGAAGATTACTGCAAAACTCCCATTCCCTCCCACTCCCTAACCTGCTTTCCAGCTCCATTCTTCTGTTCAGGCAACAAAAGAAAATCAGCTGGGAGGCATTGGGGGCGGAGCCAGATTTTTTGCTAGTTCTCCAAACTACTCAAAATTTACACTACCGGTTCTCCAGAACCTGTTAAAACTGGCTGAATACCTCCTCTGTATCACTACAAACTTTCCAGAATTGTAGTTGGAGATGCTCACACTGCTTCATCATGCCAATCACATTTCAAAGTATGATTTAAAAGTGCCAGGATGTGAAATGATGTTGCATTATTTCTAAAGAAGTCAATGGTGGACAGCGGCAGAAAACTTTGGAAAATCACAGATATTTCTGGAATGCTTAAGAAGCAATGAGATATGGTGGAAAACATGCTATGGGGAGAGGCATGTGTTACAGTAACTGGTGGAGGGAACTCAATCAAGACAAGAATATTTCTTTTTTCATGGCTTTTAAAATAAAATCATTGGCAAGACTGATTAAACAGCAATCCTACCTTATTGGAAATGTTACAGAAATTTCTTCCTATTCCAGACCATTGAGGACGATTTCTTCACCTTCCCTCCAGGAAATATTAAATCACAGATTATAAAAACTGACTCAGTTCTAGTTTACTCATAAATCACCATGGCTGCCCAAATGTTTTCAACTCGCTGTTGTTTATAGTTACTTAGAAGAATTGCTATTATCTGCTCCATATGGCTTTACCGCTGATGCATATAATTATTTACGAATTCTGTTAATGTTTATTGAGGTTTCAATGAGGGATGCTATAGATATTATTTTCAAGTGTTTATAAAAAATTCTTTAGAATTTGAATTTTGGGTCTGTTATCTCAAATAGATATACATTTAAGATCTTAAACATCAACACTAAAGCGCCATACAGTCATTCCACTAAGAGTAGTTACAGAAATGTGTTTGATCTGTTGACATACTTTAGCAAATTGTTGTTGTTTTTTTGTTTATAAAAAGCCTTTTTAATATATTGTGCTTCGGCAGTCTTCCATAAATCTTATTCTAGCTTAGGTTTATAGTACAGGATATCCAAAGATCAAGGGAGTTTGTACCAGTTTTCATTAGTACAACTTATAACCTCACAAACAAGTTTTTGGCTTTTCAGTTAACAGTCATCAGAATAAAGTCTGTTCCAAAATAAATAACCACAGTGTACAGATAGTAGAGTCAGCAACCATGTATCAAAAGTAGTATTGTTATGAAAATAAAGGTTAATAAGCACAGTCATATTTCCAGCTCCCTGTTTGTCAGCATATTGCATATCCTTAGCTAATGGAATGTGGAGGTTCAAGATTAGAAATCCTGACTTGCATAGAAAAGCTTGTGTTAAAACTAAGCTTTAGTTGCATCTATGACAAGTGACCTCAATTAACTTCTCAGTTAAAATATGGAAGCATTGTTTCTGAACAATGTAAATTTAATGCTAAGAAATTGTCATTGTTAATATGTGGCATTATCAAGTGGTATAAGTTGTAAACAAATCGTGTATGAGAGTAAACAGAATACTTTGCAAATAGTTTTACTTTCAGCAATGAGTAAGATGTATAATGTCCTTTTAGTTGTTATGTATTGATGTTAAGATAAGATAGTAAGATAATCTTTATTGTCATTTACCTGTATATCAGTGGTGGGTTGCTCCTGGTTCAGGAGCATGCACAGAAGAGTTGCGAAAGCGTGAACGAGCAAACCAGTAGTAAACAAAATTGAAAACCACCACTGTGGCTGTATATGCAATGGGAGACATTAAAATGAAATTCTGATGCACCAGTCTTGAAGGAACGAATGCTACCCACTGAACAATGTCACCATTCCAAGGATAACAATAATAATATAAAAACAGCAGGAACACAAAAAATGTCAAGTTATACCAAAATGACACCAAAACTGATATTAATCACAGTCCATCTTGAATAACCCCTGAGAGTTAATAAGGCTGATATTATATGGAACAAATTTATATTTGCCGATAAAGAAATAGAGGGAGACAATCTTGGTTAATAAATATAAATTTAACACAAAAATAGTTAGTTGTAAAAGTGACTGCTTGCGAAGTCTCCTGGATTGGGGCTGAAAGATGAAAGTGGAAGCAGTATGCTCCTTCCCATATTTGGATAGATCAAGTTGCCTTCACAAAAAACATTTATATGGAACAAAGCTGTTACAGAATCTAATTGTTCTGCTTTGGATACAACGAAGTTTCTTCCTGGAAGGTAGCAATGAAAACTGTCCTGAAGATGATGCATAAAGTTCCTGACAATAGTATGAATCTTGCTCAAACAGCACTTATATGCTATGTCCTGGATAGAAGGAAGTGAACTTCCAATATTTTTTCTGCTGTCCTCACCACTCTCTGCATAGGATAAGGGGAGGAAAATGTACTCTTCTTAAATGATGCAGTTGCTGCTGTGCCCAGTGCTTCACTGTTAAGCAACTAAGCTAGCCTATTTGTTAGCTGCATTCCCAGAAGCTTAAATACTACTAACCACCACTAACAATTGCAGTGTCACGGAGTCTTCTTTCATTTGGGGTGTTACTTGGAACCCTGACCCAAAGAAGTATTAAAAGTCCCAGTTTGTCTACTAAATGCTGTGGAATGATCATAATAAATGCCAGACTAAAATTGACAAATAGCATTTGCACATGAGTATTTCTTTCCTCAGAAAAGCAGCTTCTTTCTTTCAAAGTTGCTTTGCCAAGTTATTGTGCAAAGCACAAACCTTTCTTCTTCATTCTGGATAGAAAAGTCTGCATTTTGTAACCTGACCTGGTTGTGCTGACACTGAGAACAATGAAGTTACTTTGCCTCACAATGAGCTGAAAAGGAAGCTACTGGTCTTCTTCTCAGAATTTCAGAAGGCAAGTGCAGGATTGCGAGAGGTGGAGGTAACTGTAGGGACCCCAAGGGTGGGAAGCGGAACACAGGGAATCTCATGGTGGTGGTGGTGGTGGTGGTGGTGCTTCAGAGGCCAAAGGCAGCCATCTCTGAGACACCCCATGTACATTTAATGACCAATGCATTTGTTTAATGTATGCATTGGGAGAACCAGGATGAGAGCTCTTTCACTTAACGAGTTTCATTTAGTATCTTCATGCCTTATGACTGTCATGGGTAGGTTCCATTAGTGTCATAACACAAGGATTACCTGAATTTCCCTTTTAATTAGGGATTCTGAAATATAGGTTGCAAGATCCAATCTGGGTCAGTCACCAGCACCAGAAGTTTCTGCTAGAGAGTAGATTCATGAGGATGGGCTCCAGTATGAGTCCGAATAGAAGACAAAACCTCTGGTCCTGGTGACCGACCCAGAATGGATCCTGTAACATTATCCTGGGATATGTACGTATATTTACCTTCATTTACGAAATATATGTCATCATTAATGCTGCAATTAAGAAAGAAAGCTGACAAAGAGACAAATAAATCTTAATTTGCTTCACTGTCTCTCATACAAACATACTCAAGGAGGAAATACAGTGTAGTTCTGGTCATTGTACTGCTAAAAGATACTGTAAAGTTAAAAAAGGTCATAGAAACAGAGGCTAGACAATCTTGTCTATGAAGAGTAATAAGGGTGTTTTGTAGCTGTTTAGTTTGCAGAATGAAGAAAATCTAAGTAATCACTAAGACTCAACTTTAACTTGACAGTGTATAACGAGTTCAGAGCAAAATTTAAGTAATGATGCTTATAAAAATAATATTTAATTGGGAAAACATAATAAAGTTTTAATTATTTCACAAAGTTAAATTTCCAACTGGTTTTACTTATATTCTTATAAAAAGGTATACTAAACTACTTATACATTTAAAAATACTTTCCATCATTTAGTACAGAATGTAGAAATTAAATATGGATCATGCTGTATGCTGATGGTAATAACCTTTCAAGTCTAAATGTTGATGGATTATCTTTTGTTTTTACAAATCTTGAGTCTGGACACAGAAGCCCTCAAAATAGAGATGTCTATGTAGAGGGGATTATTGTCCTAGAGTAGTATACATGGCTTTGAGGTAGTCATCTGTTTTCCTCACAAGAGTTTTACAATTTGTTATCCTCACATAATATTCTATTATTCCTTCCTTCCTTTCTTTCTCTATGGTGTGAGGCTTTTGCTATGTACTGCCCTGTTTCTGTTGAAAGTCTGGAGGTTTTCTATAGAGTTGTGTTATTCAACCATCAAAATTCAGGTGGGACAGAATTACTTGCCCTGAGAATTATTTGCCAATTTCCATCACATATTCTGTAGATAAACTCTTTTCAGATAGTAGAGCATCATGTTTCTAATTCCATATCAGAAAAAGAAAAAGAAAAGGAAAGGAGAGGTACTTTTCAGTCTTCAGAGGGTATAGGAAAACACTTTACTACAAGTACAAAACCTTGACCCATGTCATAACCTGCTGTTTTGTGTTTGGTGAGGGAGAGACTTTCAGCGTTGAATTGTCAAAACTCATCACTGATAAGATAAGAAACAGCAGCTTATTTTTCCTTTACAGCATTGCTCTTGAATGCACTCCAGAGGCCTCTGAGAATTCTTTGAAGAAGCTTCCATGTTACTTGGGGGAGACCTCTTTACTTTTGTATTATTAATAGAATCTCCTTTCAATTCAGCTCAAAGGACACTTTATCTTTCTAACTTCAGAATTTGGAGACCAAGATGGCCTATTTTAGTAACTTAACTGAGGTACTTTCTCCTGACTGACTCATTGTGTATCAGTATAGCAATCTGTACTAAGAATACCCTTATGGCCATTGGTGCCATTGTGTCTGCTTTCTTCTGACTAGACCAGGCTGTAAGGACTCCTTCCTTTTTAATACTTCCTATATTAAGATTACACATAAGCATTTTGCTCACACTTCGGAAACTTCACTTATTTTATGATTTATTAGGGATGAGGTGTTTTTTTCTGCAGCTTGCCTAATCCTAGCAGATCAGTCCTCTATATATGCATACTGCATTTGAACACCCCCCCAAACAAATGTCAACAAAGCATTGAAAACATGTTTAAAAAAACATTCTGAAATAAGATTAACCTGTTGTCAAATGCCTGCCCAAATAAGGATATTATAATATTTTCAGGACTTATTCTAAGTAGAGAATTGCTGAGAGCTGGAGTTAACAGAATTATGCAATTGCTATTAGGACTTTATCTTCAAAGAATTGTGCATAAATCATATAAACAAAAACTGGGCCTACATTATTTTGCAAATATTTTATTAATCAAAGAAAATGGGATGTGTCTATCATATCTGAAGAATATTGGTGTTGATGCTTTGTACATGAATCTAGTAGTAGTTACATTCCACATTTCTATATTTCATTGGTAAAGATATTCTGGGATTTACCCATTGTGTTAAAATATGAATTAGTTATTCATAGTTTGTTAAATAAACCACTATTTGCTAAACTCAATATGGCTGTGGTGAGTTTAGGATTGAATTTAACAAATGATGGTTTATTTAATAAACTATGGATAATTAATTCATAATTTAACACAATGAGTAAATCCCAGAATAAATCACTTGACATTTTAAGCTAAAGCCAGACAAAACCATATAGTGATTTCATAAATGTGGAAACACAACCATTTACTTTTTGTAATAATTATGTTTTAAGATTTTGAAGGTAGAATGAAATTCTTCCTCATGCCTGTGTAAGGGACATATGGTTTTGCTATGTTGTCTAAATCCTGATTATTCTAGAAATTATTTAAGCAATATGAACTTTGGTATTCCCAAATTCACTAAAACCATTTTTCTAAATCAGATGTATTTTAACTCTAACAACCCCTAGCCAGCATTGAAGGCAGCCAAAATAACTCTATTATAAAAATAATAACACTTATAGAGAAGTATCTAACACAAGGTTAGTTTGAACTCTTAAAGGTGAATATGCAGTTGCAATAATGATACAAAGTGAGCTTTGTGCAAACACACAAAATTGTAATTAAATTCTTACCATCGGAGAAATTACCAAATCATCAATGTCTCAGTGATTTTCTACATAACAATAAGTACATTAAATCTTTAACCAGGAATTTCCACCACACAATTTTTTTCAAGAGGTAGCCTGTGGATCTCATTGGAGTATATTATTAGCTTATTCAACCTCCCACCTTTAGTGATGATGTATGATGTATGTAGCCAATTAAAAATTAACCTACATATCAGCCTAAGTATCATGGAATGGAAAGAGATTTTTGTTATAGAAATGCTACCAATTAATTCACTGTTTTTATGATGGCAGAAAGGAAGGAAGAAAGAAAGGGACTTATTCTGATGAACTGCCTTTTCTCTGAGCTCAGCTGCAGGCAACAAAGGCAAGTGCTGATTGGTTGTCAATTTTGTATAAACTCATGAATTTAGGAATAGTCCATGCTCATGGCATCATGAAGTCTGCAATTGATAATTTAGAAAACTCCCAGTTGCATTTTAAATAAAATCAGAAGACTTTTCAGCCTAAGGACCAGACTGATAATGGATTAAGTGAGCTATCCACTGGTAATGGGAATTCTACTGCCTAAAAAGTATAGAACCAATCCAGCATGCACTACCATACTTATCAAATTTCTACATATTAATGTATGCTCTGGGTAGGCTTTATTATTATGATCCAGAAGGGTTTACAATCAATTCTTTCTTCCCTATCATTGTTTAAAGCTCACTACCTCATCAGATAAATTCCACAAGCATGCAAACGCATAATTGTAACAATTTCACATGGTTATATATTTCTTTGTGTGTATTACAGAGTTTCTTGCAGAGTAAAGTCTTAGTGGAATTGCTACAGCTCCTTAAACTATCAACTACTACTTCTGTGGATCTACCACAGAGAAATTGTTGAGTATCTGATACCATAGCCTTCAGTTGAAGTGTAAAAGGTAACAGATTAAGTAATAAGTAGAATGAACGTAGCATCTCTTGCTTTTTTATTGGCTCTGGGAAGCCTGGAAGTAGTAAAAGGTGAAAACATTATGTGTAATACTTTTAAAAATTTAATAAATTGCATGAAAACAATTCTACAGCTTCCAGGAAACAAATTGGCTTCCCCTGTGTCTCTTAGGAAATCCTAAAGAAAATCTAATAAGCACCAAATACATTATAAGAAATCACCAGTGATTGCAATAGGAGGGAAGGGACATATCAAACATTTTCCTCAGGGTATTGGTAGGGTGGGGAAATTTGAAATGATCTCCATATAAAAACAAGCTTTTTCTTGAAGGAGTAATGCTGTACAAAATACCACTAAAACTAATCTAGCATCTTGCAGTTTATTATCCTGTCACTAATAATCTTTAATCTTTTGGAAAGCTAAAGGATCTATATACACTACATATATTTACAGCCCTGTTAATGTTGTCCTAATCTATGGAATTGTTATTTAAAATCTGCTTTCTGAGCTGATTTTAGTAGCTAGGGCTCTAATTGTAGAGACATGTATCCAAGAGTAAGTCTCATATATTCTTTGGTTTATTTTCAATAAATGTTAAGAATAGCCCTTCTGGATCAGACCAAGGACTAGTTTAGACTAGCATTTTGTTTTGTCACAGTGGCCAACAAGTTCAACAAGTTCAATTTTTTTTACTATGGGTTCTGTGGGCATGGCTTTGTGGGCATGCCAGGGGATAGATACTGTAAAATCCCCATTCCCTTCTCACCCCATTAACCTGCTTTCCAGCTCCATTCTCCTGTTCAGGGCAACTAAACATCAGTTGGGAGGCTGGGAGGCAGTAGGGGCGGGGCCAGCCTATTTGCTGGTTCTCCAAACTACTAAAAAATTCTGCTACTGGTTCTCCAGAACCTGTGAGAACTGTCTGAATATCACCTCTGATCCTATTCCACATTTACGAAAATTTGAGTATATGCTAGGGTAATATATGGTTGACTACTTTGTGTTTCCTATTTTTCAATCCTGATTTGACTGGTTTTCGGGATTTTGACTCTCAGGGCATGTTGATACAAGTTAGTCTTTTCTATGTCAGGTCATTGTGCATTAAGAAGAAATGCTTTCAGAACTGGAAGGAATTCAACAAAATTGTGTTAGGTTTACAGTAGAAGAGAACATTTGGTCATGTCCTTAGGACTTTGACTTGGAGTTTGAATTCCCTCTTTATTTTGTCTGTGTTATTTTTAATCAAAAGGCTGGTTTGCAGCTCTTGTAAACATTTATATATAGATAGATATAGATACAAATCTGAGAGTTGTGATTGACTGTGCCTAATTTAATTTCAGCATATGGCAATAAGGCACAAATTGGCCTTGCTTTATCACAAAATTGATTGTTACAAAATTGACTATGAAATCCCCCTTCAAACTGATTTTATGAACTGTATGCAAAGACTTATCAATTAAAAGCAAGATGAAATTATTGACCCCAATTACTTGCTAACAACTGCACTTTTGCTTGCTGCTTGTAAAATTTTGTTTATGTTGTATAAAATTAGTATATTTTGCAGTGTTCATAAATTTTCATGAACTCCAATCAATAAGCGTTTTTCAGAACTAGGCTTATAAAATCTCCTTGAAGAGGACAGAAACAGAAGATGACTCATTTTGTCCTAAGCTGAAATTTCTCCACCTAGTTCACCATAATTTACAACTCTGTTTTGTTTTCTGTGCTAGCTGGCCTTCACAGATGATGTAAATTACAAAAGGCCTCTTCACTGTCTGTTGTTTGTGATCTGGCGGCATGATAACATTAATTGCAAGAGAAGTACCTTCAACTCCAGATAGTTTTAACATGTGATAGGTGACCTTTTGCAGGAGGCAGTTTTCAAGCTTGCTTGAGCAGAGGGTCAGCCAGCACTGCAGGCTCTTGATCAGAGAATTCCTTTTAAAGGCAAGTAAAAAGACAATTGGTACGACTTGTAAAGTGACTAAGACTCATTGAAATGAATCAGATCTCATCATCCACAGAAGGCAAGAAAGATCTTCAATGTTGTGTTCCTGCAACTGATAAATGAAATGAAATATAGGCTAAAAACTCTTGCAAAAAAAACCAAACAAAAACCAGTGGCATCTGCTAAGTAGACAATAAAATCAAGATGGTGGACATGGACATGTGACCAAAGGACCACCTTATTTAATATGATTGTCACATTCATGTTAAAGGCAAAAAGAGGTTTGATCAGGCAGTTGTACCTCAGGTACAACTGCCTGATCAACCTAGAACCAAGAACTAAGCAACCTAGAACTAAAGAGAAATTTCCTAACAATCAGAACATTTAACCAGTGGGATGGCTTGCTTTCAGAAGTTGTGGTTGCTCCATCACTGTAGGCTTTTAAGAAGAGACTAGCGCCTCAACGAGACAGACTGGAAAAGTGGGCTCCCAAGGAGTCCGTGAAATCCAGGGCTGACAAACAAGAAGACCACGGGCTTCTTGAAGAGAAGGTGAAAAAAGAGCTGCATCTCTAATTTTTTTCATTTTTTCATTTTATTTAAATTTATAGGCCGCCCTTTTCCCTAAGGGGACTCAGGGCGGCTTACAATTAATGGGAAGGGAGTGTAGGACAAAACACAAGAAGAAAAAAAAATGTGAATAAAAAAATAAACCGATAAAACACAACATTCATTCAGCATTCAGGTGGGGCAAAGTACAGGTCTTATCCCCAGGCCTGACGGGATAGCCAGATCTTGAGGGCTGTGTGGAAGGCCAAGAGGGAAGAAACTGGCTCCTCGAAAGCCAGAGACTAGCTTTCGGACCTGGTGGTGGGGGAGACAGGCATTGCAAAATGTCTGCCACAAAGTTGGAGGCAACTGGACTAAGCATGAGTGCAGGAGCGATGGCTGGATGAAATGACAAGATCGGGTGAGAAGGTTTAAAACCCACTGATAGAATAAGAGTGGAATTGTTATTGGGAGGGAATTCAAATGTAAAATAGCATAAATGGAGAAATTGGGAACTGTGTGGTAAAACAAAGAAAAAAGAAAAAAAAGATGGTGGTTTAAAAACATAAAGCCCAAAGAGAATGGACTGTTTATCTAGTTTAGGAAGTGGAATTAAAAGAAGGACTGGATATTTCAGTAATATGGGGTGGGGGGGGGGAATCTTTTCTCTAGTTGAATTTGAAACCTGGAAAGACTTTGCTTTAATAGCGAGTAATTGATAAACTCCAAACTCCATGGAAACATTATGAAGGAGCTGAAAGGGGGGGGGGGAGGGAAAAAAACCTACGACTTAAAATTGAAGAATACCCAGTCGCGCCCCCCGCCCACTTCTCTGCTACAATTTGTATCCGGTGCTCCTGTGGAGTTAAAGATTAAAGACTGCATTTAAGATTTAAGATATCCTACTGGGAAAAAAACCCCTAAGAAGTAGAGGCACCTACCAGAAGAAGAACCATCACCAGGCGGTAACGAAACAAAATCAAGAACTGAAAAAACTTGAAGCCAGAGTATAACACCAAAGACCAGTAAGTTTGCTTTCAACATGATTTCAACACAATTTAAGAAACCTGCTCCCTTGCTACAATTTGCATTTTGAGTCTCTGTGGAGTTAAAGGTTACATATACATCTCTACCAGAAAGAACACTTATCTGGCAGAATCAAAGAAAATGAAAGAGCTGATCTTGATGGTGAGGAATTTGGAATTGTGAATCGGGCAAAGGCTGCTGGACTACGTCCTTTTACAATGAAATCTTTTCCCTTTTTTTGTTTGAAGGGGAACATTTAAACTGGACTGGAGCTGGTGGATAAGAAAAAAGTGGGAGTTTTGAAGTGTAAAGAATTGGGATATGGTTTGAAGAAGGAAAATAGCAAATTAAAAATAGGGAATTATGGAGAGGCGTGATATGTGAAATGTTGAAAAATATGCATGAATCATTTGGGTTGAGAAAGGATGATAGGTTGGGGATTGGACTAGAAGCTGTCCACGGTCTCTTCTGTTATTCTGTTATATTTTACAACCTATCCCCCCCCACTTCCTTTCAAACATGCAGTGTGAAACTGAATGGAATTCTGCAAACATACAAAATGTTTGCTCTCCATGCAAAATAAATATTAAAAACTAGAGTACATTATTGACATAACTACCTAGGAAAAGGTAGTATCCAAGAAATAAAGATTCATGTGCATTACCATGGAACCTACAGAATCTATATATGTGGAATATTTAAAAAAAAACTACTTTAAATCAAATTGTAACAACTAAAATGTTCCTTGATTGCAAATTCACTATCATATATATTAACTATAAATTTGAATCCAATAATGAAGGATTCTATTGTTTAATAAGAATGTTCATTCAATTAGTTCAACAGCATTACAAATATTAAATAAATAAATGACATGCAATTATAAAACACCATTTAAAACAGTTGCCATCAGAATAAGGAATAGTAGGTATTTATGTACTGCATTTTAGACAATACTGTGTTATCTGAGAAATCGATTGGGTGATACTCCCCATTGCCGGGATGGTGAACCTATGGCACGCGTGCCAAAGGTGGCATGAGGAGCCATTTGTCAGGGCATGCAAAGCGCTGGCCAGCTGAATTCACCCTTTTTAAAGCCATTTTTCACTCTTGCTAGGTTCCAGATGCTTTATAGGAGCCTGGGGAGGGCAAAAAGAGCCTCCCCCGCCACTTAGAGCCCCCCCCGGAAGTTTCATGAGTTTCCCAGAAGCCTCCGGAGCGCAAAAAACGGCCCTATGGGCAAACCGGAAGTTCAGGAACCAACTTCTGGTTTGTTCGGAGGGTCATTTTGACTGTTCCGGAGGCTTCAGGGAAGCCTCCTGAAGGTCCCTGAAACCTCCGGGAGGACGGGGTTTTTCGCCTTCCCCAGCCTCCTATAAAGTCTATGGATCCTGGGGAGGATGAAATAAGCATGCAAAAAAATGGGGGGGGGGAGTGCCTCTAGTGCACACATGTGCGCTGGGGGGTGTCAAACATTGCATTATGGGTGCAGCATGCCCACACATGACCCCCCTGCGCTCCCCCCACTTATGGCACGCGAGCCAAAAAAGGTTCGCCATCGCTGCCCTATTGCATACTTGTTAGGAATATAATCTAATGGTTGGGTTGGCAATATATAAATCATATAGCAATGCTGTACCTGTTTCTTTAAATCATACTGTAAAATGTGATTGGTTGCTGTTTTCCTCAATCGGCCATAAGAGGGAGCCAGAATGACTGTTAGCTCTCTGTTTGTTAGATGCTGGGCTGATCTGATCTGAGTGTTTTGGAAGCTGGCTGTTAGAAAGTGCCGTGAGCTATTGTAAGTTTTGCAACTGCAACTTCGAGTACTGAACTGATTATATGATACTGGACTATGTTATTTGGATTATCCCTTAACTGAAAGACATTGATGACTCATTGTCTTATCTGGGTATGACTTGGACTGTTTGATGGACTCTGATACCTCTATTTCCATGAAAGTAAAGGCCTATTTAAACTGCAGTGTATCTGTATGCTGGTTTGTGTGTTCTCCAACACAACTCTCACAACGCTTCTCTGAATGTACTCGCTGTCCCAACAGGGAGCTTACCTAACAATACTGATATTTGGAATAGTGATAAGAGGAAGGGACCTGTCAGGATTGATTTTTGTCCAGAATTTCATCTAAGTGAGAGCTAGCCTTGTTTGCAACAGGTCTTTTGGGACCTACTGCAAGATTTATTTATTTACTTATGCAATTTCTGTAACTCTCTTTCTCAATCAAGTGATTCTGAATTCAGATTTCCATTTCCTGTTGTGTCCCCAGTAAAAAAATCCTCCAGAAGTCACAGAATGAAATGTGATATTTTGGGTCAGTTTAGACAGTGAGATGGGTGGCATATAAATTTAATTAATTAATTCAGTAGATGAATACAGCAGTAATAGAAGGCATCAGGGAAGACAAATGTATATTGGAACTTCATATTGGAAAGTTCTTAGTGTTGCAGCTTTTCTTTAATCCAAGAATGTAAGCTAAAGGCCCAGTAACCTTATGTTTAAATTACATAAAAATGTTTAAGAAAACCATTTCTTTAATAGTTTGGTGGAGCTTTGTTGGCAGAAATTCTGATCAGGGAATAAAAATTACTTAGATCAGCATTTAAAATTCAACCAGTGTCAAATCAATATCTTTAACCTCTTTTTTGATGAAATGAGCCAATTAGTGTCATTAAGGTAGCAAGGGAAGGACAGAGTAATTGTTTTTAGTTTTATAAATATTAATTGTACTTCGTTGGGGATATTTTCTGCAGATTTCTCTTGCATAGCAAGAGTTATGATGGAGTGGGAAAGATTAAGTAAGCATCAATTAGATTAATATACTAATATTACTATAGTAGTAATATAGAATAGAATAAAAGAGTTGGAAGAGACCTTGAAGATCTGCTAGTCCAACCCACTGCTTAGGTAGGAAACCCTACACCACTCAGACAAATGGTTATCCAACATCTTCTTAAAACATCCAGTGTTGGAGCATTCACAACTTCTGGAAGCAAGTTGTTCCATTGATTAATTGTTCTAGCTGTCAGGAAATTTCTCCTTAGTTCTAAGTTGCTTGTGTCCTTGATTGGTTTCCACTCATTGCTTCTTATTTTATTATATTATATGAGATTGTGTTTGGAATATTATATATAGATTAGTGCCACATCCCAGCAAGGATGTTATGCTGTAAAAGCTGTAAAAAGTGTGCTTATAGGGGAGTTTTGTTGGGAATTAAGGTAGACAAGTAGAAACACGATAAAGCAATAAAATAATGCTTGCTATGGAAACTATGAATGAGGAGTTTTATTTCTTCTCACACATTGTTGCAACTGAAACGTGATGGGAAGAAATGTGGTTGATAACACAAAATTATTATTTTCACATAGTTAAAGTATAGAATATGATGCCATTAGATAATAATGACCAATAACTGCCAACTGAGATAACAATGAGATTGGACAAATTCACAGATGATTTGACCACTAATATTGATGTATGTTTGTGCAGAAGATAGGTTTAGAGGTAGATGATTCCAGCCTTTATAGCACGCAGATGTTTAACTCAGTGCCAGGTTTCCTCATATTGGTGCCTTCTAGACCTAAGGACTTCCACCATGATCTAAGCCAGGAGAGTCAAACTGGTGGTGCATGGGCTAAATGCATCATACACAGGCTATGCCCACTCCAGTTCTGTGAAGGGAAGAAACACAATATATCACCTGATGGCAATGTGACACGGTGAGTTTGACACCCACAGTCTAAACCAGGGGTCACCAACCTTTTGGACCTTAGGGACCATTAAATTCATAATTTTAAATCTCGCGGACCACTAGTATGATTAAAAAAAGATAAATAGTATTTATTACAATATAAAAATGCAACTAAGTTTTCTGCGAATCACCAAAATTTTCTCACAGTCCACCAGTGGTCCACGGACCACCAGTTGGTGATCATTGGTCTAAGCCATGCTATCCAGCAATCAGGCACTCAGCTGGGATATCAGTTGTATAACATTTCCTTTTATACATGCAGAACCTGATTCGATAGGGGTGTTATCCATAGTGAAGTTGAGTAAACCACTATTGAAAATCCATACAAACCCTGACATATGCAAGATGTGGAGAAACAAGTATGAATCTTGCAGAGCTATTTGCTTTATTGGTTGCAGATTTGTTTATTCCATGGTTCACCTCAATGTGACTGTAATACCCAGCTGCGTCTTTGTAATTAAATATTTCCTCTTGCTTCCATAAACTCAAAGCAATATTCAGTTGACACGATGAAGCCATAACCTTTCTTCATATCTCCAGGGACTGACTTCCTCTCTTCTGCCTAATCATATACTGAATAGCTTGTTTACCAAATGCCACATTCTTGACCTTAAGAAGAAGAAATAAAGCATAGCACAGATAATTTAACTGGCAGTTAAAATGTTCCAATTTGTACTTAAATCTATAGGGATTAATCTTGCTAAATACATATTTCCCTTCTTCCCTCCCCCCATCCCCTCATAGCTGACTTTTGGCAATGAAAGTCCATCTTTCTTCTGAAATAACAAATAAACATTAGTGGTCTCTGACCTACTTATTACAGTTTCTTTTTCCTGGGATTCCAAACAGGGAAATCTTTAGTCAGAACAGTGATATGGGAAAAGGCTTCTTTCTGTTCTTTTCACAATACAATGTTTGGAAATTCACTGTGGGAACTCTTCTTGGCAGGGTTTCTTCACAGAACTTCGTGTACTCAAGTAAAGTAAAGAAATCATCCAGTTTGCATTTAACAACAGTATTTCATTTAAACACCCACACCCACACATGAATTCAACATATGCTGACATCTTCAGTTTCCTTCCTTTGTATTTTATATATTGTTGCTTAAGTTGCAAACAGTATTTTAGAATAATTTTCTCTTTTTTTTTCTCCTCCAAGTTGTCCCTCCTTCCTTAAAGTTTTCTTTTGGTTTTGCATAAGCAATTAAAATAATTTTAGTAAAAGGAAGGTATGCCTGTTTTTTTAAAAATTGGAAATCAGCTATTAATTACTGTTATAAAACTAAATTTAGGTAGATTATTACAATTTCATTAATTTTAATACCATCAGAATTAAAAGATAGGTTATTGAGGACAAAATGAAAAATATTAATAATTTATTGATCAAAGTGAAAAAAAAGAAAATGCTAAAGCTGATACGTTGGTCAATAATTATTTAAAAAATGTCAGCAGTAGACACCAATCAAAAACAAATAGATAGATATGTGGTTGAAAAATATCTTCTTTGGCTCAGAAATTCACAGAATTGTGACTTTATCCAGAAAAATAAAGATATCTATGTTGACAAATTTAGATAAAATTTTAAAATGAAAGTGGAAGGTTTGTTTTATCAAGATTGTGGTTTTCACAATTCTAACATATGGATCATCAAAATGGTGAAATAATGAAAAATGGATGCATTGGAATTATTATATTATAAAAAATGTTGAAAAAGGAAGAAAAACATTCAATAATAAATGAAGTAAAAGCAAGTTGCTTGGCTGAAGCATTAAAATGAAGCAAAAATTTAGATATTTTGGACATATGATACCAAGGAAAGAGAAGCTGGCAAAAAATATAGTGGCTAAACATTATCAATGTTGACGTAAGGATACAGATACAAGAAATCAACTACTAACAACTTATCTTGGCAAAACAAGAGCAGATCAGGATAGCAAAGCCACAATTTTAAAAGCTATTTTGCTGTACTTTGAACACATGAAGAAATCCTAAATGGATGAAACTCTGGATTTACTTAGCTCAGTATTTAGGTACTGATACTATTTCTCATAAGTTTATGAGAAGAGTTTTAAACAAGACCATTATCTTTCTTTCTTAGAGATGAAGACTGAATTGAGGCTCCTCCGTAAAACTTATGGGTTTACCACTCAGCTTTGACCTTTCTACACTTGATTTGTTATGTCTGTTTTCTCAAGTTTTAAATCATATAATAAAAGAAAGTCTTGACAAAGTAAGCTAAATGTGATCCTGTATTGATGAAAGATAAATCTAGATAAATGAAGAAATATAGTTAGCCAGACTCTGATGTAGCCTGCACATGTTCAAACCCCAATTCAATGGGGCTGTGTTAGTGAAAGTGTAAAGTAGACCTTAGCTTATTGAATATAAAAATAAGCTTTTATATGAATACTAATACAACAGATGTGATACCAGAGACCAGCAAATCTGAAGTGTTTGAATCCTGTGTTCTTAATGAGAGCATCTGGTTTTCTTCTCTTGCTGAAAGTTGTTTTTTCTTGATAGCTTTTATCTGGCCTTAAAGGGTAAGAGTCCAATTTTAAGAATAGTGGCTCAGAAGCCAGTCATTCAGTGGAAATTTTCCTGCTTCCATTTATTTAAGATGAAACTATAAGATTATCCCTGTTATGTGTAAAGTAATTTTTTTCATTGAAGAAAAAATTGCAAAAAAGAGAATAGGTGCAGGTTGATTTTTTTAAAAACTAAGTAATGAGGCAATTAAACAATGTTCAGAAAAATGGATGTTAAGTTTCAAAGACAGCGAAATAATTATATTAAATGCTAATTTAATAGAGCAGTGCTACCATATGTCTATGATGAAAAGCAGGGTAGAGGAGAATTTCATATGAGAAAAAAAAATAAAATGTCATCAACATTCCGAAATTTCTTATATTTCTTTTCTGAAGATTTCTAATTCTTGCTATTTATAGTGAAATCTTATCAGTGTTTATTCATTTATCTATATAGGATTGCAGGCTTGCAGACTAAATTTTTTTTTTCTGAGAAGTGAATCTCTGCTGACTTAAATTCAAAGAGAAAGAGAGAAAGGCCCATATTAGATTACCAGGTTGAATAGTGTAATTATCCTGAAACTATGGATAATGGCTGAATATTAATGTTACTTTGATTTTGATTTGTACTTCTATTGCTGTCTCTCATTTAAATGACTGCTGTTTCTCTTGTTTTTTGCTGTTTTAACATAATAAAGTGTACCTTTAATTTTGCTTACAGTACTTTCCATTCTGAATGAAACATTAAAGTTTTTTTTAACACAATAACAATAAAAATTGATGAGGAGAGAGATCTTTTATACTCTGAACTTTGTATACTGCACATGCACATTCTTGCTTCCATAATAATAATGTGCCTTTCACAAATTTATGTTGTCCTATATATATCTATATCTATATCATCTATATTCATTTGAATATGTACTCAGTTCATTATCTCATATTTGTGTCATTATGGTCATCATATATATTTGTCCATCACCATTGCACAAAGAAAATGAAATGCTCAAAATCCATAATTTCCTCCCGATCAGTTCCGTGAGGATATAGCATGACCATTCTCTTCTTGCAGCTGTTTTTTTCTAGGAAGTGGCAACCCTTTATCAAAGTGCTTAAAATGCTGGTATTAAAATCTTGCTATTTTCGTTGTGCTTGTTCATAGAGTAACATGATATTGTAGGCAGGAATGGATCTGTCAGATTACATCTGCCATCTATGTCCTATTATCTTGAATAAGCAAATCCCCCATTGGTTTTAATGACCACCTTAGATATTACATCTTGTGGGGACAGTCTCATGACAGTTATTTGAGCTGTATCATAGTCATGCAATGAAGCCAGCTGTCTGCTTGTGGAAGAAAGTTGTGGTTGTTGCAGCACTGACAGAAATTATCTGACGTTTTCAAAGCTAGGCAAGGATTTTTTTGCTTGTTGTGGATATCACAAGCATGTTTTTGTAAGAAAGCAACCAAATATTTCCTACCCGGCCTAGTTAGTAATATATGAAGAGGTTGGGGCTAAGGCTACTAGACATCTTATAGGGCTACCAGATTTGCACTATCAAATAGTAGCATAGAGATTGCTGTCATTTAATGTGATCTGGGTTTTTGTAGCCCTGAACAGATGTTCTAGATCAGGGCTGCCAACTCCCGGCCCATAGGCTGGATGTGTCACATGCTGGCTATGCCTATGCTCAGTTTAGCAAAGGGGACATGTCACGCGACAACACTGTGATTATGTGAATTTGACACCCCTGTTCTAGATGTTTTGTATTCTGCTAGTCCCGCCAGTTTGATCAAGGGCACAGGAAATAGTCCTAAATATCTAGATTCAGGTATGTAAATGGAATTCCTCCACAGTTTTTATGGGAGCAATCTGAATTCACTGTTAAATGAATGACAGGAATGAAATGAATTCATTTGCTGGGGTTGAGCAGATAAACATCCCTGCCACCCATTTGTGTGTAGAACATGTATCTTGAAAATAAATTTCTGAAAGCTGTTTGCAAAGAGCTTTTATTTACATATATCTGTGTTGTTTTGTATGTTGTGCTACACACCTTTCAGGGAAATTGCCCCCAACATTTCATTGTTAGGGAAAATTGTGACAACCTATTAAAATAAACATATTGTTGTAGCATATCTACCTTCACCACTTTGGCTCAGAAATTTCCTAAATAAGTGTATAAATAAAATATTAACTTAAATTTAATTTCCATAAGAAATAATAACTCTGCAAAATCATTTGAGAAAGCCACTGACATCTCAACTAGCAAAACAAATATGAAACAGAATTTATTATATACTGACCGTTATTTCTTTCACATTTTTCTTCTTTTGCCAACACATCTCTTTGCTCTACTTGATAATGTTTTCACTTCTGCTGTCCCATATAATCTTTTCTCTTTACTTGGGTTATGCGTTTGCCACCTTTTATGACACAATATTAGTGCTGAGCAGTAAAGTGAATGTTATTACTTCAAAGAAGCATTACTTGCTGACAAGAATTAATTAGAATTCTAAATTGTTACCGAAGTCTTCTATTCTACAGTGAGAGCTTTAGTGAAATGATGGAAATGGATAATTAGCACTGCTATTCTGTCTGTTCAGTTTGGATAGTCCATAAAAGATCTGATGCTTCCTTTTCCTGAAATAAACAAAACCAGCTTCTGAACTGTCAGAAAAACAACAGCAGTTCTTGAAGGCTAATCATTAGCAGCTTTTGTCATGGACATATAATTATTTCACAAATTCTGCTTCAATCAGGGAAAAATATGCTTAAGTGCCAATAAAGTTTTAAACCTACTATAATTTTTCTCCCACTGGAAGGGGAAAACACATTTCTCCACTGGGGTGGGGAGAGCACTTTTTAAAATACATTTTCTACGTAGTATGCATTAGAGAGCTTTCTCTAATCTGATTCCTTCCATATGGATTGAACAATCTAACAAGTATGCTGGCTGGGGATTTTGGCAATTGCATCAGCATATGCCAGGTTTTTCAGCAATGGAAGCACGTTAAATGGCCTAATGGATTTGGTCAAATAGATTCTAGGTTTGTTAAATCTAGCTCCTCTGACACAATTATGATCCTCAACAAGGGTCATGTTAATTTTGTTCTTGGCAAAACAGCACAGCTGAAACAGAAAATCTGCCAAGAATTCTTCAGCTTCACACATGAATTTTGATTTGCCTTGGATGAAAGACCTTTTGGTAACTTTTGTGCTTTTGTAACACATATGTGTTTAAATCCATGAAAATGATGAATATGATAGTGGCTTTCTATCAGAGAAGGAACCAGGATAAAACACATTTTAAATATATTTTCTTCTGCTAAATTACATATTCTTAATTTATGTGGTATATTTAATGAAACTGTGTAGTTCTTCTACTTGGGCCTCCTGTCTCCCACATTTTGTATCTGCGATAGCTGCCATTGTTCCTATGAGATCAAAATGGCTAGCAATATCTTGTTCAATCCCTTTATCCAAAATGAAAGGGAAAAGGATCTTTCTGACACTAGAAACAAAAAATGGACATATTACATCACACCAAATCTAGTGAGGAATGCTGAGCCCTAGATCAAGTTTTTAATCTGGATGACTCTACTGCAGTGATGGCTAAGCGTTTTGGCACCAAGTGCCAAAATGGGAGTCCGTGTGATCCTTTTCAGCACTGAGTGCCAAAGTGCGCATGCATAAAAAGCATATGTGCATGCCAGAAACTGGAAAAGCAGATGATCTTCTGGTTTCCAGTGCCAATGTGTTCTGGTGTGCATGCCACCTGCCCTCTGGTGTTCATTGCAACAGCTCCAGATGACCTTCCGGGGGTCCTTGTGCCTCCCTGGATACCCTTGTCTACACACATAGAACAACACTCAAAATATGAGGAAATGTTAAGACTATGAGAACCAGTGTGCACTGGAATAGCTGGCTTCCTACTGTTATAGGTGCTCCATCATTGGATGTTTTCAAACAAAGATTAGACAGCAGTTTGCTGTGGAAGGGAATTGGACTATAAGATTTCTTCTATCCTATTATTTTATGAATCTCTTTACATAATGTCTTCCCAACATTCAATTGGATGGGAAAAAATAAATTGGCAGGGATAGCAAGCACAGCATGTGTTTTGGGTATTTTTCTACCCCTTTTACCAGCAGTAGACATGAATATTTCACTCTCTCCTGGTGTTGCCTATGTGTGTACAGAGACACACCATTTAGTGCATATGCTCTTTTGCTGCCTACCAAACACCTCCATCAAATTTGGTCTTGTTTTTTCATTTTTGGGGGGAAATTTAGCCAGCTCATAAAGAGAATCTGAAGATTTTTTCCAAACTTTATTTCCAACATTCAATTGGATTGGGATGGTTAAGAATTATGCTACTTGGATAGTCAGTAAAAATATGCAGAACAGCATAAGAACTTGTGGGAATCTGGGACCTGTGTGTGAAATGGGTCAATCTGTCAAAAGCTGTGCTGTCCTGTTGTGATGCAAGCCTAGCCCTCTTTGTACATATCATTACTTGGTGTAATTGTTCAAAAGGTGAAAAAAGATATAATAGTGCAGTGTTGCTTTCATCACTTTCTCAAAAGTAGCAGCAGCTGTAAATCCCCATGATACACAATGTGTAACCTAAAAAGTTCCCAGCTGATGGTTTAAATGGATAATCTGTTTTAGAACTGAGATACTGTAGGATTGGACTGTTTTCTATCAAAGCTCCTGATTCATTTAAAAGTACTTCAGGTTCTATGAAAACCAGTATCAACTCAGTGGATTTCCTGGGGGGGTATACAGAAATACTTCAAAGTATTTGAATAAAGTCATATTCTACTATAATCCCTGAATCCATTCTCTGATATTATTCTCTTTTTCCTTTATGGTTTTTGCTGTGATGTTTTTGTTTTTCTGTTTCACTTGAAGAGAGACTTGTGGGTTGGAGTCAATTGTCTAGTACTCCTTCATTTGGTAACAGTATTTGCTCAATGGCACAAATGTGCCACATATGTATATATAATAGAAACTAACATTTTAGAATAACAGACTATACCTGTGATTACATAACAAATGTTAACTTTTCTCGTTTTAGTCACTGTAACCAAGGTTGACTTGTCAATTTGAAAATGTGTGGACTTCAACTTCCAGAGTTCCTCATCAGCAACATCTTCAAGTTGGCCAGGTTGAGATACGCAGGCAAACTTTGGCCATAGCTGGAGTTCGATCCTGACGGGCTCAAGGTTGATTCAGCTTTTCATCCTTCCGAGGTTGGTAAAATGAGGATCCAGATTGTTGGGGGCAATAGTGCTGATATTCTAAACTGCTCAGAGAGTGTTGTAAAGCATTGTGGAGTGGTAAATAAGTCTATTGCTATTTTATTCTCTGTCAATTTTCAATGACATTTTGGATGCAAGTATATTGTGGTTGTTCAAAAATAGCATTGGGTGGCTCTGGACTTAGTGATTCATAGTGACACAAATGTGGGAACAATTATGATATTTTGAAATACTAATATATATGAACTTTATTTTCACAGCTTTTGTAAGATATAGAATCTATGTTATACACATGGCTGTTTATGCTATGCATGTGAACATTACACATACTGAGCCAACAAAGGAAACTACAAACATTAACAATTTGTTTGCTTTTGATGTTAGATTTATCAAACATGAAATTAAATTTCAGATACAGTGAACATTTTTGTATGTGCAAGGGTAAAACTCTTAAAAAAATTTAAATCCATTGATAATTCATAAATACTTTCAACATACTTCTAACATGAGTGTTTGCAAATATATACTATTGTGGAATCACTAATAAAATATCATAAAAAATACATTTCTTTTTGCATGTTTTCTGTACCACCAACTGATTGCTACCTTTTTGCAAGTTAATCCATTCTGTATATTTTATATTAAATTTTGAAGAAAGCGCTTTACATCCATGATGGGAAGAATGAGTAGAACAAAGTACTGTTATTAATAAATATAAATAAATATGATTTCATTTACAAATTCAGCAAGCCAACATTTAAAAATGATTCTGCCAGCAGAAAAAGTGTTTTAATAGATGTGGCAATAATTGCAAATAAAAAGTATTCCTGTGTTAGTTGATGTATAGGTTTCCCTTTTCAACAGAGAGCAATGTGATCTGTTTTGAAGATGATAGATAGTATGAAATGAAGATGACAATAAAAGTAAATGCATAATTTTATATTGGTTCTTTAAGGAACAAATGCAGATTAATTATAAAGGACAAAACTTCACTTACATTTGAAGTTGGATACCTCTTGCCATGTGATCAAAGACTTTAATAAAATTTTGTGTCAGTTTATGAAAATAGTTCTATTTTCATCGATGCATGCATGCATCCTATTTTTCTTCAGACTTTCCAGCAGAACATCAGGACATACTATTCTACCTTGTTCTCGTGTAATTTGAGTCCTTCATTTTTGGAGAGTCTTTATGCAAGAGAATGCTTTTGACAACACAATTCTCCTTTTCTACTTATCCCTTAATGACTTATGGCAGTGTAATGCATCTTTTTATGAAATATGTTGCTAAACTACACTCTTAACAGCTCCAGTCAACATCACCAATAGTGAAGAGTTAGTAACGTAACAGGTGAAGGAACACAATGTTTTAATTAAAGGTCTTAAGGTAATGTTTTAATTAAACGTCTTGCACCCACAGAAATGTTAATAAAGGATCCTTCTACTACAGGGCTGTCAAACTCCCAGCCCATGGGCTGGATGTGTCACATGCTGGCCACGATTTAGTGAAGGGGAAAAAAGTCCCACTACATCACATGATGCCAGCGTGATGACGTGTGACACCCCTGTTCTACTATCTTCAAAGCAGATGTTATCAGAATATATATTTTTTCATAAAGGAAAGTTGTAATATACTATTAAAGCAATGTTAAACAAGTAATCCATATCCTTTGACTGTTTGATAATGCAGGACAGGCCACCTGAAGACTAAGATAGCAAGTTTTACATAGCCTTTGAAACATCGATCCTATGTTCTGTTAAAAAGACAGAGATAAGTCCAGCAGTGGCTATGACTATTAATCTCTTGTCATCTTTGCTTGCAGTTATTTGACCATTATCTGATACTGAATTAAAATACTGGATATAAATCCTCACTATGATCAAGAGTATTTTTAATTGATGTAAAATTATAGCTGCATGATTTTTTTGCACAAAATAAGTTTTACAGATTTAAAAATATCCGAAATATATACACAGAGATATAGTGATTAGGAGGTCTGGGATTGATAATAGATGCTAAAAGAATACAGACAGCACGTGTTATTAGTTTGCAATTAGAAAATAAATCCATCTGATTTTAATACGTACTGATCCTAACAGAGGTTCTATACTGTATAATACCTCTTTCTTTTTATTGCTGACATAGCCCTAGACCAGGCCTATTATACTGGTGGCCCCTTGGGCCAGATACATCATGCATAGGCCCTGCCCACCCGAGCTCTGCAAAGGTAAAATAAGTCATGATACGTCATGATCCAGCCTGTGACATGATCAAGTTTGACACCCAGGCTCTGAATATTTTTTTGGTTCATTTTTTTGTTACTTTAATGGCACTGTCTTGTTCATATATTATAGAATATTAATATAGCATGTCTATTTATTGGTGCACATGTGTGTGTCTATGTCGATAGGGATGGTGGATGACTGCCTATTTGGCATCACACCATATTTGGGTGGGTTTACTGTAGTGGTTGTCAAACTTGGCAATTTTAAGATATATAGAGTTCAACCTCCCAGAATTTCCAAATGCACATTCCCTACATGCAAATTTGAGTATCTGTGAGAAATTTACTGTGTATCAAGTTGCCCTGGGACATCCCTCTTCCTTGAATCTAAGTATCTAGAACTGAATCTGGTGCAAAATGTGATGGTCTCGGTAGTTATATGAACTGCAAGACTGGTGCATGTTGAACCTCTGCTCTGCAAGTTGAATCGGTTGCCAGTTTGCTTCTGAATGCAGTATAGGTCAAGGTTCAGGTTATGACCTATAAAATGTCTTCCAGATACATTGCACTGAGCTGACAGTACAGTAGTCATTATAGTTGTAACCTGGATCATCTAGAATGTACCAGTTTAGGAAAGGCTGTATTATCAAAACTTTTCTAAATCAACACCCAATTTGAAAGGAACTGTACTATATAAACAATAGTAGTGAAGTACTTCTGAAAGGCAGTTAAAATTGTGTGAAAGTAAACAGACATTTTCCACAGATATATTTTGCCAAGAGTTTTTGTTCAATTACATTTAGAAACAGTGCTATATTTGGAACGTGGTACATTTAGTTATATATGTAGCAAGTGTTACTTGAACACGATTTTTTTTTGTCTAAATGTGGATTCATTCTACATTGCATTACACTTTTACTCTTATTTCAAAACTTTTTGGTATTACTGATATACATGAGTTCAGTTCTGGCACTTCTCAGGCTCTGTAGAAGATGGGTGTATGCAATGAAATGTAGCACAAGGAGGATTAGATTATAATTACATAGGGAGTTCTTTCACTTTCTTGAAATACTCATTTCCTTTCCTTTCCTTTCCTGATTCTGAAATAAGTCTTCTATATAACACCGATGTATAAGGTAATGAAAGATAATTTCAGAGATTCTTCTACATGTTTGGATTAAATGTTCTACCACACATTATTTCCCACCAAGCTCTGACACGGTAAGGCATGGTGCCTGCATTCTTTGTCCAACGTGACATGAAGCTACTACCCAGTTTTCACAAGGATAAAGTATTTCAGATGGCCCAACACTGCAGAAGAGGAACATTGTTCCTTTGAGCAACTAACAGCAAAAAATGTGCTGCTATACTATCACTCAGCAACTAGAGATCCTTTTTTTCTGCTAGTGCGGATTAAGTCTTCTGAGGGTCGGTAGGAAAGCGAAGTCATCTTTGTTGACAAACTGGAATGCCTGACATTTGGAGGGATGTATTTGAGTAGCTGAAGGAAGTATTTTCTAAAGTTCTTTCCCCAAAAGCCATAAAAGACAGGATTCAGGCAATTGTTAAAATAAGCTAAGCAGATTGTGAAGGGCATAGCTGTGTCCACAATATCTTCAATATCACAGCTCTTAATCACATCAAGCTGAATCAGCACATCTATAAAAGTAAATATTTGATGAGGAATCCAAGAAAAAAAGAAAAAAAGAACTATTGCAACAATCAACTTAAATATGTCATCACCTCTGCCGTTATTCTTCTGAAACTCATAAGCCTTTTTCAGAGTTTTCCAGATTAATATGTAGCTTATTAAAATGACCACAAAAGGAATGAAGAAGCCCAGAATATTTTTCGATAGGCCTAATCCAATGTTGATGGTTATGGGGCTGGTTGAATTCCTGCGTGTGCCATACCAAAAAGCACATACTGTGATGTTTTCATTTTCAAGGTCATATGCACGGCGGTGAATTCCAACAGGTAAGCTGGCAATGACTGCCAACAGCCAGATGATGATGCAAGTCACCCGGGCAACGAGCATTGTGCGTCGAAGGCGGGCCTTCATGGGATGCACTATTGTTAAGTAACGATCTACGCTGAGGCACGTCAAGAGAAAGACGCTGGCATACATATTGAAGGTTGCTGCAACTGAAGCGATCTTACACAAGCAGTTTCCAAAAGGCCAATGATACTTCATGGCTGTTGTAGCTGCCCATAATGGTAGAGTTACTAGGAAACACAGATCTGCCAGGGCTAAATTAAGCAGAAATACGCTAGCCACAGTTTTCATCTTCATGTAGAAGTAGATGATAATCACAACCAGGCTGTTTCCAAATATACCAATGACAAAGATGATACTGTAAACAGTTGGAACCATGATAAAAATGTAGCTGTTTCTTCCCAAAGAGGGACAGTCGATGGGGTGCTTTTTATCGGCCTCTTCTGCAGAGGTGTTTAGCATCATTGTGATCAGTTCTGTTAGAGGCTGTGTAGGAAACTGATACCAACAGCACCTGAGAAAGGAAAATTAAAAGCTTATTATTCTTGTTTTCTAGTTCAATGTATTAAAAGCACTCACTTGACAGCTCCTTAACACCATTTTATTAGATCTTTAAACTGCTATAACATATCAGGTCTCTTTGATGGTTAGATACTTTATCCAGTAGTTTTGTCTCTTTTGGTATATAAACTGTCATTGGACAAAGACCATATTAAACCAGCTGTCTGAGTATGCTCAGCGATATCCCTGAAGCAACACTTTTGCTTAATATTACATTGCATTTTATGGTTTCTTCCCATTCATCTATTTGTTGGTATATCAGATTAATGAGTATATAGGGTTTTAGCCTTAGATTAAAGTCTGTGGCCTAAGTAATAGTGATTTTTTTTTGAATTTAGGTATAGCCAGTGGTTTTTTAAAAAGGCTTCACACTAGAACAAAAGGTGACCTTGTAGTCTGGACATATTGCAGCACTGCAAATAAATGAGATGTTGGCTCTCTAAAGGCATTGTCTGAGATCACAGAGATTGAACAGACATTAAGATAATTCTTTCCTGCTTGTGTCCACACACCATTCTTATCCAGGACCTAATGACTATGTTTGTATAAAATGATTAGTGTTAAACCTGGTTGGGATTTTTATGGCTTAGCCACTTTTGCAAACACAGATTGACTAGTGACTTCAAAATACTGTATGAATTCAAAAATGTTTAAGTCAGAGACAAGATTAAATATGTTGGGTGTGAGACCACACAGCCACTCTGCACATATTCTGCAGTTACACTATCTTGCATACCAGTAATTAGCGATTTGATTGATTTTAATCAAAAATCTTTAACTGGATTTCTAGGGGGGAAAAAATCAAGGTTGGCAGTTTTACACTGCCATTAGCAGAGGGAAGCAGCCATCTGGTCCCAACTGTCAGCTGGTCTACTAAGTGGCAAAATAGGGACATTGTGAGTGGATACAAGGAACTTATTTTCTTCTCTTTATATGAAGGAAAAGAAGTGGGGGAACAATTTCTTAATTCACAAAGCACTGGAAGCTGTGGACGGGAAGGTGCTCTTTATGGTCAGCTTTTGGCTACATTAAAAATGAACAATATTTAGTTCTGACTCTGTAAGCTTCAGATTAACAATACCAAGTGGTAATACTTTGAAACCTGTAGAGAAATTATAGGTTGGTTTTAGAGTGTATTTATGAATTATTAGTAAGTGGAGGACTAATCCTGTGGCTGATTTCTAATGTTGAGTTGATTGAAAGGGTAGTGGTGAAAAGGATATAATTTTTGTGGGTTTTGTAGTCAGCTGTGTAAGAGAGTTTAACAAATATTTGCAGTGAATGAAGATTGTTTATAAATTTTATCACAAAACTGATTTCTTTTTAAGTGAACTATGCTTCTTTGTCCTTGTTCTAGTACTCTGAAAACAGCCAATCACTACATGAAGCAGAAGAAATAAATAAAATCCATTTAATAAAATGTAATCCTTTGAATGTAGCATGCCATAAGCTAGCCTCCCCCAATATATTGCTCTCTGTTATCCTGGACTGCAACTTTTAAGAATTATCAACACCACATAGGAGGAAAATTCACATGAAGAATTCATTCAAACAGAAACAGATTCACAAAAATTATTTAAAGTTAATGAATTCATTAACTTTATTAGGAAACGAGTTGAAAGCATGCATATGTTTGTTCTTTATTTTAAAACTACTTACATAGAGAACATGGGAACTATTTTTTTTCATTTTACATTTTCCAGGTTCTTTTCTTAGGGAGCTCTAAAGTGCCTGACCCTTCAACTCAACATGATGTTCTTCAAAATATTTTTCACTACAACTCCCAACACTTGTAGAATACCACTCCTATGACAGTCAGTTGATTCACAATATGTGCAAAACATCAAGCTGCTTTCAGTAATTTATACTGATTGCTACTGTTTGTTGTTTAAGAATTTTCATTTGACATCATGGACTCCTAAAAAGTAACACCTGTATAATTTTCTCATGATAAGGTAACAGTGAGATATATTCATAACCTTATCTTACCTTAACCTTGGCAGTTGTTCATTTGACATTTTTCATATCTTTCAGATACAACCGCCCAATACCTAAGCTGCATGCAGGAACCATTGCTAAATCCAAATTGGATTTTTGTAACAATAGGGAACTTCTAATATTTTGAAAGAAATGTGTTGCTCTAAAATTCACAGCAATAGCACTACTATAGGAAATAGAAAAACAAGTACTGTACAAAGAATAAGAATAAATCAATATACAATCTCTCTAAACTGGAAAATCAAGATATCAGCTAAAGGAGATAGGATGGCACATGACAGCTCTGAAAATACATTTGTTTCGCACTAAGTTATTCCTTTTCCTTGCTAAAAATAATTAAAATTACAGCGTTTCCACCTTAAAAACAGCAATATCTACTTAAGATCCATTTAATTTGCCTAGTACCAATCAGGAAAAAATGTTTAAAAAACCCTAAATAATGTATGAAATATGTTTAAAAGTAAAGAATTTCACATTATTATAAATGATTCTTTGCTCTATTTAGAATGTCACTTGTGGTGGCAAATTATTTAACAGCATTGATTTTAGCTAATCAAAATACAATTGGGATTAAACCTGGCTCAAGTAAAGCAATCAGTTGAGGTTCTATTTTCATTAGAACATGCATTGTGAAAATGTGTTACCTTCTTTTGATTTTTACTTGCTATAAAATGCAAATAATATATTGTGGCCTTGACCTTTTTCTTTTAACCCATATATAATACTTTAAAAATCCATCTGTTTGGTAAATCACAATGTGATTAATTATTATCAGGAATTCAACGTGAAATACCTTGCAAAGATGAATATTTAATTAACCTAAAGAAATTAAGAAAGGACACTTAGTTTATTTGTGCCTTCTTTGATCAGAGTTCATATTATGCTGTCATTTTGCTGATTGCCTGTAACAAGCAGATTTCATTTAAAAAAAGAGACAGGAATTATTCAAATCCTCCTTCCTTCCTTCCTTCCTTCCTTCCTTCCTTCCTTCCTTCCTTCCTTCCTTCCTTCCCTCCCTCACCCCCTCCTTCCTTCTTTCCTTCCTCCATTCCTCCCTTGAAATAAAACACTACATTAGAAATTGAAAAGAACAAATGTGTTTATTGAAATCAACAGTGCCAGAAATTATTAATACTGTAAATTCTAGTAGGATGATGTTTGTCATTTTCCCCCTCTGTATACTCAAACAGTGATACATGAATGCTTGACAAAGTAGCATTCTTCTCTGTGAGGAGTCTTCATTTGCATTGTAGTGAAGGCGTGGAAAAATTCTTTGAATGCTTCCAGCTCAGTGTTTGGTCAATATCAGGGCACTAATCAGATGCCCAGGTAATTGCTTCTTTTGGATCCAGAGACCATAAGCATACAAATGAATAAAGGGGCTTTAAGTTTTATTGTTTGCTCAGGCAAACAAGATTAAAAAACGAAACATAAAAAGCAAACATACCAAGCAAGATGATATCTAAATCTCTTACAAGCCACCAGAAGCTCCTTAATGATACCAGAGATTCTCTAAGGGCAGCCAGTTTCCACAGTCCCCAGTTTCTAACTTGTTGTCCCAACAACAACCACCTCAAGGTTTTTATTAAAACTTCTCTAATTTCCTGGCCCAGCCATCCGGAGGTCTGGAGATCACAAGACCTGACAGTTACTGGCTGGCAAAAATCTGGGATGAGAATTGAAAGTCTAAGACTTTCAGTGAAAAAACTTTGAAGCTACATCTTGTTTATTCATAAAAATACAAGCAAGCTACCTCAAATGATTTTTCTTAATCTGAAGGAGAAATCAAAATGTTACTAAACTCACTCTTCTGCATTTTCACTACAGAAAATCATTACACATATCTTTGATATCTTCCTAGAAGATTGCTGATCAATAGCTTAATGGAATAAGACAGTGTTTCTTTATATTCTGGTTGGGAATTTTTGGGAGTTGGAGTTGCTAAGTTGAGAAGCACTGGTGTAAGACAGAGACTTCTATAAAAAGGCTCTCTGTATCACCAGGGAAAGGAAGAAGAACCCCTGTTTGAAATTGAGGGACAACAGAGTTTGAGAAGCCAATAGTATGAATCAGTTAGAATTCATAATATGCTTAAGTAACACTATGTTTTAAACATAGTTCATTGAACAAGCCATTGTGGTCTGAATATCACACATGAGCCAGAAATCATAGTTTGCAAGGTTATTCACCCTACCTAGCCAAACCAAATAAACCACATGTATGGCTTTTGAGGTAAGCCAGTATAAAGAAGCTCGCCATATCTTGCTCAGATTATAGTTCTCATGGAATGTCTACTTTTTAAGCTGGGTAAATATTGTGACAAACATCAAAACAGTAGCTACCAAATTGTTGTTTCTGCACTATTGCAACTTGCATGAGTTATTGTGGTAGATTTTTTCCATAAATGCCAGTGGGAAGCTTGGCAACAGTGCTAGATTGTGGCCTGACCTCCCTAACACTGAGAGGTAAACGTGAGGCTTTGTCAATAGCCCTCATTCAAGGGGCATCAAATGTGATGATCACTGAAGCCTCAGACTTTCATCAAATTATATGGAGAGCTGCTAATCCCTGTTGTATATAGCTGTCCTGGCTGACCTTTTATTTTCTTTTTTAATTGCGATGATTATAATAAGTCTCTGATGAGAATGTGCTGTTGCTTCATACTGTTCCACCAACTATTATTTAGCACTATGCTCATTTCCTATGTTGGATGATCATACCTTCTAATTAAACTGCCTGAGATAATAGAGAAGGATGCTGGGCCTCTCTACAAGGTAAACAGCACTTTTACTGAAATGAAAAACAAGATGAGATACTGGTGGCTGCAGCTTCCTGTGACAACTTCATTAACCGCAATCACGTAAACAAGGATTGTAAGCCAGATTTCAAGGAAAAATCATTTTTCAGCCTTTTCTTTCCAACAAGGGCCTTCTTGACAGTAAGTGGATAGCTCTGTAAAAAGGTCACCTGAACATCTTATCTGAAGGACTATTTCATTGCCAATCTCTAAATATTTGCTCTTGTGCAAATGGAATAAAATTATATAGCCTTATATTTTTGGCATAAAATAATTCTTATGTATGATTTATACTCTTCTTCTACTATTTCTTTAAGGAGAATAGAAAACATCTGGTCTAACTTTAAACAAAATAAAACTGGAGATAAAAAGGGCATTCATCACTTTCTTTTCGGCAAGTTCTTGCACAATTTGGTTGAGATTATGAAGCTGTTCAATTTTGCAATTAATTCATAGCTGCTTGGGTTTATCCATGTCATCAGGAGAGAAAATTGGATTCATCCTAATGGCTTTGTGTTAGATTTCAGTTCTAGTTAGCTAAAGTAATTTATGATTGGCCAGTATTATTTGTGAAAGAAAGGTGAATAACAAATAGCGAAACAGAACATGAATAGTTTCCTGTTGCTTTATCACATCACATATGGGATCAAAATTTAAATTATGATGGAGTTAACTCCATTCATTACTTTCAAAGTATATGATGGCTCTGCAGTTAATTTGGATCAGTATTAGTTTGGAACAATATAATTTATTATAACCATACTTTGAAGTTTTCACTTTAAGCAATAATAACCCTAACCCTACATTGCCCCAGTTTAATGTAACTCCTAAGGGTAGTTTCTGTTAATATCATTCTTATTGAATTCATGTGCTGGCTGATTTGAACTACCTTCATTTCAGTGCTTCATCTTTGTAAAACAAAGCACCCTATGAGAGGGATTAAGAGTAATTGGGATAAAAAGTAAACACAAGACCTAATTTTTGGCTTCGAGAATAATTCAACTCATTTTACTTTCATATTTAGACATGCTAACTGCTGCTTCTTTTATCCACAGGAAATCGTTCATACCTTGATTTCCTCTCTGCCTTAAAATATCTGAGGCAACATACATAGATGAAATACTAGACATAAAAACCCACCAGGAAACTGCAGGGCAGATTAAACACCATTAATGATGACATCAGTGGTAGGTATGAATGAGGCCTTGCTGAACTTGAAGAGACAATTCTGTATTTGAAGCCCAACTAGAGTGGGTGGGGGACTTACCCTATCATGTCTGAGATTGCATTAATGTGAGCAAATTATCTCACTGCTTCTTTCTATACATTTCCTCTTTTCTCTGGTGATCAAACTAGTTATGAAACCATTTGTGAAACTATGTGAAAGTGTTTATAAAAGGAATGGAGATGTACTCCATTTCTGAATCTGATTTTAAAAGTGCTTCTATGTATGTAATGCCCATCTGCAACTCTTTAAAGAAGCTGAATCTTTTTTTGGGGGGGGGAGTGTTGTCATGTAGCCTTGGGAAACCAGAGAAAGAGCCACAACCAAGATAAATAAGATAAATTTGAATCCAAAGCAGGAATGGGGATGGAGAAAGTGTCTCAGCATTGCCCTTCCTAGTTCACTGGAAGATAAAGGGAGGAGGGCATTCAGACTTACAAGATTCTGTTACTGTAACCCAGGGGTAGGTTCCAGCAGTTGCTACTGTTGGTTCGTTCGTGGAAGCGCTCTGTGCACTGTGCGCACATCCGCAGTGAATAAAAATTATTCTGTGCATATGCAGAAGCAAAAAACAAGATGGTGGTGCCTATGGCACCATCCAGAAAACCAGTTCAGGGATGTGGCAGGCCTGGGTCACTGCCGGTTCCACCGACGTAGGTCATCAAACCACTACTGGTTCAGCCAAACCAGTCCGAACCGAGAGGAATCCACTTCTGCTGTAACCTTGTAATAAAATTAGTAGCATTCATTAATTTGCTTTCCTAATCTGGTCTACTTTAATTGAGCTGACATGATGGCATCTCCCCTAATTGTGGGAGATACACAAAAAATTGGGCCCTCGATGGTGAGAAATGGGTGTGATAGGGCATTACCTTATTTTGCCCGTTCTAATTCATTTTGGTTCCCATGTGGACCTTCAAACAGGATGGTAAGGCAAGCTTCATTTGACTTCTATGGAAACTGTTATTTCAAGATAAATAGCAGGTGCATTTGAGTGAGGGGAAGATATTATTTTTCTGGCAAAAGTTGATGTCACCCCCCCTTCAAGATTCTAACTTTGCTCTTGTAGTGTCCTTTGAAAAAATAGCTTTTACCAAATTGCTAATTACTGAACCACAACATTGTAGAAAACCAATATCATTTATCCTTTTTTCCTCAATTATATTAGCATAAAAATATTGGAAGATCTGTGTTAAGAAAGCATAATTCTAAGAGTTTTTTTTTTAAAAAAATGTTTAACACGTCCACGAAGCAAAATAGCTTAAATGTAGGTAACTGAAGCTCTCAGGGAAAGCAAGACTGTTTCATTTTTGCCACCAACCATCATGGGGTGCTTCTGAAAGGCTGTTGTATGTGGGATGCTGTTGGAGGGACAAAGCTGACTATTTAAAAACCTTTGTGCAAGTGTGAAAAAAATAAAGCTTCTGATACCTTCAAATAATGCAATTTTGATTGCTTTGTCTAAAAATATCTGCTGGAACCATGGCTAGAGACAGTTGAAAAAATAAAGCTATTTTTGACTAGATTCTTCTATATTTGTTCCCTGAAGATGATTTCAGTAGAAAATGAAGGTAATATTACACAGAATGAAATGGTTACATTTGGTTCAAAATGTACTTCTCAACAAATACAGGATTTGACCACTAGAGGTCTGTATAACATATTTATTTTTAGAAAAAGAATTTACCATTACTCAGAAGTATATATACTTTTAAAGAATTTCTTTGTGTTCCAAAATTAAAAGCAGAAGGGAGGATAAACTTTATTCTTGTGTAGATTAGGGGATAATAATAGATCTTTTCCTTTGCTAATTGCTGCTATTTTAGTATGTTTTTGATTTGCTGACATTTAACCTAATATCCTGCTATAGTAAATCATGGACTGAGATTTTGACATCTGTTGCTATAAGGTCACATAAAGCTTGCAATCCATAAGCATATTGAATCTGGTTGTGGAAAAGGGTATGTTTGCCATAATAAAAATTCCACTTTAAGGAAAAATGAAGAACTCACTTGAGTTGCAAAATGAACACACTGCCCCATAAATAATTTTTAAGACATACAGCACATTTCTTCCAAAGCACATTTAAATTCTGATAAATCAACGGATATAAAGTTTGAGATCCCTTCCTGATTCTTTCTTTCCATGCATATTATCATCATTTCTGTTACCTTGGATGCTGAAATTAATGGTCCATTATATGAATTATTCATATAATAAATTTATTAAGAACCCCCCCCCTTAATCTGATAATTAGGTAGGTCCCACTTGGCCTAACCAGTCAGTGGGACTTAGTCATGCCCATTATAAAACTTTGATTTTTCCTACCAATATAGTACAAAATGTTATTTACTGGTAAGCTAAATGCAGGTTTATTGACTTCATTTTTTTTTATTTCAAGAAATGTAGTAGAAAGGATAACATTTCGTTCAAGTCACTTATTAATCCATGGTACTGACTCTTCTTCATATTCAAGATGATGGTGATGAGTTACACCCAGATAGTAGCTCTTCTGCCTCCTGTTTTCCTCTTTTTCTTGATAAAGGATTTATATCTTTTTATTTTTCTTATTTATTCATTATGCTTCTGTTCTGACCACCCTCGTCCCACACCAAAACACTCCAAGCCAAAGATACTTTACGGAATTTATTCACAGACAGACAGGTCTTCGGCAGCAAACCGGCACAGACAAGCCTGGGCAGCAATCCAGCCTGCCAAGCTCACAATACTGTTCTCCAACATTAGTTAATGCGTTGACTTCTGCAAAAGGGGCATGTGCACAAGCATGCCTTTTATAGTCTGGAGAGGAGCCTAATTACTACCAGCTGAATGCAATTACCTCCTGTAATTGTGTAACTGTTCCTTACACCTATTAGTTCTCTGGTGCCGGGCATCCAGGAACAACTCACTGCTGACATCCGGATCACACTCCCTTGTCTCCTCCCCACTGGTCCAAGGCTCAGGCGTCTCCTGGTGGCCAACCAGCCTCTCTGAGCCCTGCTCGGAGTCATATCCCTGTCCAGGATCTTCCAAATCCTCCAAAGCCGACTCATAGGGCCCCTCGCTGTCAGAGTCTGTTGGCAGCTCCAATGGCTCCTGCTGGGCCACAACAGCTTCTAACCTACATTTATACCTTATCACGTTTTGATTGTTTTTATAATTTTATATAACATCTCTTTGTGTGAAAAGAAAATGTCTGGATGAATACACAGTATATATAGATAATATCATTACAGTCTAAGCCAAAAACAGCACCCAGCAAGGTAATCTACATTAAAATCGGGTTATGTATTTTGAAGAAGTCAGGCTGTAGTCTTTAGATATTTTTCAACTAAGGAAATCACACTAACTCATATAATTCATTAGTTCATAATATTTTATGTCTTTTATCTTTGTCTCACATTGAATCCCATAATTTAGTACAGCAATGGCTTAACAAAATAAGCTATATACAGAGAGCATTATGTATGTTGATACACCATCATTTGAGCTTCTCCAAACTTCCACCTATGATAAATAGCTAAAGAGATAATTTAAAAGATATGGAAAGTTAACACCTCAATTTGACTCCGATTCTGGCCTCACATTTATTTCCAAATACACCAGTGGGTCAAACATTTTTTAGAAAATAATAATAATGACTGAAACTTAGTGCTTTTTTCAGAAATGCACCAGGTAAATTAGATTCTTCCAAAAATATATTTTAAAAAAACTACCTCTCAACATCAAATCAGTCCTAGCCTTTTAGTTGAGGGATATGAATATCATGTTACTAGTGATGGGATTCAAATTTTTTTACTACTGGTTCTGCGGGCATGGCTTGGTGGGCATGGTGGGGAAAAGTTATTAGAAAATCTCCATACCCTCCCCACCCTACTAACCTGCTTTCCAGCTCCATTCTCCTGTTCAGGGCAACAAAAGAAGATAAGCTGGAAGGCAGCGGGGGTGGAGCAAGCCTATTTGCTGGTTCTCCGAACTACGCAAAATTTCCACTACCGGTTCTCCAGAATCTGTCAGAACTGGCTGAATACCATCTCTGCATATTACAAAGAGTATTATTATGATTCTCACAGAAATTAAACAAGTCCCTAACTTCTGTACTAGTAATATAATGAATCACAAACACCATTATGCCATGCCAGAAAAACAGAAATGTTATTTTTCCAAATTTTCATCACAATCTCTCATAGTTATATTAATTATGGAACCTATATTTTGTCTTCTAATAGGGAATTTATTCTCAGAAAGAGAAAATAAAGCCACAGATTTCCCCTAGGTTGGGAAAAACAGGAATGCTTTGGAAAAAAGAATGAAAAATAATGGAAACTGCATATCGCTGGTCTAACAAGGGAATAAGTGTAACTAGTGGCTGAGGGGAAAAAAAGAATTTAACACTCAACTATGGGCACTTCCCCAGTTTCTAATAAGAAAATGATGGTGACAGAAGAAAAACATGCATTTCCTGAAGTGTCAGAAAATGATATCATTATATGACATATGGCACCAGAGATGTATTGTATCCACTGTTCCAGAGTTGACAACACATATATTTGCCCATTTGTAGAAACTGAAAGCTATAAGGATTTTTTTTATTCACATTCTTTGTACACTAGGAAATATTCAGTATAAAGATTGCAACTAGGAAGAATAATATAAAAAGAGATTTTTTGAATATTAGACTTGATGGCAAAATGACAAGTTTACTAAGCTGAAAGATATTGGGACTCATCCTATGCAAAATTTATTAACATTCTAGTGTGACACATTGATGTTGACTGTTTCAACTACTTCCTTTCTTGGGTATGGTGGGCCCGCGGGCCAGTCTTGAATCCTGGTGACTAGATAGATTGGTTTATGCAGTTTTTATGGAAACATTTTTTTCCAAAAATAGTTTCCTAGTGGCTGTCCTAAGATCATCCAATCGACTTGCCCCTCAGGTGGGACTAGACCTCATGGATTCCTGATTTCTAGTTCAGTGCCTTAATCACTGTATTAGACTGGTTTTTCTTCAATCACATGATCTTATAAGCTGATTTTAAAGAGAGGATTTGAGTATCGAATTAAGAACAATTTTAACAGCACCTTGATAGTTCTAGAGGAAGAAGATTGTTATGTAAGTTACCTAGGTTACCATCTTGCAAGGATTAATGACATACTGAGGAAAACAGCCTACTTAGTAGCTATAATATGAAGAAACCAGGCCTTAAAAGGAACTCCAAATTGAACTCTTATTAGAAGAATAGACTCAATTCACTGGGACACAACATGCCTAAATTCACAGATTTCACCAGCATTACAGGATAGCACCAAACACAACTTTGAAGAATTTGGGAGCTGCATCTGATTTATGTAGATAGATTATATTGAGAGAAATCAATTAATAACAAGATCATTTGATGTAAAGCCACTTCCTGTATTGATTTCTTGAGTTAAAGTCAAATTGTTACATAATTTGTACGCTATTGATTAATAGAACATAGCACATGTGGTAATAACACTGAAGGAGAATATTTGTAGATCAGGATTGTAATGAGGGTCTTTGGTGATTTCTGAACTTGGTTGCCAGACATATTTCATTAACCAAACTAGGCAATATCATCAGTGCTAATGCTGGCCTAGCACTGATGATGTTAGTTAGGTAATGAAATGTCTACAAGAAAACAACCAAACTCAAAGAGCACTAAGGACCTTGATACCACAGAAAAATAAAAACATTCCTCAAGGAAATGTAAGATAATATGCTAGTCCTGCAATTCCTTCTTTCTTGCATTATAACATACTTATGGAGATTCTCAGTCATCCATGTCCTGAGTGTCCAAAAGTGCTTTTGAAAGAACAACCTTCTGTTAAGGGGGGAGGGGGGATATGACATCATCTATCTCCAGTCTACAACACAGTCCTTTCAACAGTTTCCAGAAGGCTCCACATCCAATTGCACCACGCAGGTGACCCTGATGACAGAGATAAACCTCCAGATGACCTTAAGGACTCGCTAAAAGAATGCAAATGACCAGTTGCCTGCAAGAAGTATAAATCCTTCCATTCCCCACTATCCAGTCAGAGCTGAAGAAACCTCTTGGATGAGAAGCGAAACGTTTTCAAAGAAAAACCAGAAAGTCCAGTGGCCTCTTGAAAAAAAAATCACCTTTGGGATTATAACTGATAACTCATAGCTCAGTATTACTCTACTAAAGATCAAGATTTAAGGTGATTTCATACAATATCAAAGTTTTATTTGTAGTTCCAGATTTGGGATTGTGCCTGCACACATTAAATTCATTATTTGATCTTTCCACAATTGAATCACAAACATAACTGCAAGTTTTGTCAACATTCCAGATAATGATTACCTGACCTAACCCAACAGTATGATCCTTTTGTTTTTTTTCTCTATGTAAAAATTGTTAGAAAATAAGAGCATAATCCCTTTGACGAGGAAAAAGCAAGCAAGTAGAATCATCAGTTTCCTGGCAAGCCTACTTCAAAAGCAAGAGGAAACAAAACAGCGGTAACAAGAGATCTTAACCACTAGATGTTTTGTTTGCTATTTAAAAAAATCATTTTAACTTTAACATTGAACAATAATGCCATTTGTCAGTGCAAAGTCAGCTATAAAAGCAAAAGCAGAAAAAAAGTCTTCGTTTTAGTCCCAGGAGTATTTGGAAGTATACATAATGAAGTGTTAAAAAAAATAACTACCTTTGGTTCAATGATGCTCAGTAAATAGAATATCAGGTACAAATACAGGTACACTAGGTAAATAAATACTAGGTAAAATGACACTAAGCTGGTAGAAATAGCCAGCACCCCAGAATACAAGCTCAGGATCCAAAAAGATCTTGATAGTCTTGAACAATGGGCCTTTTTTAGATATACTTTTTCAGATATACTCAAGGCAGGCAAGAATTTGCTGAGAAAGCATTCCAAAAAGACTTGAACAATGGGCTTTAATCCAACAACATGAAATTTAACATGAAAAAAGCAAGGTTTTACACTTAGGCAGGAAAACCAAAGTACAAATAGGCTAAACCTGGCTCAAACATGGTAACTGTGAAATGGACCTTGGAGTCCTATTGGACAATCACTTAAATATCAGCCAACAATGTGCAGCAGCTGCCAAAAAAAGCGAATACAATCCTTGGTTGTATAAACAGAAGCATATAATCAAAATCATGTGAAGTATTAGTACCGTTTTACAAAGCTGCATCCAGTTTTGGTCACCACAGTACAAAAAAGTTTTTGAGACTTTGGAAAAAGTGCAAAGAAGAGCAACTAAGATGATTAGACCCTTGGAGACTAAAACATATGAAGAACGGTAGCAGGATTTGGGTTTGGCTAGTCTAGAGAAAGGAAGGACTAGGGGTGATATGATAGCAGTATTCTAGTATTTGAGAGCTTGCCACAATGAAGAGGGGGATCAACTTATTTTCCAAAGCATCTGTAGGCATGACAAGAAACAATGGATGGAAATAATCAAGGAGAGAAGCAATCTGAAACTAAGGTGAAACTTCCTAACAATCAGGACAATTAACCAATGGAACAGCTTGCTGTCAGAAGTTGTAGGTGCCTCATCACTGGTTGAGCAGGGGTTTGGACTAGAAGACCTCCAAGGTCCATCCACCTCTAATCTGATTGAGATTGAGATTAAGAACTGTTTTCCTACTTTTTTGAACCAAAGTTGCCATACACTCTTGCTATTTGCCAGGATTCTTTCACTGATGGAAGTTGCAGTTCAAAAATTCTCAAGGTTCTGACCTTCTCCAGGTCTTCTGAAGGGTACATGGAAGATGTTTGGGGAGAGGGGAGTGCCTTCCCTTCTTTGCATTTTGAGGCTTCCTTCCATGGAGCATAGCAAACTAAGAAAAATGCTATTTGTTTTTGTCTGTAGAATCTATCAAAAAGAGTAGAGTAATAGCAAATTAACAAAGAAAAAGAATAATGATAAAGGATATGTTTAATGCAGGATCCACTCTGGGATATGTGTATTTGCCTTCATTTGTGAATATGTTTAGTCTTTAAAAAGTTACTCTAAGATGCACATAACTAATTCTGTATGAGCAATGGGAATATAGCACATTTCTTTAGACAATAAGTGTGTAACTTTAAAGTCTTATTTAGTGACTAAATATTGAATACGAGGTTAGTCAGGGTGGAACTTGTTGAATAAAGACTTAATGAATCTTAGCCAACAGTTAGACTAAATTCACATTGTAAAAGTACAAAAACAATTGACTCAATTACCTGATTCACACAGAAACGCCAAGGGAATCACATTCATGAAGGCTCTAGAAAATGCCTATCAATACTTGAGATAATTAAGTGAGCACAAGAAAACCACTTGAAACTCTTCCAAGATTCCCTGAAAGAACCGATATGTCTTTGAGATTTGATTTAAATAATTTTGAGATTCCATGTCCCAAATCTGCTGTATGATAAGAATGTTAGCATTTTCTAATCCTAAAGGAATACATTCTTAGTAAGAGACAGAATGAAAGCAATTTATTTATATTGTTTTTCTATCTCTGATGTATAATTAACAAGATGCATGGAAGCATCCCAGTTGGATCTAAGTTAATCTTTATCCAAGCAAATAGAGTAACTAACCAAACATTGGCTTTGATTCTTGGCAATTGAGCAACTAGTCCTAAAACTCCATTAGAGATAACTGTAAATAAAACAATTAAAACAATTCTTTACTTCTTTTTTCTTTATTTTAATATATATTTAACAGACAAACATGTAGAAAAAAATAAATGAAAAAGAATTAGAAATTTGAATAAGGATATTCAAAATAAAATTAGGTGAAGGCTATATATAAAATAATCTTAACTGTTAATAGAATAGAACCAACAACCAATCTTTAATAAAGTAACCAAAATAGTAAGAATTGTCTACCACATATACATCTATCTGTTTTAAAAGATCCATCCTTATGAAAAATAGGTAAAACATTATATTTAACATTTTATGTAAAAGTAGCAAATTCTGATATGATGCAAATCAATGTGTGGAATTATTTTCTATAAATGATTTATAAAGCAAATTAAATTCCCTAGTAGACAAACTTATTTCCGAAACTGATGTTATTTCCATAACGTAGTGTGTTATGTTAACTCTAAAGCAGAGTTAATGTGTGATTTCCATTAAGACGTGTTAAGTATCCTGTTGATTGTTATTACACAAAAAACAACTTATGGTTGGAGTAGTATACTATTTTAGTAATATTTTGCAAAAAAAAGTTAATAGAATAGAAGATTCAATCATTAACATTTGTTTAATTCTCATTTATCTGAATAGTCTTGTAGAATTTGTGGCTTTAAAATTTATCACCACAATGGAAGAAAAAAAAATCAGACCAAATTGTTGTATTTCCACTGATTTTTGGAATTTTTTTTAAAAAGTCTAATTGTGCTTTTTCAAAGGAGCCAAAAAGTTGAAATAAGAGCCAAATTGTGCTCTATACAGTTAATGTGTAACTGAGTTCAAAACAAATGATCTGATGGCAGCTGGAATTAAATTCTCTTCCTGATATATTCTTAGCATTGTTACAATATTTGTTCTGAGCTGTATTTTGTAATTATTTTCTCAGGGCAAGGCAAAGTGTGAGAATTTAGTGCATATGGTGAAAATGTGCTCCTAGAAATTGCCCCCCTATCTGTAAGAGTTAAAAACATATCCAGTTTTGTGATTCCTCATTTCTCCTCTCTGATAGCACTGTTCTTTCCAATGGTTTTAACAGAGGATTATTCAAGAGTGATTTTTATCTTGGATGACTGAACATCTTGTTGCAATCAAACAGAATAACAATTTAATGATACCTTAGTGTATTGTTAAGAACAACAATATATCAATTTCTGACACCATTCAAATATAGGAATTTCATAAGTAAAAATTATGTCACCAATAAGAATTAGGAAAAAAATGCACTTTCATCCATCCAAACCACGCCTATGCCTGGTTTTTGTTTGTTTTAGCATTGCTCTAAAGCCATGAACGGAAAATCCCGATTTTTAAATTGTATTTTTGCCAATACTCACGATGTGTATTTTTTTTCATGAAGCTGCATTCATGTGTAACAGCACTGCCACACCCCAAAATTGCATGTAGCAATAGATGACATGCTGGCATCCAGATGTTTTGAACTTCAGTTTCTATTAGCTGCAGCTAGCATGGCCAATAAGAAAAACATAAAGGATGTCTGGAAGGAACCAGGGTGCCTAAACGTGGGAGAATGGTTCAGAATATTATCCTAAATATAATAGAAACTAAGAATACTTTTAAGAGACGGAGAGGGTGAGGAAATAGTGACTAATTCTAGGCAAATTTATCTGAAAATATGTACCAATGTTTTCTGGATTAAGAGAATTTGAACACGATTACATATTTTAAATACATTTGACTTGGAAGCACATGGTCAGGAGTTCAGTTTGTGTGCTGAAATGGACTGATAAAGCACAACTAAAGCTAAAAGATAAGGAGGACATTTGTGATAAGAATTTTTATTTAAGTTGAAAGCAGTTGGGGATTAGAAAGAACTGAATATGACTGAGGCTTCAGTATTAAAAGAAAGGGCTTAATTTTACATACATTTGTTATATTTCTTTAGGATTTTGTTTGTATGAGTATATTCAAAGGTTAAGTACATACTATCATGGAGAAAAACTATGTGATCACTTAAAGTTGATGGCCCACAATCAATAAAATACAATGGTTTCTGATTGAATGGTAGAAAAAATGGTGAGAAAAGTCTAATAGTGGATTGATTGGCAGAGATGAGCAGGGTGTGTAAATGTATTTGTGTGTGTGTGTGTGTGTGTGTGTGTGTGCCTCCTCTATTTTGTTCAAGCATACACTAGTCAGCAATCTGTATGGGAGGCATTAATCTGCATTTCTGCATGAAGCAAGGGCCTCATAGTCTCGTCTAAGTTCTGGTGACTGTACACAGGTTTGTACATTTAAGAAGAGATGGAATATAAATGTAATACTTCAATAAAACAACTTATAGTCAAGAACCACAAATCTTTTCTGAGAGTTACTAGAGTTCAGTGAGGTAAAAATTTAATAAAAATAATAAGGTAGATGATGGGAGAGCAAAAAGTGAGCATCTCTAATCAGATGTATTAATGCATAACAAGATAATTCCAAATACAAATAGTCCTCAATTTATGACCCCAATTGAACACAAAATTTATGCTGCTAAGTGAGAAAGTTGTTAAGTGAGGTTTTGCCCATTTTACAACTTTTCTTGCCACATTTGTTAAGTGAATCAACTGCAGTGGTTAAATTAATAATATTACTAATAATAACAGTTGAGTGAATCTGGTTTCCACAGTGACTTTGCTTGTCAGAAGATCACAAAAGGCATCACACGATCCCAGGACACTGCAATCATAAATGTGAGTCAGTTGCCAAGCATCCGGATGTAAATCTCATGACCATGGATCATAAGTAAGAAAAATGGTAATAAGTCACTTTTTCAGGGCCACTGTAACTCCGAATGGTTGTAAGTTGGGGACTACCTATATTGGATTGCACTTGTTTCCAGTCACATCATCTGCGCTGAATCTACTACATTTATGTCAGAGGAATACCAGATTTTTCCCCAACTCCCCCCCTCCCAAATGTACTGTGAGAGAATAGGCTGACGCTTACTGAAAAATAGTATAGAAGGCAAATGAGTTTTTTCTGTCTTATCTTTCTTTTGGCAGGGTGGATTCATCTTCAATGTCAGGTTTTAGATAAAGAAATCAGATATTTATTTGCTCCCCTTTCTCATCCCCTATTTTTGCTGTTTTGCCAACTGAATCCTATTCAGATTGTCTGCATAAACAAAGATTTCAAGAGAAAATTAATCTCCAACGTGCTAAGTCTGAAGTATAGCCAATGGCCGGCAAAAGAAATAAGTTAACGGGATGAAGAAAATTTTAGGCAGCGCAGATGAAAAACAATTCTACACTGCAGGTGCAAGCAAGCATGACATGTTTGGCTCACTTTGCTTTGGAAGAGGTTCCTCATGAGTAATAACATTCTGAAATGGCTATTTCAATATTTAGTTGTGGGCAGAAAACATTTCTCAGATGTTTTTAGGAATAGCATACTTTTAATAATTATGGGTAGTCCTTGCCTCATGACTGTTAGTTTAGTGATGGTTCAAAATTAGGACAGCCTCACCTGGCTTCCATCAAGCAAAGTCAACTGGGGAAGTCAGATTTGCTTAATAATTGCATGATTCACTTAATGAACATGTGATTTGCTTAATGTCTGTGGTAAAATGGTCATAAAATCAGTAATCTAGTGACCCACTTAGCAACCAAAATTCTGGTAAGCAAGCAAATCTTCCCTCCCTTGCAATGTCTTTTAGTTTTACTTCTACTTGCAGTGGTACCACCTCTGGAATGAGGTTGGCTACTCATCCCCAATGCCATGGACAATACAGCTGCTAGGTGTAGGAAAGGAAAGGAAGGAAATGATGATATACTTTTAAAAAGTATTAAAAAGTATCTCTCTCGAACTGATGTGTCAACGAGGGCAATTAATGATATCAAAATGGGTGTGACTATGCAAACAAAACTTCCATGTAATGTTATTATATTGTGTTTACATTAAGTGTTAGTCCTTACAGTGAGATGAGCAGCCATATAAATCAGATAATTGATAGATGATAGATGACATATTATATTAGCCCCTGTAATCACAAATATTTCTCTAGTTTTTATGGAAACTCTCTAAATTGACCAATACCACATTAGATTCCATGCTATAGTTCAGCACTGGAAATTTTCATTTGAAAATGTCACTGCACTAAATTAGAAATGCTATTGTGAAAGGTGTTTAAAATGCCAATTGAGAGAGCAGGCTAAAGCATATTTCCTTAAACATAGCTGTGATGTATTCTGCTGGTACATAGTCAAATTCTATCACAGGGAAATATTTTGGGGGTTGCTAACAACAAATAGACCAATCTTACTAAGTATTCATTAGTCAACATGGAGCATTTTGATTACATCCAATTAAGTTAAATTAAAGTGCATCCTACTGGACTAAAGCAAATTGGTTGTAAAGTCTAGTTTTAGACTTTATATTCATGACACATCATAAAATATAAATTCTTCACATTGTAAGACACCAGAGTTGGATTGCTACATCAAAATGATGAATAAATAAATACATTGTAACCTGCTTGCTTACATATTGGAAATATTAGCTGAATATAAAGGATTTTTTTTTGTGGGAGGGATTATCTTGTCCACCAGGGCAACCAACATATGAAAAAGTGCCAAAATCTTTGCAGAATATTTAGAGAAAAATTTTCCGGCATTTTTAAAACAAAAATCCCAAAGCAATTTTGGAAAATTAGACAATACCACTCTTGATTTTCAAATGTCCTAGATCATTATATTTCATAGATTTCTATCAAAGTATATTTTATCATTCTTGCAATTTCTCATTTTTCCATGCAGATGTTTTAAATACTGTATCAATTTACTTCTCAAACTGTTGCTGAAAACCTTGTTCCTTTTTGCAACTATTAATATCCTTTTCCTAAAGTTATTAATTTTATTATGAAAAATGTAAAACAGTTCTTCTGACTCATTAACTTAAAGGCCAGAAGAAAGTACAAACATAAATCGTTTTTCTGAGTCCATATACAATATGAATTGTTTAAAATTGTACTGAAAACTGAACTCAATAAATTTTAAAACCCACAAAGTGTCGCAGTTTCTTATTTCTTCCCTTGCAGATGGCCTTCCAAACATGTATAAATATTCCAATATGGTTGAAATGTTATTTTCAAACCCTCTAATCTCTACTGAAGTATTTGCAGTTAGTTCTTAGTATGAAATCACATCAACCCCCTACTTCAGAGGACGTGTGAAGTTTGGGAATACAGACCAAAGTTAAACTTTTTATTTTAAAATTAATATTTCAAGTGTTTTGCTTATAAATGATCCTGAGAAGATGCTTCAGAAATTATAAAATAGATAGATTGTCCTACTGCAGGGAGAGATGATGCTCCAACCTTGAAGAGGGGAAAAAAATCTTCATTTGTTCTGAAATCTTCTGCACTCTGTATTTTTCCAGTGTTGGAGCTTCAAAATGGGAGGAGGAGAGGGGAGGAGTAATGGTACTACCAAGGATGAGAAGGCTCTGGGCAAAAGATTCTAGGCTTTGACATATGGTACTCCTAGAGACCCTCATATTCTTCTCTACCTCCTCCCTTGTTATACAATATATGTTACTTTGCTACTTCTCTCCTCCCATACTCCTTTGTTACTCTCTGTGAACAAGAATAAGAACAAGAACAAGCCTTTTCTTTCTTGTTCTTTAAAAGAAAAAGAAAACTTCAATCCAACATCTTCTTTTCTCTGTTCAGTTTTTAGTTTTTAGGAAAGTTCAGCCAGGCCTTCCCATCTATATTGCTGTAAGTGGTGCCATCATCCCTAGTGAAACTATATATTTGTGCACACAAAAGGTTTTGGGATTCTCAGACTGAAACCTGCTTCTCCTCACGAATAAACTGCTTAGCCTTATAATTGAAATAAATGTATTTCTTGTCCGATTTCAGTGAGAGAGAATTTGTTAAATATGGACAAATCACAAAAAGGCAAAAGTCAGGAAAAGCAGAACATCACTGCAGAACGTTTATTCTTCCATTCAACTTTCTCTACAAGGCACACATCTTTAATGGGATCTGAAATGGATTGGCATGAGGATCAGTTGAGAATTTTGCAAAGGATAACATATAAAAGTGTTTATAAAGTCGAGAATGGCAGGCACTGACATATTTTACAGTGAAGATGTATCTGCAATAAAATATTGTAAATATAGATACTGCATTAAAATGCTTTCCTAAGAACTGTGTTTCTACTTATAAATACTGATGACCATTGGAAAATTGAATAAATACTGAGTTTTCCTGATGAGAGGTCTTCATTAAAAACAAAAGTGTAATAGACTGTTCCAGGCATGAATTCTAGCTGGCATTACTGCTGGTTTGCTCGTGTGCATGCTTTGTGCGCACTCCATGCACATGGACAGTTTAATAGAAATTGTTCTGCGCATGCGCAGAACTCCAAAACAAGATGGTGATGACTGGGAAACCGGTTCGGAGGCGTGGCCAGCCTGGGTCGCTGCCGGTTCTGTGACCCAGGCCGGCATATCACTACTAGTTCGGCTGAACCAGGCTGAACCGATATGAACACACCACTGGAATATTCATGTTGAATACTCAGTATTATGTGACTTCTACGTTCAAATAGCAAACAAGATAAAAAAATAAAATGCATAAAAATAATGCCACCTAGTTTATTCATACATTAATGCAACATCTGTATTTTCAATTTTTCCGTATGGTAAGGCAACATGTGCCTCTGCAGAAATTATTGGACTTTGTTTCCAAAGACTCTCAATACTTTCTGAGGCTGATAGCAAGAATGAATTCATCACAGAATGCTCTGTAACAGCATTGGCATATTCAGAATACAAAGTGGTTTTTAAGGAAACATGGCACTCGAGAAAGCAAGTGACTACATAAATAATAATATCTGCATCATGCTTTAGTGCTTATAATGTTGACATCTGCAGGGTGCATAAAAAAAGTCAAGGTGACGTGTGAGTGAATTACAACTCACATGCACAACATGCAACTCATTAAAAGGGGTTGGTGTTCCATTCACACACTCTTTGTTGACTCTGAGACACTTTCCCATTGATGGTATTTTTATTGTTGAATACCTGGCCATATTACATGGGTTTTTTTTATTTTAAAAAATAGTGTTTGTCTTGTACACATTCCTGGATTTCTTTAAGATGTTAAGCCAGTGATGGCTAACCTTTTCCAGACCGAGTGCCCAAAGAGCATGTCTAAACCCCCTAAATGCAATGCGTGTGTGCATGCAGACCTCCTGCATGTGCTCTGCCCCCCTCCCATATGCACAGCAGAGACCCAAAAACCATCTGGCTGGTGGGAGGTTCAGCAGAGCTGAACTGGGGCAATGGCTCATGTGCCCACAGAGAGAACGTTATGTGCTACTCTGGCATGCATTCCATAGGCTCACCATCACAGATTTAAGCAATAGGTTTTGAGAGTTATATATTATTGAGTCCAAGAGAGAAACATGCATAGGATAGGGCTGTATATAGGTGTATACAAGCAAACAATATGATCACATTTCAGAAGGATTCTAGCTCTCTCTGTAGAAAGAGAAAGCAAATTTATAAAGCAAAAAAGTGTTGCACACTCAATAATTAAAAGCCTGTTAGATCATTTTTGCTGTAATAGATCATGTATGATTAACTCAATGAAATGATGTAATATGTTGTATAATTTTTCTTCCCCAAAATCAGTTATACTGTAGGAAACAAAACTGATGTTATACATAGGTAGATTGTAAGCTATATAATTTGGTACATTTTAAACCTTCAAATTTCAGATTGTTTTTTGGGTTGGGGGGGGGTTGTGCTATCATGCCACACTGTAGATCACTTATAATGAAGGGTAATTTAAATCAGTTTAAAATAAAATTCTAGCATTAGGAGATATTTATAATATTTCAAAACAATCCTCAACATTTTTCCCCTCCCATCAGGTCCTGAATAAAAAGAGATGGATAAGATGTGTATGCAAGATGAACTTCCTAGTGACTTTAGCCTTATGACATATGACAACTGCTCAGCTGGAGAAACCTTACTTATATATATTTTCTAAAAATGATAAAAAGGCTGTTTAAAAGTGCCCGGAGCATAAAATATTAAAAAAAATAAGAGCAGCAGAATTAGCCAGAGGTTTCTTAATGGCTTCTTTGTTATGGACCTAAAATTAAAGGGTGGGTGGAAAGAAACATTCAGGTTATATGAAAATATAAATATGTTAAAGAGAATTAGCTGGAGACCAATCACAAAGATCTACATCTGTGTTGGAGAATCTATGGTATACATGCCACAGGTGGCACACAGAGATCTCTCTAGGGCAGTGGTTCCCAAACTTGGCAACTTTAAGACTTGTGGACTTCAACTCCCAGAATTCTCCAGCCAGCAGAGCTGGGAGTTGAAGTCCACAAGTCTTAAAGTTGTCAAGTTTGGGAACCACTGCTCTAGGGCACGCCAGCCATCACACTAGCCCAGCTCCACAACATATGTGTGTGTTCCTCCTGCTGGCCAGCTGGTCTTTGGATCTCTGTCATGCATGCACGGAAGGAGGGGAGGTCACCGAAAAAGCCACTGTTGTTGCCATCTTGTTCTTCACACACCCCATTACCTCTTGCATTACTCCCCTCAGACTTGCAAGAGGTGGTGGCTGGGAGGCTTCTTTGTCAACTACTTCCCCAAATTGGAAGCTGGCTGGGGGCCGCCGAAAACTACCCGAGGTTAGCTTGCCTTCCGGAGTCCGGACCAGCCACCACGGGAGGAAGGTAAGCAGCCTGAACAAAGAGGGGGGGAGCGGGACTAGGGGGGGGACCATTGAAGGAGGGAAAATGGGGCAACGCGTGTGACTGGTAAAGGGAGGGCGGGGCGGCATGCAGGCAGATAGGTAGAAATTAAAAAAAAAAATCCTACTTTTTTCTGTGGCTGTGGCTTGATGGGGGGTGGTGGTCATGTGACTGAGTGGGTATGAGCATGAGTGATGTCAAGTTGACCATGCCCATTCAGTCAATGACCTCTTTCCACCCAGCCACGCCCACTGAACCAGTAGCAAAAAAAATTGAAACCCACCATTGGTATGAAAGATGCTATTTTATTGACTATGAAATGATCCAGTGATGTTTTCCCAACGATGATAAGCAAAAGAAAACATTTCATTTTGCTTTATTGCTACAAAAATTTTCTTGGCTGCTATTAAAATTGGAATAATTTTCTATTGAGATTAATAAGCAAACAAAAATAGCAACATTCATGGGACATTTTAAAGATAAATTATTGTAGCATAATAATAAATCAGTTGGACTCAAGGAAAAAACCCACTGATAACTAGTGAGCTTAATCTGGTCTTCTCTTTATTCAAGTGCACTTTGGAGAATATGATCAATTTTACTTCTCCTCCTCCTTCATTGATACACAAATGACAACCCAAATGATTATATTTTTTAAATTATAGCTTATAATTCTCCATAGAAAAGGAGCTTATAAAATTGGGTTCAGCGTGTTTTGTACCACAAAAATCTTGGATTTCTGCTGTAGCAACTCCAATAAGCCAAAATTAGATCACTCATCATTATCATTGACACATGCTGAATATTTAATGTTCTTTCACTAAGCATTCTGAACAACTTTTGCTTATTTTTGCAAATTTACTACACTTGTAATTTGCTATTGATAATTAAGTCTTTTGCAATTTATCATTTTACTAGCCAATGGACAAAGTACAGTACAAAATTCTAGCTCTTTATATTTTGAAACAGAAAATGCCTAAATGCACATTATACATAATAAGTCTAATAAATTATCAGCAACAAATTGCATATTAATGTCTGCTACTGAATAGTGAATATATCTAGTTTTAAATCAACATTCCAAATCTGATTTTTAAAAAAATAAAAAACCAGCATTGAAGAGTATAGTCATAAGTCAAAATAAAAGAGGAATTTCATTACAAAAAGAGAACAAAGTAGGGAATGGACTTGAATAAAATCTATGTCAATAATAACTACAATCTTAGTGTTCATTTTATCACACTCCAGATTAAATTTGCCATAATAAAGCCCTTGCCCTCAATTTTTATGGTTCTTCATGTTGCAATGAAACATTGACTGAAGAATACTTAACAATAACAGAGTTACTGCTCACTCAGGAGACCTGTACTAGGGATTCGAACCACCAAACTGTTGACTTAGCCACTAAGCCACCTATAGAGATGGGATGGAAAAACAGTGGTTTTCCTCCAGATATGGTTGAATTAGAGCTATTTGATCAAAATCTAATTCAAGAATGACTACTGCATTCAGATGTTGAATCAGGAGTAGTGTCCGCTCCCAATGGTATATGTCCAGTCGTATGGAAAGGCTTTTGGACTCTGTGTTATCGATAAACCGGTATAGAAAACACAAATAAATAAAATACATAATCACATAGATATGCTTTCAGATTATGTTGTTTTTTACAGGATAGGACTCACTAGGTGTATTACATCAAAATGGAACCTCCCACCCACCCAGCTCTCTTTCAGCTTTACATGCAACTGCAACTCTGTTTTTTGTTTGTGTGGAGGTGTCTATAGTTTTTATATTGTGGGTGTTTTATTTGGCTGATATACTTTATGTAAATCGCAAAGAGTCTCTTGACTGCAATGGGATAGGAATGTAGAAAATCATCAATCAATTACTCTGGCAAGCAGAACATGCAAACAAGGATACACTTTAAGAAAGCTTGGAAGTCTATGGAGTATTTCACAGATGTTGCCTACCAGATGTTTGGATAATATCTTATGTGGACAGACTGTGCAGTCTACAATAAACCTTAGAATCTATGAAAATATAATATACATTCCTACCATATGTTAAGATAACACCACATATTATCCTAACATCTGTTTTTATGCAAACAAGAAAGCCTTTATTTCATTGCAATGTATGCTTATGCAAAACAAACATATACAGGAATCAGATTATGGAAAGTGTGGGAATGGAGAATAAAATCTTTTTCCTCATAAAGGCTCAATGTAATAACTAACATTTCACTTGACTATATAATCAATAAATTATTTTACCAACTATATAGTCAAATGCACCTTTCCATTCGAAATGAAACGGCAGTTAGGTATCCTTTCTTTTGTCTATCCCTAAACTTTGCCTGGTGTAGTACATATTCACACATCCAAGTTCCTATTACCTTCTCCTTCAGATGTTGCCCCACCTAAATGAAGTTGAAGGTGAGGATGAATAATGCATAATATCTTCACTGGCTAGCATGTGGGATGGTCAGTAATTATGATACAATACTTAAAATTATGAAAAACACATAATTTTTCCTTTTAGATGTCATCTCCATCCATCCATCCATCCATCCACCATCATCTCCTCCTCAGATTTGATATTCACTTTGTATCTTCAACTTTGTTCCAACAATTATAATGAATTTCTTGATATTTGTTTATGTAAAGCAGATTGGTTTATCGTCTTCAGCAGGATTCACCTTTTTTCAAACAAAGTAATTTCTGAGTTTTGTATGGATTATATGAGGTCATTCCCACAACTTAGCCTTGTCCATAAGAAAGATTTCATTGGTTTCACTTCATTTCGTCATGAGCTGGTTGGTTGCCAGTTTGCTTCCTGACCCAATTCAAAATGCTGATTTAGAATAGAATAGAATACAATTCTTTATTGGCCAAGTGCAATTGGACACACAAGGAATTTGTCTTTGGTGCATATGACTCAGTGTACATAAAGACAATTTTTTTTACATGTTTATACATTTGTCAAGACTCATAAGGTACAACACTTAAGGTTAGCAGATGATTTCGTAAGTATGAGGTCTGTAGTGAATCACAAAGAATAATAAAAAATAAATCATTAGAGAGCATTTCAACAAGGCAGCCATCATCAGTGCCATCTTGAACTGATTTTAACCTTTAAAGCCTTTTATGGCCTGGACCTGGTCTATCTGAGGGATGTCTCCTCCCTGGTTACACCAGCCTGCTCCATTAGATCTTGCAGAAAAGGCATGATGCGGGTATCATTTACTAAATTTCATAGTTTATACTTTGGTGGAGTATTCAATTAACATTTACTTTCCTTTTTATAAATTAATATTTTCATATCCAAATTATGAAATATAACCTTATGCAGTATTATGCAATACTGAAATTAAGATTAATTTTCTTTTTTAAATTTTGCTTTAAAATTAAGGAGAAAGTAATTTTGCTTCTCCTTTCATTGGCACATCTATGACATTCGAGAAAACTTTTTTTTAAAAATTGAACAACAAAGATTTGTGATTGACAACCCAGAAATGATCTCCTTCTCTGTATTTTTTAATGTAAATTCTGAATTGTGTAAGAGTCTTGCTTGGAATCTTGCCTGGATAAATAATCTTGCTTTGGTGCTGTCTAATGTAACTTCAGGGCACCCAGTTGGGAACAGCATAGAAACAAAAATGGAACATTATTTAATTTTAAGGTGTTTTCCAAAATTTCTTTCACTAGGTACTTTACTTATGCAATCCATTCTTTGTAACACTGAATGTAAAATTCATTTTCATTTTTTTCCACTTTAAATTAATCCTAGCAGTGAAATGCTTAGGGCTGTATAATGGTTCTACAATTGTCTTTAAATGATAGGCTTTTATTACCTTAGTTTGTTCTGATTGGTTATAGAAATATAAATCTACCAAATAAATGTAGCGTGGTATGTTTATAGAACATCCCTATTATTAACCTGACCTATGATTGTGAAATAACAGAAGGCTGAGTCAATTTTATTAGAAACTGTTTCCTTTTTTCGAACTCACTGTCACATTACGTTCATCCCTTATAAAAAATGAAATATTGATATACATTAAAGTGTTATCATAACACATGCTGGAGACCGGATAAATTATTTTCATTTTCCAAAGGAAAATGTAACAACATTTTATTTCACAAGGAGAATGCTGGGGAAACATGAACAGCTGGGAATTATCCCCAAACATGTCTCGTGTGCCTCTGAAAGTATTGTGGAAGCTCTTTCCATTTCTTCCCCCCTCCACATCCCAAGCCCAATACAAGTGGAACATGCACACTATTGGCACAATCTTCCGAATCCTTAAATAAAGTTGATAATGCTTCCTGTATTTTATTTTAGGTGGGAGGGCATATATCCTTTAGGTACACTTACTAGAATGAGTAAAGAAAACAAAACTGAGTTCAGTTTTTAATGACTACATAAGGAAAGCCCTATAGTCTTTTTAGTGCAAAAGACAGAATTGCTGTTGCTGTGATAAAATGAATAGAAATCTCCATCAAAGCATTGAATGGATAGGATATATAGTAAATCTAATAAACAAATAAAATAAGCAAGGTGGTTATATTTACTGGAGCCCACCAATAATGCATTCTTCTTTTATTTTTAAGGAAATTACATGAAACTTACAAAAACATGAGTTTTTAAAAACCCACAAATAATATTGATTGGTTGTTATTGTTGTAACCATTCAGTCATGTTTGACTTTTGTTGACTTTATAAGCAAGTGCTCTGCATGCTACCCTGTCAAGCACAACTTCTTTCAGTTGTTGGATGCTCATCTTTGTATCAGATTTGATGCTATCAAGCTAGCATGTTCTTTGCTTGCCCCTTCTTCTTGTTCCTCTAACCATTCCTAGCATCACTGACTTCTCCAATGAAATTGCATGCATAACATGGCCAAAGTAAATCAGACATAACCTTATGATTTTAGCTTCTAATGATGTGTCTTATTTTATATGATTTAGCAGCTCTCTGTTAGTTACTCTGGCTGTCCATGATATATGCAGTAACTTTCACCAGCACCACAGTTCAAAGGCAGCAATTCTTCTTTGATCAGCCATTCTTAGTGGCCAACTCTTACACCCATACTTCACTATAGGGAAGACTATTGTTCTCACTAGTCTGCGTTTTATATTTATATCAGTATCTCTGCTTCTCCAGACCATATTCATGTTAACCATTGCCTAAAGTTATTGTGTGTTTAATTTCAGAATTGCCAAAGTGAACAATTTTTAATCCAAGGAAGCTAAATTCTCAAACTAATTAAAATTCCCACTCTGCTGATTTTAAACATCTCATGTCCATTAGCACTTGTTATCATGATCTTCGACTGATTGATTGGTACATATCATCAATTTCTTGTCAACTCTTAACCAGCACATAGATAGATCCCTTCTAAGATGATCAGATGACACAGGAAGTTATTTGTCAGATTTATTTATTTGAGTTGTCATGTTTTCCACAAAATTAGGAGAATTTTAGCAAAAATACAGAACAGGACATTCCATTAAGAAAAGTGTGTGATCAATGTCTTAGTTTTGTACCACTGTGTGTTATCAGACATCACCTTTGCTTTAGCCAATGTATTGCCTTAATGTAGCAAGAAAAATAGGCTGAGGAATTTTTGAAGTTTGATGCGTGTAACTATTTTAATTCTATTAACTAGTACTTCACAATATGTCTGGTGGCATTGTAGACAGCAATAGAATATAATTCAAATTCAATTAAGATATGCTAAAGCAGAGTGAATATGTGATTGGTATTTTTTTTAAAATAGAATAACCTGTAAGTGATGATGCTAGGTTTAAAATAAGATCATTTAATCTGGGTTACAAACATCCTGATGGCAACTAAACAGAAAGTTCTGACTCTTTGCTGCTATAGAGAGGAAGCCCATATGTTTATAGTTCATTTCAGAGAAATATCTCACAGGAGTTCTAATTATAAAATGTGCAAGGAGGCTAGCAATGCAACATATACACCTAAAACAAGAATTGTGTTTTTAAATGTAATACATAGCAATATTGTTTCCCAAATCAAAGAGACTTATACACATTCACTTGAGAGCTACACAGTTATGATTTGTTTCTAACATTGCTATGATGACAGTGGGAGATTAACAAGGCTGTATGTTGACAAATACATTTTGCCAATAGTAATACTTTCTGTGCTATGTCTTACTTTATGGATATTGCTGGTTTAGCAAAAAACTATGGCTGTTAGAAAACTATTGTAAAGACTTATCATCTGTCTATTCATCCAGCCATCTCATGTTTTTTTCAACTGAATGTTTTTCAGATGTGCTGGACTACAAATCTCATAAGCAGAGTAAATAATTTTCATTCTCCTTCTCCCTTTTTCTTTCTCTGCAATTCTCTGGGCAAATAGCTGAAATTAAGGGCCCACTTACCTCTTGACATCGACATGGTCAACAATTTTTTTCCTGCCATGTTCACATGATGTTAAAATCATCTTATCTTCAGGTATTCCAATATGCCGTGCAGTTTTGCAATCTAACATACTTCAAAGATTATTTGATCCCTGCTGAGATCTAGTGAACTTTACAGGGAAGGAAGGATCGTTCTGGCACTTTCTGACCAAATTGACACTTTTGAGGGCATATTCCATAATCCTGGACAGTATTCTCCAAGGTCATTCTGCTTTGAATAGAGGGTGAATAGTGAAAGTGCTGTGAAAGTGAGGGAGAGGCTGTGAAAGTGAGGGAGAGGCTGTATGTTAAAGCTGGAAGAAATAAGATGGTCATCTTTATGTAACTTCCCAGTGCAATTTTTCCCAGCGTCAATGCTCGAACAAAGATTTGCCAGAAAGATCCTCCCTTATAAAGTTTACTAGAACTCAACAGTGATCAAATCATCTGTGAAGCGCATTAGATTATGCTCATTGCAAAACTGCACAGCTTATTGCCCACTAAAAAGGAAAACCTGAAGATGAGATAACTGTAACATCATGAGAACATGGTAGGAAAAAACTCTTCCAGAATTTTACTAATATATCTAAAAGGACCCCAATAAGCATCTCTGCTATGGCAAATGGTTTTGCAGTTGATGTTCAGGGCTCTTTTAGACCTGAGTTCAGTCCTGTTCTAGAATAGCATAAAGCCCTTGTTAGGTAAGCTCCCCGTTGGGAGAGCAAGTGCGGTCAAAAAAGCATTGTGAAAGTTGTGTTGGAGAACACACAAACCAGCATACATAGACACTGCAGTTTAAATAGGCTTTTACTTTCGTGGAAATAGAGGTATCAGAGTCCATCAAACAGTCCAAGCCATACATGGATAAGATAGTCAGTCATCAATGTCTTTCAGTTAAGGGATAATCCAAATAACATAGTCCATAGTCCAGATTCCTAACAGCCCTGTTGATAGGAATTCAGTTAGAAGCTCATCATTGATTGCACTCACCCAAAACACTTGCACCAACCAGAATGAATGGTGACAGACAGCTAAAAGAGCTGGTCTGGCCATCTTCAAATCTTGTCTCTTCCCCAACGGCACCTCATGTTAATTAATGGTTATTTTGCCATTGAAAAGTAACATAGCTAGGAGCCCACCAATTTCTGCCATTAATCTGCACCACACCTTAAATAAAAGCAGCACTATTTGCTGGCATTGTGCCTCTGGCAGAGTAGGATTGCCAATAGAACACAGCAAGTATAGTTTTCTAAAAACTCAAGAACAGGTGGGTAGCACTTTAGCTCAGCTGTCAGGAAGAGCTGTAGGATAAACAAATTCATAGTAATGCCTCTATAAAATCTGCACACTAGTTTTAAACACAGGGCAATGAAGTGAACTTTGCAATTATAAATCAGCCTAAAACTCAGTGAAGAAAAATAATCCACCAAACTAAAACAGTATAAAATCACAGTATAAAGTCAATTTAAAAGGCACGGAAATCTCTTTCTATCTCTATCTATCATCTATCATTTCTATCTCTATCACCTACCTACCTACCTATCTTGGAGTGCAAGATTTTTATATGAGGTAAGCCTGCTGTGTAACCAAAATTGTCTGAAGAGATAATAAAATACTACTAAATGTGCATCAGTTTCATAAAACTTAGGGGAAGAACTTTCCAGTTATTGTATTCTACCTGATCAATCAACAAGGCTTGATGTTATTTCTGTCAAGCCTGACATTGACCTCATCCCTATAGTTCTTTAGGAAGCCAGTTTATGAAATCATACAGATACTAACTCAAATTTGTGTACTTTACCAGGAGCAATTCCTAAACAGAGGTCTTACCGAGCACTGCAAAGTTTATATAAAACTACTGTTTTATATATAAAACATGTGCTCTACTGCTAATCTTCTCTTCCCCATTATGAAACCCATCATTAACTATTCTGATTTACTGAATTTTTAATGTCCAGATAAATCTATGTGGGTTTGGGTCACGAGAATTTTTCAGTGCATTTTTTTGCTCTGAGTAACAGGAAGAGTAAAAGAAACTTATTCTGATAGTTGAGTTTTATCTATGACTGTAAATAGTTCAACAGGATAGTTTAAGGGTTACACCATAACTCCCCTTCCCTGGCATCCTTTGGAAGTGATTATAGCACCCAGTCAACCAAGTCTATAGACATAATGTCTGTAGATTAAGAATAGAGTAGGATCATTAGATATCATTAGCACTGTAACCTAATTTTTTATGAGGAAATAGGTTGAGCTAAAGATGAGTAACTTGCCTCAAATCTATTCTTATGACTGTGAATGGGGTAGCACTCAACTCTCCCCAGTCCAGTTCAACACCTTCCCAAATGCATTGGTTCTTGGTCTACAGCTTTAAACATTGCAACATTTAGTCACAGCAATAAGATAGAAAAGCAAAAATATCTTCTCATTTTAAATAGGCCTATCAGGTCAAAAAATGTTTGCTATGAAGTCACTAAGGCAATAAAAGGAAACCTCATTTTTGCCATAGTCTCACCAGGTGGGAGGGAAGAAACCAATGGATAAAAAATATCCTATTACAATACATTTATATACAAGGATAATAACAATAACTATAGGATAATAACAAAGCTAGTGAGGCTAAAAGCCATAGTCTTGGAAGAAAACCCTTGAAAATCCTACATGGGAGATAACTAGATTAAAAAACAACAGTTAATATGTCAAAACTGTGTTTATGAGCCACCTACTTCCTCCAAATCATGATTCCTTAAAAAATATCAAAAGGAATCAAGTTTACTTTGTATTTGTTTACTGTAGGTGGTGAGAACTGGTTGACTGCAATTATTTCTCATTCAATTTCCTTTTCCATCAGTATCTCAGGTGTAGTACACTGCTGGTTCTTCACATGCTAGAACTGTTCCTTTGTTCTTGTGAGAAGTTTGTTTTGTATAGTATGAAAGCTAAGGGGTCTCTGGTATTGCCCCTTGCAATAAATGCAAGCCTTTTCCTATCTAGATTCCTATATGTTCACACACATACTTTCCACAGATGAAAACGTGATCAACATTCCATTTGGAGAATTCCCATTTGGAGAATTCCCACCGTTTTCTCTGTCTATGTTTCCCAAGCATTTTTCTCCCTTTTTCAAATGTCTGGTGCTTCTTCTTCTCTTCTCTTCCATAATTATACACCAAAGGTCATGGAGCAAATATTCCCAAGTCTACTCAAGTAATAGCACTAATTTCAGTTTAAAAGTAGAGACAGACAGAGTTGGTTTCTAATCTTTCGTACATGTTTATCTGTATATATCCTAAATCATGTAATGTTTATTCTGGCTGCTTTACACATAGCAAAAAATCAGTATTAGGCAGACTTTATGTAGCGTGATTCACTCTTTACTTTTGTATGGAAATGTCCACATAGATAGGCCCCATACTGGTGATGTTTGGGACATAGAATTGTTTTACAATTTTCTTCCACCTGGTCTCAAATATTGCCATTTCTAAATTGAGGAACCCAAGATTAGTATAATCCCCAGTTTTTCTTAATCAGAATTGTATCTATTTTTAAATTCTGACCTACACTTGCAATAAATGACAGATTTTTACAATTATTATGACTATTAAAACTATCAATTCCAATCTTCCTAGCAAGATTGAATTGTTAAGAAATTATTCCTCACTTTACCCACTATTTATGTGTTCTACAATACAGGGTACACATACCAAGCAGCCACATGCGGATAAAATAGAGAGGTTTGGAAGATCAAGAGTAGTAACGGGCAACTAAAATAAACCATGGAGTTTTCCAAGTGTAAAGTACATTAAAACACACATTCCTGTTAGTTAAATGCTGGACTTTTATTTACGTCAGACTTTGATAATAATCAGGGGACGAGAGAAGGCACAGAAGGTCATAGAATGGAGTGAGTTTCCTAATCAGAACATGTGACTGTGATCCTCTACATAGTTTGGCTATTCAAATGCCACTGAATTCAATGGACTTTAACCAACCCAACCAAATAGAAAGAGCTTTCCCCGGACTACAGTGTTTAACTGCAAAGAGCCAATGCACAGAGTTACTGCACTGAGGGCCCTAGAAATCGGTACCTTATAAACATCTTGTGAGAGAAAAATCAAGAAAAACACAGCCATAGTTAAGATACAATACTGGCTTGACATAATTTCAAAGTTCAGAAGAGAACAGACTGTGAATTCAATTGTTTATTTTTTAAGATCTAAGCAAGAATATAACTTTTTCCATTGGACGTTGTGATAAATTGGAAAATTTGCCCCTTGTACAGTAATGGGCTGGTAGTCTGCACTGTTAAGTGATGGTTTGGAGGTCCTGATAAGAGGAGAAAGACAAGAGGATTCATGTGATGAGGCCAGAAGGGTAGAGACCCTTTAGCATTTGTACACAGCATTGTTTATGTGGCATTGTTTCAGGAAGCTAGCCTTGGAAGAGCACTGCTCTCTTCATTTAGGGGCCCAGTTGTTATTGTGAACTGACTAATGCAATCCCACTTTCAAAGTTTTCTGAACAGAGTGTACAACGTCCCAAAAAGTGCTTATATAATGATGTACATATGCACCTTGAAAGATATATTTTGTATTGGGCTTCACCAGAAAAAGAAGTAGCAATGTAAATAATAACAACTCTCAAAAGGAATACTTTATCCTAGAAACAATATAAATATCTTTAAATATCGCAGCAAGTTAAATATCTCCAAATTCTTTAGATTTTAAGTATTCCAGAATTATGATACAACACAACACAACACCCAGGTTTAGCCAAGTACTATGAAATTCCGAAAATGAGTTGCTGGATTTTGATTGCAAGTGTCTGATTTTTTAAGCAAAGAACTTGAAGAGAAAGAATAACAATGCCCAACTCCTAGTATTACTACCTAGTATTATCTACACCTCGCAGGAGTAGCCTTCATTCATCGGCGTTGCAACATCAGTATTCCTCAAGTCATAGCTACTCAGATCTTTCCACCTTACCTGATTCTACAGATATGGGCGAAGGGTGTTTAGAAAGTTGAAATAGCGCTGAAAAGAGTGGAGGGGAAAGAAACTTACAGGAGCGCCTCCGCGCGGGTGTCGCAGGGCGAAGAGGTGACCGCGGTGGTCCACCTATGGATTGGTGGCGCTTTCCCTCTTCTCCCTTAGTTCGGTCTCTCTGTCCGCTACGAGCCCTTCTCTTCGCCTTCTGAGCATGCCGGTGCTACTATTGCTAGAAGGCGGAGGCTCAGCTCAGCCCAGTCCCCTGGGTAACTCGTAGGGAGTGTCGTGAGGCTTGGATCTGTCCGGTGTTAGTTCTGGATTTATAGCAAGGGACGTTGCCCGCTTGTTTCCCATCCAGCTCACTCCACCCGCCCCATTCCCTCCTAGGAGACCCCCTTCTGGCCATCTCCCTTTCTTCCCCCGCCCCGCCGCCCCTCCCAGCGCGTGATTCCGCCTGCATTTCCAACCTCCACGGTCCTCTTCCCCGCCCCCCCTCGCCGTCCACCGATCATGAAATCGCTGCGTGGACGGACACGCGTGTGCCTCCGCTTCGCCTTCTCAGCGCCTGAAGCCAAGGTAGCCATCGGCGCGCTTCCCTCCCCGCTTCCCCTCTCCCTGCATCTTCAGGACGTAGAAGAAGAAGAAGATAAAGTCAGCAACGATTCCCTTCGGTTTGAAGGGGGTCCTTTGCAAAGTTTTACGTTCTTTCGACCGGTGGGGAAACTAAAGTTTCAGTGGTGGTGGGTTTTTTCCCCCCGCGCTTGTCTGACGGAAGCAGCGCTTTCCCCTTTGATAAAGTGCCCGCATTTCCAGAGGCCCTCCCCGCCAGAAAGTGAACAGCTTGTTCACATTTTCAGGGGCCTCTAGGGGGTCCTCATGGGAGCAATTACTTGAAGCAGAGCTCAGGATGGTCTGGGCGTTGCACCGGGAGTGTGTGAATTGCAGAGAATTTCACACACAGCTCCCCTCACTGATTTCCACCATTCTTACATTGTATGCATATAAACAATGTGTTTTGTGGGAAGGGATATCCCCCTCACATGGGAATATATATACTGTGTTCAAAAGTTTTCTGGAGAGTTCTCAAACCTGGACTCTGTAACTTTTAGATGGCAGGGATTTAAATTAACACCTTCAGTGCTGTTGGCAGGAATCAATGTAAAAAGATGTGTGAGTGACACTGTATCCAAAAGACCTGGGGGAGAGCGGATTGCTTTCCCTCACTCAGCATCGCCTTCAAATCAAATGCACATAGCGGGCTGCAAAACGTACAATTTAACTGGACATTTCTTTTCATTGGTCAGTTTAGTTCTGGTTTGCACTTTGCAGGGATTTCATTTTGGATTTGAACCTAAGCTAAGCCATATGGTGCCTTGCTCTACTGCAAGCATGCCTCAGCTTTCATTTTAAAAGCCTGGGTATCCACCAATGTCTGCAAGTATCCCACTGCAGAATCATCTTATAAGACAGGTTTTTGTGCTCCCCAGCAAAGTGGTGTTTCTGTCCTTCATTTTTCAAGTCACTGTATGAAGGCAATGAACCCTGCCTTGATGGGTGTTGGGAAGGTAGCAATAGCACTTAGACTTATATACCGCTTCATAGTGCTTTACAGGTCTCTCTAAGCCAGGGGTGTCAAACTCAAAGCTCATGGGCTGGATCCGGCCTGTGGGGTGCTTAGATCTGACCCGCAGGGCCACCCTGGAAACAGTCCATTTTCACTGGCAGAGCTCTCAGCCCACCACAGGCACCCCTGACACGAGTGATGTATAGTTGGCTACCCCCAACCCACCTCCCGAGATCAAACACAACGCTGATGTGGCCTTCAATCAAATTGAGTTTGACACCCCTGCTCTAAGCGGTTTACAGAGTTAGCATATTGCCCCCAACAATCAGGGTCCTCATTTTACCCACCTTGGAAGAATGAAAGGGCACTTCTTTCATCTCTCCCATTGGTCTTGCCATGGTACACCCTGGTCCTTTACTACTCTCTCTGCTCCTCGGTGTTCCCATGTCTGTACAGTCAAGTGGAACTTTTCATGCCAGAGAAGTTTTGGATATCTGTGTATATATATTTATTCTCTTTTTGGAAAAAGGACAAATGACACACAGAACCAACTATTCATTGCTTCTGTGAAACACGAAAAGCCCCAGGTGCCCTACACATTACCCATATTTGGAGCTTTTGGAACTTTCTGTTTACTTTGATTCCTCCTTTCTCAGCCCTCTTATTTTGGGTTCAGCATCGGGTGACCTGGTTGTTGTTGCTGCCGCCTACCCTTGGCTTGGATTTTTTGTTTTTAAAAAAAGCACACCGAGAGACTCTGGGGTTCAATCTGGGCAGTTTAAAGCACTGCTTGATTTGAACACTACATGCTAGCCTCATAGAGGGCTGTTGGCTATTATCACAGAAAGGGGGAAGCAACAATGTACAGATAGTCATCACAACGGAGCCCAAAATTTCTGTTGCTAAGTGAAACATTTGGTAAGGGACCTCTCTTGCCACAATGGTTAAGTGAATCATTGTAGTTGTTAAGTTAGTGACATGGTTGTTAAGTGAATCTGGCTTCCCCATTGACTTTGCTTGTCAGAAAGCCACAACAATTGCTTGGCCCTGGGACACTGCAACTGTCATAATTATGACTTAGTTGCCAAGCATCTGAATTTTGATCACGTAACTGCAGGGAGACTGCCACAGTTATGAATGTGAAAAAACCGTCAGCAATCACTTTTTTAGTGCCATTGTAACTTCAAACAGTCACTAAATAAACTGTTGTAGGTCAAGGACTATCTGTAATCTTTTGTCAGCTGCCCTTCCTTCCGCTACATATAATACCATGAGAATTAGAATATGAGTGGAAGCTTCCTCTACTAGAAAGTTGCACATCTCTGCCTGTAGCCTTGAAAATTTCTTCTAGAGTTGCAGATGTATCTGTCAGGGTTCCAAGTAACACCCGCTAACGAAAGAAGACTCTGGAGGCTTGAGTTTCCGCAAAGTTCCATTTTATTAGCAATGTCATATTGGCACATCTGGGAAAACCAGAATTTGAAAGTTTCCAGGTTTTCCCCACCCAAATGAAAGTCCAAGTCCCTGCCCAGCACCCACTTGTCCATCACATGGTCCAATCAGACACCGTCTCAACTGGAGATGCCTCCCAGTCACGCTACTCCAGGTGACAGGCAAGATATCTTTGACCCTCTGAGAAAGGAATGTTATTTTATTCTACCCCACTCCATATAATCCCCCCTCCCAGTTTCCCACAGCAATAAATGTGGCACGCCTGAAGGCCCAATGAAAACGATGGCTTCCAGGCCTGACAGTATCTGTCCAAAGACTTTCCTCTTGACATCATGCCCAATGTGCCAGTCTTCATCTAGAAAGAGTAGCTGGTTGCTGGTAATAAGCAATGCCTTTCAGCCTGCCTTCAGGGCCAACTACAATAGGAGCTACCAATGCACACCAGCCTTTAACAGCTGTGGTCCATCAAAAGCCCAGCGTGAGAAGATAGTCGCCTTCTGGAAATTGACAAAAATATGACAAAAATGCACAACCTCTATTGAAATCCTTGTAACAGCAAATAGGGCTGAAAAGTTGGCAATGTGACTGGAAAGCAGAGCACAGGGTTCACAGTAATTGGATAGTTCACAGATGGATGCATTGAAAAAAATCTAAAGGAAGGAAGAAAAAGATAATTTTAAATAAAGAATTATATTCTAAAAAAGGCAGGGGATTTCTGGGAATGTGGGAGTTAAGAAACAATACCATTGGACCCTGGAGTATGAAAAATGAGTACATGTAATAGTTATGTATAAATGGAGAGAAACGTGTCCTTGCAGCATTTTCAGCTCAACCAGGCAATGACAGGCTGGATGGAGAACTATTTCTATTTCTGCTATAATGTGTAAACGAAATACGAAGAGAAAATACTGTAGGAAAATACAGAGTTGCATTAAAATAACAACAATAAGAATCTTATGGGAAATCCCAGAGTCTATATTGAGAATACTACTGGAATATTAAAATCATAACATGCTATGACATGGTTTGAACATCAATCTTGTCTTTCCCACTTCTCCATCTATCTTTTACATTTTCAAAATTTTGATTGGTACTTGAAAACTCAGTAATGTGAAAGCTATTTGTAAACCTTCAGTCAATGTTATACAGATGTTGCTTCTGGAACAGATCATATAATTTAAAAAAAACACTTTCAGATGTTTTCTCGGTATCATTGGTGTTTCTAATCATAGGTGATCCTGATTGTAATGATGCCAAAATGTAGACACAAGCTTCGACATGCAAACCACTGCTCTTTTCTATTTCAATCCATAAGGGGAAGATATATGGGGTGGGCGGTGGGAGGAGGGAGAGAAAGAGAGAGAGTGGGGGGGAGAGGGAGAGGGAGACTTAAAAGACATCTGATTGGTCCCCATTTGAGGCTAAATTAAAGTTTCTTTAATGAACACTTACATTATTTCTAAACTTAATAATTATGATCGTGGTGGTGGTTGCGGAGATGATAGATGGCTGCTATTATGCACTTGCAAGTGCACCTTTTCAGCTTCCTCTTAATTTTGAAACAGGAGTGACATATGTTTCTCAGCAGCTGTTCATGTATATTCAATGGAGAACAGTCTGGCAGTTGTGTGCTTGCACATCTGTTTATCAAGTCAGAAATTCAAAGGCATTCAGAATGACTTCCAAAGAGCATTAGGAGAGGACTGGTCACCTCAACAGTATACACACTTCTTCAAGTCATAACTATAGGTATTGTAGACCTGATTTTGTTCAGATTCTACCTATCAATTTAAAGCACCATTACTCTATTCTTCAAAGCTAACATTATGATCCTCCAGAAAACTGGGCTAAATTAAAAATATCTTTTCACAGAATGGATTTTAGAAAGCAGAATTGTCTTGTTTGTGCACTATGCAATATAAAGCTGGTGTAATATTCAAATGTGTTAAAAAACATTTATTTTAACTAGCATCATACAAAGAGATACTAATTGGATTTGCACTATACAAAAAGACCTTCCTCTTCTTTAAAATATGTCAATACTATAAGGTTCATCTTTCTAACAATTTAACTAGCTCTGTACAATAGTAATTTGTATTTATTAAAAGTGAAAAGGTTTATCCAAAGCTGCAGATGTGGTTGAGTTTCTTGCTAGCAATATGACTGATACGAAAAAGGAATGTGCCAACATTCTTTTTCTTTATTGTCTCTGCATGATCAGCACTTTCTGACTAAAGTTATGTTGGGTGCATGTAAAAGTAGAGGAAAAAGGAAGATGTATCAAAATCTGCATGTCTGGAATTTTTGCCTGTCATTAAACTGTGGGAGAGCTTTTGTCAGATGGTTTATCTATTCCTAACTGTAGCTGAATGTCTATGGAGATTCTCAGCCATGCAGGTCATGGTTGTCTTTGTTTTTCCTTGAAATGTTTTTCACTTCTCATCCAAGAATCTGCAGTTCTCCAGAACTTCTTGGATGAGAAGTGAACCGTCTTCAAGGAAAAACAAAGAGAGTCCAGTTGTCTTTTGAAAAAGCATCTTTGAGATTAACTGTAGCTGTTAATTCCAATTCAACACTACCAGTGGATCTGTAACATATTGTTATCAATTTTAAGTGCTGTTTGAAGTGGAGGAGAGTAGTTGGGTTTATATTGAGCTGGTTTCCAATGCAATGCAAAAAATGGTTTCTGGCTAAGACAATTTACTGTCTCAGGCAGACAATTCAAACCCAAACAATATGAGGCACAATTAATTGGGAGTTCTCTTGAATTTGTGTCTGTTGAACAAAAGAGCAGTGGAAGGAAGCTCTTTGAATAGAGTATGGCCTTCTGAATCAGATCTTTCTGCCTCCGAATTCAGTTGTTGGTCTTCTAGATCCTGCACTCCTCAGTATCTGACTCTTTCCATGTTTGTCATCTTGTTCTAGGTTTTCAACAATGGATCTCTCTGTAATTTTGAGTAGTTAATCCACGTCTTGTGCAATGTTTTTACTTCTTTTATCTGATAAAAAGTAATAATTATCAGTGGATGTGAATAGAATGGCTACATAAATTAACTGAATGAATGAATGAATGAATGAATGAATGAATAAATAAATAAATAAATAAATAAATAAATAGGAAGTTAGATATCCAATGTCTAGAAGAAACGAGCTGGTAAAAACAAGGAAATGTGAGGCAGTTCAAATGGCTGGAATCATTGCTGCTAAAAAGCATGACTACCTTGAAAGATTAGCAGATGGTTGTTGTTAGCAACTTACCTTCTAAAGCTAATCTTTTGTATAACATCTAAACTGGACTCTCTTTTGTTTTATTTCAAATCTGCTTTGCTATTTTTATGCCTCATTTTCATCCAGTGTAGCTTCTTCTTTCTTTCACCTCTACCCACCCTTTTTCTTATCTCACTTTCCTTCATCTCCTTTGCTGAAGGACGGAGGGGTACTGATATGTATATGAGAGAATGACTTGTGTATAAGTAATCTCATGCAGATGGTGGGTTAATTAATTTTGTATAAAAACACATGCTTACACCTTTAGTAGGTTATAAATGGAACATCTAAGGGAGTGAATAATTTTAGGACTGATTTCAGATGAAGTTGACAGGATGGACAGGGATTTTCCTGAGCTTATATTTTTCTCTTCTTATTTTCTGGTAGCAGTGAATTCCTTTGGTTAAATATAATATTATTCTATGACTTTATATATTGGTTTTGGCATGATAGCTATCAGTCATCTCCATGTTTCAAGCAAGCAGACAAGAATATAAATTCAAAATATTATCTGGACAGAATTTGACATTTTGTGTTTTGAGGAGGAATAATTCAGATTTTCTTGATGGAACATGTGTTAAGGGAGACGTACTGAAAGTCACCATATAATGTTAGATAATGAAAATAAGAGTTTCTACTGATCAAGAAAATCCCTTTGGATAATTTATGTAAATCATGGGACTATCCAGACATTCTTCAAGTCAAATATATAGTGAAAAATCACAGATGCTCTGTAAATGATGGTGTGGATTTTAAAATATTAAAACAAAATTTGGAAAATATTTAAGACATAATTTGTTCAAATTTTGAAATTTATAGATTACTCTAAAGCAAAAATGGTTAATATTCACTCACAATAAGTGTGATCATATGTGGTTTGGGACTAGCAGTTGTTTCTTTCATTAATTAAAAGAGCCGAGGTGGCACAGTGGTTAAATGCAGCACTGCAGGCTACTTCAGCTGACTGCAGTTCTGCAGTTTGGCTGTTCAAATCTCACCGGCTCAGGGTTGACTCAGCCTTCCATCCTTCCAAGGTGGGTAAAATGAGGACCCGGATTGTTGTTGGGGGCAATATGCTGACTCTGTAAACCGCTTAGAGAGGGCTGAAAGCCCTATGAAGCGGTATATAAGTCTAACTGCTAACTGCTATTCTCTCTACAGAGCACCTGTGCCCTTAGTGAAATAAGTGTAACTATGGAACAAATCTTGGTTATGCAATACATTCTGTGTATGCTTAAAGATTAACTTTATATGGGCAAAAATCAAACTGATACTGGATATTAGTATTGTGAAGAAAATAATGCCTTCCCAAACTCTTGGAAATTTAAGTGTTACTCATTTTTTAAAACAAGGATATGGATTCTCACCCAACCCCTCATTAAAAAAAAAAGAATGAAAAATCGCATTTGGTATAAGAAAATATTTTTAGAAACGGAAACCTGACATATTAGTAACACTGAGTATCATGGCTAAGCAATGATGTTTCTGCATGTTTCCTTCTAAATTGTAAGAAATATTTAAAAAGAATAATAGTAATTCTGGTAAGGAGAAAAGTGATAATGTTCTTTCTAATGTTGCTCCTTTCCTTTTATGCTCCATAATCACGGTATAACATGACCTTAAATATTCTTACTAGAATTTGAGTCTAGATTTCTCCGCCTCCAACTGCTTTTTAAATATTTTAAATTTAACCAGGTAACAATCTGTGTGGTAAACAAAATGTCCATAGGTTTGGCCTAAAGTGCTCAATCTTAAATCATCTCCAGACTCACTGTCTGACCTTCATTCAGCTTTAATTTTTTTTATGTGTGAAATGAAAATACTATATTACTATATAGCATGGAAATACTATGCAACCATAATACGCCATGGTTGTTTTGAATATTGGCTTATAATGCTTTCCTTTTCTTTTAAAAAAATCACAGCTGAATCTAAAGTCATAGACACATTTTTCACAATGACCCAGAGATCATGTTCATATGAATGTTTATTCATATGAATTTAACCATGATTCATGGAATGAAAGCCGTTTCCTAGATATGCCCAACACATTGGACCATTAACTCCCCAAGTTTATATGGGTTAATGTAGCATCCTAGATTAAATTGTAGCTGTCTGATTTGTAGTTCATTTATGAACTATATGAATAATACTGACCTAGAAAATTATCAGGATAGGTTTTAAAGACCTTACATATCTGTATGTGGCTCTAGAATAATATGAACATAAGGATTTTTGTATGCACAAATTAAGACAGGATCTCTATGCATTTTATTAGGACTATGGGTGAGCCAAAGGGCAAACCCTCTTAAATCATCATTCTTTTGCATTTATTTTAAGAATATAGGAAGCTGTTCTGTACCAGGAAACACTATTTGTCCATCTAGTCTGCTGTGATCATATTCAGTGGTCAACACTGGAAGAAATCCTTATTCCCAAGTCTGGCCTCTCTTTAATATAAACCACATGTTCTGTTACTGTTCTTAGATGCCTTGGTAACTTGGCATAAAGAAAGCTAAGCAGCTTTTTCAGACAGGTATTACTCTTTGTTAAGAACCACAATACCAAAACTTTCATCAAAAGACATGAAGGGGGACTTTGTGAATAATGTTAAGAATTTATACATTACATTTATTTGAATAAGAATGAATTAGACATTTAATTTTTAATTCTGCCACTGCAGTCAATTGGATATGCTCAGCTTCAGCTGGAATACTTCAGCAGGAATATATATATTTCTGAAGTACACTTGCATTGTTTTAATTAATATGTTCTCTTATATTTTATTCTGGAGTGATTTTGTTTAAAGTATTTTCCTCAGTATTCGTACTATGCAGAGTTGTTGACAATTTCTTCAACCTTTATTTTATCACATCCTGAAGATAGGAATAATTGCTGTAATTGTTTCCTTGCACCTCACTGTGGTTGGTCTGGTTCACTCTGTTATTTTTCTGTTGAGGCTGAATTAAACAGGGCATCCATTATTTGTAATAAGACTGGGCTAAACTAATACTATATGAAAGTCTGTTGGAGAAAATGGAGTGACTGACATTCTATCTCTAATCTGCTCTTTTTGTCGAATTGCTTATTGAAACATTGATAATCATACACATAGATTTTTCAAAGTGAATGTGTTTCTTTCAGTAACTCTTAATGTCCTCTTATCAAACTGATAAGGAACAATGTACAGTTAAGTTTTTATTACCAACATTTTAGATCGTAAGAAATGAGACTGTTCTTTGATGGCCAGTTGTTTCTTTATATAACTTTTTGTGTATTTCCTCACTTTAAATTTGGAATGTGTAATTTGCAATAATGGGTTTCTTTATATTCAGTGGTACATTGGCATATGTCCTGATCTGCTTGCTACTTGTGAGCTTCCTAGAAGCATCTAGTGGTTACTATGTGAGATGGAGGGCTGCCTTGAAGAGCCTTGGTCAGATTCAGCAAGGTTCTTCTCAAATTTTCAGTGGGTTTTCTCATGCAGTGTATATACAAACACAAAGATGCATAGAAATATTCATTGATTCAGTCTCTGATTGTTGCATTGATTCAGTCATCATGTTTATATGTCTGCCCTTCTCACAAAAGTGATTCTGGGCAGTGTACATTAAAAATATATAAAACAGTAATCTAAAAAATAAATTGAAATACTCATATTACAATTAAAAGAGAGGAAGATAGCAACATATATTAATAACAATGGTACCACCTCAGCAAATCACCAAATATAGATACGTTAAAAAATATATGAGATACACTATATTGCCAAAAGTATTCACTCACCCATCTACATAATCAGAATCAGTTGTGAGCAAATACTTTTGGCAACATAGCGTATTTCTTGTTTAATTTTTTTTAATATTAGAAATGGATGGCTGCCGACTACAGTTTAAAAAAAAGTTAATATAGGTCACAATGCACAGAAAAGCACCAAATCACATCATTGTGTGTCCATCTTGTGATTTCTTTCACCACACTCTGTCATGTGGGTGAAGTGGTTAGAATGCAATAATGGTAAGGTAAAGGTTTCCCTCCCACATATGTGCTAGTCATTCCTGACTCTAAGGGACAGTGTTCATCTCCGGTTCAAAGCCGAAGAGCCAGCGCTGGCTGAAGATGTCTCCGTGGTCATGGAGCTGGCATGACTAAATGCCAAAGGTGCATGGAGCACTGTTACCTTCCCACCAAAGGTGGTCTCTATTTTTCTACTTGCATTTTTATATGTTTTAGAACTGCTAGATTGGCAGAAGCTGGGACAAGTAACAGGAGCTCAATCCGTTACATGGCACTAGGGATTCGAATCATCAAACTGCCGACCTTTCTGATCGACAAGCTCATTGTCTTAGGCCCTGAGATATCGCGTCCCTTTTATTTAATATCCCTTTTATTTAATGTCCCTTTTATTTAACGTCCCTTTTTAGAATGAAGTATTGCATGCTAACTCTGCCCATAGCCAGGAGTTTGATCCTGATTGACTCAAACCTTCGATCCTTCCAAAGTCAATAAAATGGGGACCCAGATTATTGAGGGCAATACGCTGACATTGCAAGACGCTCAGAGAATGTTATAAAGCGTTATGGAGAGGTATATAATTTGAAGTAGTATTGCTATATTGCTTCCCATAACTTGCTTACTTCTTTTGTTCTTCTTTCCCTTCTTTTTCCTTTTTGTTAAAGTTAAGATAATTAGCTACTAGGGGCCAAGATCCATTTGTTCTGCTCCTACAGTTTTATTCTACAGTATAAAACATGGAAATGTCAAAATAAAGTTGAAGAACATACCTCAGTAAGATGGATATCTCTAAGAGGATATGGAAGTCCTGCATGGAATACTATTTTTTAAAAAAAATAGTAGTTAACCTAATTCTTCTTTTGTTATATCTCACCTTGAATATTGGGTCTGTTCTGGGCATGATGTTTTAAAAAAGTAGTCAAACCAAGAAAGAATATGAAATAGAGCACCACTGATAATCAGGAAAGTGAAAACAAAGTCCTAAGGATGAAAGGACAACCCTCATCAAGTACCTGAAGACCTGTTATATTGCAAAGGGTCACCCCAGGATACAGAAGATGGAATAATGATCAAATCTTACAAGATTTGGACCTTTTCGCATGAAACTTCATTAATATTTCAGGGCTAAAAACTTTGAAATTTCATAAGATGTGGTGATTTCAGAAGATTTCAGATATCTTTAGTTTTGAGAGAAGGCATATTATTGCAGAAATTTGTATATGGATATCTGAGGCCTGAAAAGGCTATAAAGAACACTTTCTCAAGAGCAAAGTATTTTAAAATAATAGACATAGTTTCCCCCCCCCCCCCCCGCCCCAGGATCTTTGCTATGCCTGCCTTAATTAGGTGTATGAATCATGCATTTACAAGGTGCAAGTTTAAGATGTTCAGACATACTTCTCTTTAGTTTATACTTTTTAAATTGGAGAATGGAGAATTGGAGATATTATATTTCTCTTGTAGCTTCCATATATGGTGACTTTACTTTTAGCCTAGGGGTGGATGGATGTCATCTTCTTGGAGTTTAGCATGAGAAATCTCTTTTAACTGTTTGATATGCTATTTTATTTTTAATTCATGTTTTTGTTTGTGTTCTAGTTTTTAAAATATTTTTTATACCTCTACTTCCATAAGCCATTTTGAAGCTGTTGTGAATGAGGGAGGTAAATATGGAAATAAATCACTTAGAGATGCAAGTAACTACATGTGTTAATCATTCCAATGTTTATTGTATTATCTCAATCTGAGTGCAAACTAACAGGATAAATCGCCCCTAATAACAATAATGCTTTATTTATAAACATTTCACGCTATGACATAATGTAAGAAAAATAAGTAAACTGCAAAAATAGAATTGACTCTCCCACAAAGTAAAATTTGCATAATGTAGGAGCAAACTGAAGAATTTTTTCATTACTTTAGATACATTTTTGACTATTTCTTACAAAGCTTATTATAAGGACTTTAAAGATAACTGAAATTATCATATTTTTTAAAAGATTATTTTAAAGCTCATTTCAAAGTACCTTTTAATATGTGTATGACATTATATGTATATCTTTTCTGTGGTGCGAAAACTTAAACTGAATGTTATCCAATAAAATATGTAAGAGAATTCTTGGCATATGCTTCTGTTTCAAGAGGAGTAATTTAGAGCCAAAATGTCGCCAAGGAAGGAGAGAACAGTGTGTGCTCTTAATGCTTTCCCCTGATGGTCATTTTTCTATTACATCTCCCTCAGCTGTTGTTTCTTGTTCAATTCAAGATTCACATTGATATAGCACAATGGAGATGGAGAGAAGAATGGAAACAGCGAAATGGCGTGGAGAAAATGCATTGTAGGCCCTTTCCATCTACCAGTTCTTTAATCCAGATCTCCTTGTCCGTGAGTAATTTTACTAAATAAGTAGTCATATTTAATTAAATCTCTATTAGTCAAGTTGTTCTTTAGTTTTCTTTTAGACCAAGAATTTGAAACAGACCATCTGTTTCTTAATCCATGCTGAGTTATTTATATTCCTATTTTTGCCAAGATAGGCTTGCTGTATGCACACTTGTCAATAACAAAAGGACGTGAAAGGGAAGCTGGATAAACATAATGAATAATAGAAATATCTGATTAAAATATATACATTGTTCAATAATCAACAGTCACAGGGGTGGGATCCTACTGGTTTAACAACTGGCTTGCTTCATGCGTGCACATGCACACTTCACAAGAAAACAGCTGAGGCATGGCAATCCATCCACCTATCAGCTGGGCTAAAAAACAAGGAAATATAAGTGAGTATAGCCCATGGGCGGGTGAGCGGGCTACCTGAAGGTTGGAGCCAACTGGTTTGCTCTCAGCTGATCTTTGGAGCTACTGATTCTCCCGAACCAGGCCAAACTGGTAGAATTCCACTCCTGAACAGTCATCTTGATTACCTCTCTTGATTCATTAAAGAATTAGAAAAACTATAAGCATTTGGGTTGTATTTTATAAAATAGAATCATGTAAAATTTGTGGAGATGTAAAAATATACAAAATAGTAACTGATGAAGATTACATTGCTTAACCAGTAATTCCAAATTATATCCCCAAACTAAGAGATGATAAGATATTTTTGAAAACTAAATAAAGCATATGGACATTAATATATTATTATATTAGTTCTTCTTGCATCTAAATATATTGTCTTCTATCCGTAGATAATTGCTTTTACAGTTATCATCAATCCAAAGTTTTAAATTCAAAGGTGGCTGGCAATGGTATGTGTTGGTAAAGTCATAAAAAGATTAGGGCAAATCTGGCACAGATATCAAATAGGTCATGGTTCACTTGCAGGGCAACCAAATATTGCTTGAAATATGTGTCAGAAAATGTGCTATATGTGGCAATAGGCATGGGCCCTATTCTTGGAACTTTTGATAAGGTGATTATGATATGCCTTGCAACAGGGGTTCCCAACCTTTGGGTCATGTCCCACTAGTGGGTCGTTAGGTGTTTGCAGCTGGGCTGCAGACATAATGGTGACTCTGCACACATGGACATCCCAACATGCATGAGCAGCGGGTAAACGTGCATGTGTGCTCCATTTGAGCAGATGGAGCTGCGTGCATGTGCGGTTGCTGGGCACTTGTGTAGATCCATCTTCTCTCCCCAATCACCATTGGTCCACAAGGCCAGAAAGATTGGGGAACTCTGCCTTGGATTCACCATTTTGCTCTTTTTCTATCCATATATTAGAATCACACTTTACTATATCTCCTCTGAGTGATAAACTGTAAAAATTAGAAATATATTGTAAAAATTAGAAATTTACTGTAAAAATTAGAAATATAGAAATATACTTTAAGCAATGTTAAGCTGCGGATCAAGAACTGTAGACTAAGCTTGTAGCTCAATATGCTTAGCACAGGACACAAAGAAAATGTTAAACATATTCATTTTCTTAATAGCACCTGGAGATTATTGTGGGCTGTGTTTGATTTAATATGGTTAGCTGTTTCTCCCCCTCATATAATAATAATAATAATAATAATAATAATAATAATAATAATAATAATAATAATAATAGAATAAATTAAAGAAAGAAACAGAGTCACTAATCCTGGCTGCGCAAGAACAAGCTATCCGCACAAATGCCATTAAGGCCAAAATCGAAAAATCCTCTGATGATGCCAAATGCAGACTTTGCAAAGAAGCTGACGAAACTGTTGATCACATACTCAGCTGCTGTAAAAAAATCGCGCAGACTGATTATAAATTGCGGCACAATTCAGTAGCACAAATGATCCATTGGAATTTGTGCAAAAATTATAATATTAAAACAGCAACAAACTGGTGGGAACATCAGCCTGAAAAAGTCACCGAAAATCAGATGGTCAAGATCTTGTGGGATTTCCGTATACAAACCGACAAAATACTGGCGCATAATACACCAGACATCACACTGGTTGAGAAAAATAAGGTCACAATCATAGACATCGCAATACCAGGTGATAGCAGGGTCGCCGAGAAGGAACATGAAAAAATCGCAAGATACCAGGACTTAAAAATCGAAATTCAACGACTATGGCACAAACCAGCAGTGGTAATTCCAGTGGTAATTGGCACACTGGGTGCTATTCCAAAAGCACTGGAATTACATTTAAAACAGTTAAAAATTGACAAAATCACCATCAGTCAAATGCAAAAAGCTGCACTGCTTGGATCTGCACGTATATTAAGAAAATATGTTACGACGTCCTAGGCCCCTGGGTGGGGCCCGACTAGTAACCAATGCCAAATCCGGCGAAACAACTGGCCGCTGTGATACAATTGTATAATAATAATAATAATAGAATAAATATTTATATATTTATAAATATATTTAATATTTATTTTTAATTTTAAATATATAATAAAAATCTAATAAACCTATCTAAGAAAAAAGAGCCTTTGACTCAATAATGGCCAGCAAATCCTCCTCTGTATTTTTTGTAGCATCTTAGGTGCAATAACAGGAAGCTGAAAAAAGTGATCATTTTGCTACACTATCCAATTTGAACTTGTTTGTGGATTTACAAATGTTCTATTAGATTTGGCAATCTTTTCTGAATAGGAATGTATTTTAACTCCTTTATAAGTGTTTCTGTCAGAACTGACAATACCACACTCATAAAGAGTGTCAATATCAGAATTTTCATTGAGAATTATTCTACTCCATGGAAGTGTCATCTTTATCCCATTGCCAAATAGTTCTTGTTGCTCAATACAGTTACTCTAAGCAGTTCATTTAAAGGGTGCAGGATGTACTACAAATATTCCAAAGCATTGCACCATAGCCTTGAATGTCTTTAAATCAAAAACAGATGGTGGGGGTAGAGGGAATTAATTCCTAAAATACTTCAACTTTCTTTCAATGAGGACTTACTCCATGTTAATTTTTGCAATAACACTATTGTAAATGCTTTTTTTTTTTTTTTTAGTGATGGGGGCATTTTTTGTGTTTAGTTTTCAATCTGCAGCTTTTCAGCTTGCAGAACTTTCGAAAGTCTTTGGAGAGGCTAAATTAACCCTGAAAATTCAAATTATCACCAGCTGTATACATACTACTTCGGAACATCTTGGGAGCACTAGAAATCCTAAATGTTATTCTTTTACAAAAACGTAACAAATTGTGTAGTAAAAATAGGTTACACAATCTGGCATGGTTAGCTTTTCTAAAGCATAGGGAGTAGATCAGGCAGCAAGAATACTGTACTTGTTCACATGCAAGTCATTATGGAATATCATTTATACTGTAATAGGAAGGAAGTATCTCTCCCTTTTCACAACTTTTTTCAAGTCTTCACATGAGTGACTTGTTTCACTTTTCTTGGGACATTTCTTTAGTGTGATTAGTCTTCTGGTTCATTGCTTGCTTCATTCCTTTTATATATATTCTGAAATTCTTTTACTTTAAGACTAATATTATCCTAACTGTATGGATTTTATACTAAGTAGAATAGGAAGTGTATTGACACTGTTGAACTTTTGTGTTGGAGAAGACTCCTGGGAATACCAAAGAAATGGATTATTGAATAAATCAACTCTCAAGAAAACCCACTTGAGACACAACTGACCAAACTCAAATTATTCTCTTTCAGAATTATATGAAGATCCAGCTCTCTTGAGAAAGGTCTAAATCTGGAAATGCTGAAGCATAAGAGAAAAAGAGGACAAGAACAGCAGCAAAATAGATAGATTCAGCTATAATGGGGGATAAGTGCACATTTGGAAGATTTGAAATAACAGATTAAGGACAGATCATCATGGAGAAAATCCATCTATATTGTTGTTATAATTTGACAATGACCTGATGGCATATAATCAATAATCAATCATTTTTTCTTAAGCCACATTTTCCCAGAGGAATGGCTAAGGCTTTTGTTCTTTGTTGGGCTACATGGAGACTTATTCCACATGGCACATTAGTTCTATTGTTAGAACTGCCTCTTATCTAAGAAGAGTGTTTATCTGTCCAAGAGAATGCATATTTAAAATTCACATTCACTGCCTATGGGCTGGGTACTGGCTATAAATATCCTAAGTACATTTTTCCAGCCAGTGTTTCCAACAATATTTCTTAGAGATGAGCAGGCTCTGGAAATTTCCACAGAAATATAACACAAATGTGATTATATCCTATTCTGTGCCAATAGTAAAACACCCAGTATGGCCATTGTTTTTGTCAAGATACAGTAGAAATTAGAAAATGTAGCAGAGTTATCAAAGCAGACAATTGATTCCTCCCGCCCCACAAATGCTTGTGTTATCACCATGCCTTGCAATTTTGCAACTTCTCTTATCTCTTTATTACAAAGCATCATGGTCTTAGCAGGACATGCTGCCCTTTCTGTGTGTAATTTTTTTTTACCAATGAATCTTAAAGCAACTAAGCTATGTTGGTATAAATTACCTTAAATGATACATACCATCATATGCATTTAGTATATACTCATAACTTTACATGACAAGGTAACCAGACAGCTTTTGAAGAGACATTTTACGCATACTCCCATATCAGGAACATTTTCCAGATTTCAAGATCCCCAGATGGCTGATAGTAGTAATATTAGCAGGCTCAAACAAGTCATAATATGGATCATAGTTCATTGTATATAGGAATAGTATTTGGGATTACAAAACTCCAGTTGGCCACTAGATTAGAGGAAAGACCTACCTTATTAATGTGTCTGTTGCTATCATATAATGATCATTAACATTTTTGCAACCCAGTTAAATTGTGCCTGGTATTAATTAATAATACCAGTTTTATAGAGAGACAATTTTATGTAGTAGTTAAAGGCATGAGGGTAGAAACTGGGAGAGAGTGAGTTCTAGTCCTGCTTTAGGCATAAAGCCAGCTGGGTGATGTGGGACAGTCTCTTTTTCTCAATCTCTAGGAGGAAGAAGGCAAGGACAAATCATTTCCAAAAATGTTGCCAAAAATACCTGCAGGAATTTGTCCAAGCTAGGAGTTAAGATTGACTAAAAGACACACAGTATATTGTCTTTTTTTTAACTTTGAAATCTGGTCAACTAGTATGTGACATTCAAACAAAGCAAAATGCAAAACAAGCAAGTTAGTTATCTTTAAATTCATTTAATATATTCACCTCATGAAGTGAAATAATCTTTACTATCAATTGATCTTCACTTAGTTATCCTGAAACTCTGACACTGCTATGAGAATATATAGTAACTCCTAAGAAACAATGCATTTTTGGGGGGTGGGCAGGGCATGGGCAATAAAATAGGGGAGGAGGAGCTTATCATGGTCAGAATCTAGATTACTGTATGGGAATCCATCACCTTAGTATTTTTGCCATTTTTCCAGGGTATCTACAGAATTACCTTCTCCAATCGGGGAAGGCTAGGATACTTTTAGGGGGGAAATACTTATAGTATCACATTACTGAAAGGTTCGGAAGAATTATAACTACATCCCAATGGCGGTAGAGCTAACCCCTGTCCTTCTGTTTATTAGATATACTTATGTTAAAGAGTGAAATTATCTTGAGGGCTTTTCTTATGTTTCTAACTGATGTCATCTTGTTCTTTTCCTTATTTTTCACTGATTACACTTATCTTTCTTGTTGTGGACTGTTTATTTGCTTTTGATGCTTTTGACAATGATCCTACTCTATTATGGTTGTAATTGGGTAGATTTTTATTTTTGATAGATTGTGTAAACTGCAGCAAAGTAGATATGTATTTAATCAATAAAGTAATGAAGCAGTATTTCAAACTGGAAACAGCCAATCAGTGCCAATAGAATGTGATGTTTCCTTCTATTGATCATGGCTTGATATAACTTTGGAATCTTAGGATACAATTTGTATAAAATTATATTAAACAGGTAATCAATTTTCTGATGATCTTTTTTCAACAAATGTATAAACTGTGATGACCTATTTGTTGGTTTTAAACTCATAAAAGATATATCAGTTCCCTAGCATAACTAAACACAGCTACAGCTATATCCATGAGTAGGAGAGAATATAATTGGAAAAAATTGCCAATTCTTATGTTGTCTGATGTTTCATTTCTTCAAAGCATTGAAGTGAGAAGTTTGGATTGATTGTTTTTAATCACATTTTCTGAAAAACATGATTGATTGATAAATAAGTTTCCAATGGCTTCCTCTGGTGTAAGAATCTAATGAACCTCCAGCAGAACTAGATGGATATTCAGATTATCTGTTTGACTCAACTGAAAGAAATCAATGATGCAACTGGAAAAAATTAACCTGTTACCTGTGTTGTCACTAACACCGCTTCTCTTCTTCCTGCTTCCTACCTGATAAATATGATGACAATCCAGATATATTCAAAAGTCAGATATTCATCAGCCACTGTGAATTATACATTTCATTGTGAAGAGTTGGGCTATGAGGTGGTACATTAAAAACATGCCCGGCTTGAAATGCAGGGAATCATATTCTGCTCATGTGCTAACTAGATCAACTGGTTATCACTAAAGTTTCTTGAAAGGTCATTGTTCCTTCCCGCTTCCAGCCTTGCACCTATGACCAGAGTAGCATCCAAAAATCTATTTTGGATAAACTTCTTATGAGAAGTTGTCCTTGCCCAAACAGTCTTGGTTAACACATTAGGTGTGCTCTCTTTTTCTTACTTAAATTGTCTTAAATATGGATTTGAAAACATTTTAAAAAAATCATTTTCCGTGGGAGGAAAATATAAACAGCAAATTTTAACTCTACTCTCATAATGATATCATAATGCTATGTTCTTTGAGTACTTATGAATGCCATCATTAATAATATTGATTAAATTTGTTGCAATAGTTTTATACTTTTTTCTATTCAGAATTAATTTAATGATTCAAATTTGTTGCAGTATTTTTATGCCCCTTTTCTGTTCAGAATTGGTTTAATGATGATGCAAAATGACAAAAAAAGCAGGCAAAAACCAGATTCTTGAGCAATCAAAACTGGGAATTTGTTCAGTTTAAATGCTCTTGTCCATCCACAATAATATTTGGTTCATTACACACCACTGCTTTGTTATTAACAGGCAATTAAATGCAAAAGATGGCAAACAACCAAGCTAAAAGGAAATTATAGGAAGCTACATTAGATTGTGCTTTTCTGAGATGTTTCTATGAAGTCTTAGAAGGCCTGCAAAAAGCAAGATGTAGAACTTTTTGTTCTTTATAAATCCATTCCAGGAAAGTGATAAGCTTCTAATTAAAACAGCTAGCAAAAACCTCTCTAAACAATGCCTGATGCATGGAAAAATTGGGCTTGCTGTAAGACAGGAATAAACACACTGACACAAAAATACACATTTAATTTGTGTACTTCTTTAAAGAATCTTGAAAAAGAATGCCAGTTTGAAGTTGCACGACAATCATTAAGCCCTCTTTGTTTGCAATTTAAAATAGCACCTGAATGACCTAACAACTCTAGTTTCACTCTTACAACTATGACCTTATTTTGTTCCTGGCTTCAAATCTTATTATTGTTTTGTGATCTTCAAAATACTGAAATCTGCTTTCTTAAATTGCCACATTGCATTCTTTAAAGTGTAATGTTTGCTTTATAAATAAATGCCATATAAATTTAATAAATAACAAACTAATAACTTTCTTCCCTTTTCCGCCCAAATATGTGTTCTTATATTTATATGCTTAATCTAAACCAGAGATCTCAAAACTTGGCAACTTTAAGACTTGTGGACTTCAACAAGTCTGAAAGTTGCCAAGTTTGAAGACCTCTGATCTAAACAATCTAGGTATTGGTTATTTATTAGCTAATTGCTGCCCTCAAATACTCACAGGTCTGCCTCTGTAGAGAAGATATTTGATATGGTAGTTAGATAATGACAACCCTATCCCAAAATGTTGGCACAATGCCACAGTAGAGGCTTGCTGCAGGTACAAACCCTTGTTTGGGAGAGATGCCTGATTTAAGGCAGAATAAGCATCTTGTATTTGTCCATCCACATTTGTAATTGGGCAGAACATCGCATAAAACCCCTAGTCAAGGTCTTCCCTAGGATGGTAAGATGCATTTTGTTATTCATGCAATGTATTCATGCTGGATTTTCATATTTTACAACATCCTTTCTGGTTCGTTTTGTAGTGATGCATTTCTTCAATGATATACCTAAATAGAATCATGATTTTTATTGATTATATTGAATTTACATATTTTTAAAATCTTTTCAGTACAAGCTTAAGGTAGCTTACATGGGGTGGGTTTTCTTTTGTAGTTTTATTTCCACAATAATAATCCTGTGAAGTAGACTAGCTTGAGTAAGAATTATTCTCAGTCACTTAGTAAGCTCCATGTTTGAGTGATGATTTAAATCAGGATCTTCACTGTTACCTTTAACATCATAGACACTATATGACAATGGTTTTTCATTGAAGAATTTTCCAATATTCTCCTAAATTTCCTTTTGTCCCCATCTCAACTTTTGTAAAGGTCTTAAAGAAAAAGAAAAGATCTTAAAATGTCTTGAATTTTTCCACCTTTCTAAGATGTGAGATTTATATGTTTTGGGTTAGAGCTAATTATTTAAGTGGCTAGTTTGTGCATGGCTTCAATATTTTTTTGAAAGTTTTACATTTCTACCTCTCCATCTTATCACTGAGCATTGTGTTGCCCTTTTACAGTTCAAGTACTATAACAGCTGATACCTCAACAAATTAGGTATGCATTATTCTGACTCTCATATCTATCTACTAGCTTAAGATAGTTCAACTCATCCCTCCATTGTACAGATTTTTTAGATCTGCCAAATTCTACTTCCAGAATTTACAACCAATGTGGCCAAAGAAGTTAAGAAATCTGGAGATTATTCTTCCAACACATCTGGAGAAGGTTAGGAAAATCTAATACAATGACTTTGTTAAATAAATATTTTGCTAATAACTACTACATAAGAGGAAGGAATTTCTGATTTTGTTGCCACTTCAATGTCATTAAAAAAGAATGGGATAGATACAGAATTATAAATATCCATAAATATATTTAAAATGAAAAAAATGTTTTGCTTTTGACATGCGTAGATGGGAATTTGTTTATACTATATCTACAGAGCAATCTGTCTGATGATAGAGGATATTTATGAATGTTCATCAGTGGCTCACGAGGTCCTTCTTACATTGATGGAGCCTTTCAGGATATTCAGAAAAATATCCTGTGAAGGTTGTGTGATGGAGTGGAATCATGCCTTCTGAAACCTATGTCTCCAGTATGCCAGTGGTAGAGTTACAAAGTGGAGAGGCCATCTGGTCAGGCTGGGTTGCCCTTTATGCAGAAGAGCAGTGGTGGGATATGACCGGTACACCCTGGTACAGGTGTACTGGTGCCTGCTGTGAGCACCAGGTACTGTTCTGGTACAGTGCTCTGGAGGGCCCACCCACTGCCCGCTCTTTTTACCTCTATTTGAAGGTAGAGGTGGTGGACACACATGTGTGCACTGTGCGCATGCATGTGGTGGATGCCTGGCCCCGTTGCAGTGTTCCAGTTGCAACGGGAGCCGGAACCCACCACTGCAGGAGAGCATAGCCTTGTCACCAATTGGGCTTTTGAGTTGGGACATTGTTAGTACCTCCTGGTGGAGTTAGTCAGTTCAAAGAGTTTGGCTTATACCAGTGATAGTGAACTTATGGCGTGCGTGCCACAGGTGGTATGCAGAGCCCTCTCTGCGGGTATGCCAGCCGTCGCCCCAGCCTAGCTCCACTGCACATGCGCAAGTGCTTCTTGCTGGCCAGCTGGTCTTCGAGTCTCTGCCACACATGTGCAGGGGGATGTGCTCATGTGGGGAACATGCGTGAGGAGGCCTCGTGTGGCGTCCCTGTGCCCTGTTTTGGTTTCTAGGTTGGTGCAGGAGGCCTTCCAGTCCCAAAACGAGGCACAGGGGGGTTGGGCACATGCATGAGGGAGCACCGGTAGGTCACGTGCCATGTGCGGGGTTTTTTGCATTGGGTGGTCATGTACACATTGTATTATGAGTGTGGGCGTGTGGGTATGTTCTTTCAGCACATGAAGACAAAAAGGTTAGCCATCACTGGCTTCTACAAACTATGTTTAGACAACTTGCATGTATGACAAGGCAAAAGTAGAAGTAGATTGTGTGAACATTTTTTATTCAGAATTCAGGCCTGGGCCTGTGACACAGGTGACATTAGTTGCTCTAGCTGAGGACCTATTTCAGGATCTGAAAGAGGGAATGGGCCTGTCCTGACCATATTGAAATTCTCAGTGGTCTTCAGTATCATTTATCTTGGTATTCTTCCCATTGGAAATCGGAGATCCTGTATTTCACTGGTTCCTCTCCTTCCCTAATGGACATCTATAAACATATATTCTAAGCCAAACAGTGAAGAATTTTGGCTTTAAATATTTTTAAAAATTGTGCTATTAACTAATTCTGAGATGTAATTAGAGGTGTATTTTGTAAATGCCAAATGGCTGGTGGCAATGAACAGAGCCACTTTGAAAACTAGAATGAGATTAAAGTACCCTGTTGTTATAAAATTATCTGATTATACATGTACATATAAATATATATGAAGAAATACTGCTGGCTTAAGGCAAACTTTTTGCCTGGCAACTTTTCTTCTTACAGTAATGATTGCAAATAGAACAAAACTGAGCAGTTAATATCTGAGTTGCAGTGATTTCCTTGGGTTCAAGAAAAGAATACAGAAACACTTTCTCTTTAGTTTCACTTTGCTCCTTTTAAAACCTTTACTAAAATGTTTGAAGCTAAGTAAATGGTGCATTTTCACTCCAGATTGCAGGACACAGAGTAATTGCTTTAAATTACAGGGAAGCAAATTTCACTTGAATGGTAGCAGGGAAAACCCAATAGGCAGAACAATTTCAGAAAAACCAACCATCAAGGAAAGTGGTGAACTTCCTCTTTTAAACGTTTTCAAGAGACACTTGATAAATATCTGTAAGGGATGTTTTAACTATAACGAGTAGAGATTGACTTGGTAGTTCAACTGTCTTTTCCAACTCTACGCTTCTATAAATACAGGACAAGTAAAACCTTGGTTGTGATATATAGGTAGTCCTTGACTTACAACTATTTGTTTAGTGACCATCTGAAGTTATAGCAGCACTGAAAAAAGCGACTCGTGACCGGTTTTCAGACTTACAACCATTGCATTATCCATATGATCATGTGATCAAAATCCAGGCAGTTAGCAACTGGCATGTATTTATGACAGTTCCAGTATCCTGGGACCAGGTGATCACCATTTGTAATCTTCCCAGCTGGTTTCTGAGAAGGAAAGTCAACGGGAGAAGCCAGATGACTATATCAGTTGATAATAATGGCCAAAAAAAGGTGGTAAAACGGGGGGAAACTTGCTTAACTATCTTGCTTAGCAACAGAAAATTTAGAATCAGTTGTGATCATAAATCAAAGACTGCCTGCATTAAGAACTTCCAGAGTAAACTTTTGAAGAAAGGTGCCTGCTGACTGAGCTGTGCAATGATGAACATAATGAAAGAATGCATAATAATAATGTATTCTGCAGTATGTAGCTTAAAGCATAGAATGTACTATTGTGACCTGTTTCTAATGCTTGGATCATAAGGGTCCATTCTTAACTGTGATGACTATTGTTTTTGGTCCCAATTGTAGTGGTAAGTCGAAGACTACCTGAACATTCATATAATTTATATAATCAAAATGATGATATTGAGCACTGCACACCAAGACAACTAGACACATGAACAGTTTTCCCCAAACACCATCACTCTGCTAAACAAATAATTCCCTCAACACTGTCAAATTATTAACTAAGGCTGCATTACTATTACTATTAGTCTTTTCATCGTTCCTATCCATGTTTAAAATAAACATTCAAACAAACATCCATCTCTTCCATTTATGACTGTGTGACTGTAACTTTGTTGCTTGTATCCTTATGATTTATATTGATATTGATTGTTTTCTGATTGCTTATTTGTAGCCTATGACTATCATTACGTGTTGTACCTTATGATTCTTGATGAATGTATCTTGTCTTTTTATGTACAGTGAGAGCATATGCACCAAAGACAAATTCTTTGTGTGTCCAATCACACTTGCGAATAAAGAATTCTATTCTATTCTATTCTATTCTTTTACAGGGAGTTCTCCTTTAGTGACTGCCTTATTTAGTGACTGTTTGTAAGTATGATGATGATGAAAAAAAGTAACAGTATAATTAATTTATGGCCTTTGCAGGTCAATAATGCAAAAGAAAGCTGAAGTAAGAAGTGATATTCCATTTAGTAACCGCTTCACCAAACAACTGAGTTACTAGTTCCAACTGTGATTGCTAAATTAGGACTAACTGAAAAGTAGAACAAAAAAAGAGCATGATCTCCAGATAGTTCATTCACTTTAAGTAATGTCAGATTATTTTAAAAGTGAAAGTCAGCTGTATTCCTTCATGGATTCACTGTTTGCAAAACACTCAAATTTATTTCCATCTTAAAATCACTAAAGCGCTCAATTTTCTATTGCAATTTTCTATTTGTCTTATTTTTTGTAGCATCAGAGTCTTTTTCTACCTTGATTTTATTAGATGAAAAAAAAACCAGCTTCCTTACCTTTGTTCCTAAGCATTTTGATGTTTCTCTCTTCCAAAACGGACTTTTTCTTTTTATTTAAATTGTTTTAATTAAAACAATCCATGTGTTTACATACATATGTAAGAATTATATGTGTACATAGCTATTTGATATTGAGATTTATACATATTACATACCAGTAGTATAAATATGCAGGTACCTTACTAATTATCTTTAGATTCCAGCAGCTTCTAATTCATATTGAAAACACCATGGAATATCTCCAAAATGGCTTTGAATCAATATGCATTGCCATACTGGCAAACGCAATTAATGTACTTAAAGATTTTAAACAGATGTTCTTCATTAACAATGTCATTGTGAGAATATTACATGTGCTGTAATCAGTGTTGAATAGGATACATTTAACACCTAATATTCAAAAATACAAATTGGAGGGGAGGAAAAATAAAAGCACAAAACAAACATAATATCCAAAAGGGATTTATAAAGTTAAAAAGTTCATATGAAATATAATCTGGAATCTTTTCTAATGTTGATATCCTAATTAAAATGATACCTTTGAGGCAAACTATACCAGGAAATAATTGATTTAGATAGTTTCAGCTAAAGATGCCTTTAGTTAGCTCTCTTCATGTTGCGTTCATGAGGATGAAAGTAATTATTTTGGGATTCCTTCTCTTTTTAAACATTATACAAATTACCTATTATTCAAATACTCTCATCCAAGTCTTAGTCACAAGGGAACGGTATATAGGTATTCATACCACATTCAAAAATTAGAGATGAAACTCTAGATTTAAACAGAAAAAGTCAAATGTAGACATAATATTGATTAAATTGCCACAGCTTTGATAAAAACAGAGACATTTTGTTGATCAGATTTGCTATATCATCCTTATGATCTAGGGAAATTAATATTTTAAAATGTAAATATAACATTATAAGTCATGATATATTAAATATTTTGTTGTAAGCATGAAGTATTTTGTTTAATATTTTAACTTTTTCAAATATAGTCATGGAAGACAACACTTTGCTGAGAAAACATTCTAAGTATTTGGGTTATTTTAGTATTAGAAAATAAAGTGGTTGCCCTATCTAAAGCATGATTTCAGAGTCGCATTTCCTTACTTGTGAAGAAAAAGGAGACATATTCATTCCCCACTAATAAATAAACTTTTTTGTTTTAGACAGAGAGGGGGAGAAATGGAACTGGGAATCAATGAAACAGGCCTATAAGGCTGTGAATTGACAGGAGTCCCTTTTGATTAAATGCAATTATATTTGATGCTATACATATAACAGTGTAATGTAAAATGGGAAGTTACATATGCCTTTTAATAACATTTATTAATCTGAAAATGTGCTGTCTGAGTGCTTGCAATTTAAGGATATAAAAGTGGCTGATTAATTCACAATGATGCCTACAGGTCCTGGTTTACGCATATGCAGTGTGTGGACTGCATATAGTAGTTCAAAAGCATATTACCACAGTAATATTTGCTTTGTAAGAACTGATGCAACTAAACTCCTAGCTGTGTCTTTAATAGCCTATCCTTAATTTTAGCCACAATGCAATTCACTGATATTTTCTTTTTTTCTGTAAATTATTGTATTCAAAACAGCTTTATAAACAACTTTTAAATATTGTATTATGTTTCTGCCTTTGAACCTCCTGAAGAAATGGCATATATACTGCAAATAGTTTTAAGGGTCAAAATAATGTCTTCCTCCAATCAAGTTCAGTTCCTGCTGACTGCAAATAATTAACTAAGATTTCTCAGTGATTTGTCGTTTGTCAGAATGAAACATGCTTAGCTTTTTGAAACAGCCAAGTATGACTTGATGTTTCTTTAAGAATATGGGATTTTAAATCAACTTAGTCAGTTGGCAATAGCCTGAGACTGTTAATTAAAAGACAAACTGCTGTACATAGTAACTTAATTAGTGATTAATAAAATATTATTAACATGTAAATCATCCAATGAATGTTAATATATTTTATGTATCCAAGATCCCTGGGCTATCTCCTGTTTGGGTATTACAAGACCGAGACTTATTTTTTTTCCAATAAGGTTGATGTATTATTTTTTTGATATGATTGGGTCAACCACAGTTTACTGAATAAGCCATAACTGGCTCACGTTTTTATAATGTGTTAACCTTTAAATTAATGGTATATGGTTTTAGAAGAATATATTAGTTGGTTTCAGATTATTCTCTGGTTTTCCTTCTAGTAAATACCCCTTTATTTTATTAAATCTTCTCCACAAGATACCTATTATTGTCACTACTGCTGCAACTACAATTATTATTATTTTATAAACAACTCAAGGCAAAAAACACATAATAGTCCTTCCTTCATCTATTTTCCACACAGTGATAAGTTATTGGTTAAGAGAGAGTGGTGGGCTAAAGTCATCAGCCTGGTTTTCATGCCTAAAGTGGGACTAGAATTCACAGTTTCCCAGTTTCTATCCTGGTGCCTTAACCATGGGACCCAACTGGCTATTACCATCATGTCTTCTTTTTCTGTCTCCCACCCATAGCTTAACTGCCTCAGAATAGCTTTTACCCTGACTTGGATAAGGTGACCAGACGTCCCTATTTCAGCATGACAATCACGCTTTATAACAATTTTTCCCGTGTCCCTCCGTGTTTTAAAAAAGTCCCTATTTTTTTCTGGCTTCATGTTGAAAGCCCAGTGGATTTGCTTAAGAAATCCTAACCGGGGCAAGACAAAAGACACCCTGTCTAATCCCCCCCTCTCTCTGTCTCAGTGCTTTCATTGAAGATATTAAAACGTTAAAGCAACAAAACAGACCTCCCCCCCCGCGTTGCTTTTACTCACTTTTATAAGAAAAAAATGATCTAGTACCATAGAGCTGCAGGAAATGGCTAGAAATGTTACTTCCTGGATTTTCCGGAGGGGAGGGACACGGAGGTTGGAGGACTCCTCCAAAATGGTGGCAAAGTTTCTTTGAAAAATATTTCCCTGACTAATTTCACCATTTCAATTTGCTCAGTTCTTTGTATTAACATCTATATCATTTTGGATTGACTTGGAGTTTCTGCCTGCTGGTAAGTGAACTGGGTTTTTTTCTTTTATTTTTTTAATGCATTTTAAAATAATGTAGGTTTTTAAAAATGTGCAGCTGCTGTTTTTTTATTCAAAATAATATGTGTAACACTATGATGTGCCATGGAAAAATCATTAAAAGAAAGAACAAAAGGGTTTTTTTAAGGGTATTTTCCTGGTCAAAACTATAATTGTTTCTGCATGACACCCTTAATCACAAATAACCAACTACACTTAATTCTAAATAGTTTTATTTCCTTTATTGTATGTGATTACTTAAGTCCAAAAACTGAGTTAACTGGATAAACTCAGCTCCACAATTTACTAAATATACAGTTACAGGAATTTCATGTGCTGTCTCTTAGGGTTTATTGAACATAGGAGAATAATATGAGAGGGATTTGGTGTAAAATAAGCTCTTTTAATGAATTCAAAATCTACGCAGCAGACAAGACATGGGAGTGAACATAATACACACTTTAACAATATTTTTTTCTTTTAGCCATCAAATACTGCAGCAAGTGTGTCAGTAATAATAGCAAGACAGGCATAGGATTTTCCAGCCAGGTTAATTTTACTTTTTTATGGTTTTGATGTTGTATTTAATTTTATCTGTATTAGAAACTTACGAAGGCTGTGCAACATTTTGAGGTGATATAGAGTATGTAAAGGCATGAATACAGTAGAACCTCTGGTCACAACCATAATTCGTTCCATAATTTTGGTCGCAAACTGATTTGGTCATGAATCAAACCTAATTTTTGGAAATTTGGCGCTTACAAAAAAAATGGTGCAGAAGGGGAAATCAGCAGCGGGGGGGGGGGAGAATGTGAATATTTTGGTCAGAAGCGTTCATGACCAGAGGTTCTACTGTATAACATCTTCACTTAAGACTTAAGATTCACTTAAGATATAACATCTTCACTTAAGATTCACTTAAGAACTGTGGCAAGAAAGGTGGTATAGTGACCAAAGTTACAATGGCACTGAAAAAAGTGACTGATGACCATTTTTCACACTTAGCGACCATTTTCACACTTAGCGACCATTGCAGCATCCTCATGGTCACGTGATCAAAATTTTGATGTTTGGCAACAGTTACAATTTATATTTGTAAATTGTAGTTATGTTGAAATAAAAAAAATTACATTTTTTTTGCGTTGTATGAAAATTTTTGTTGCTCCGTATAAAATTTTTAATCAACCCCCCCCCCCCGCCCCGGGCCCAGTCAAAGGTGTCCCTCTTTACCAATCTGAAAATCTGGTCACCTTAGACCTTAGACTTGGAGATATATTTCAGAAAATACAACATCTTCTCTAGCTTTATAAGAAAGTAAAATACATTTCAGTTATTGAATTGAGATTAGATATTTTCTTTTGTTGATAAGCATTCTGGGATTACTTGTAGTCATCTAAAATTTAATTTGGATAAAAGAAAATTGAGTAATTGGGGGAAAAAGCTATCCAAAGACATGTTTCTGTTAATAATGCAATATTAACAAGGCAGTTTGATTTTGTTTTTTCAAAATATTTCAAAGACTGGACTTTGTAATTGGAGGGACAGTGTGGGATAATGAATGTGACATGCCCACATGTCATCTTTTCCCAAAAGTGTTAATATATTATTTATTGTAAAACTGTATCCAAAATTTCATTCATACTTTCATCCCTCTGTCTGAATAAATTATATTCCTTCCAATCTTTCTTATACTACTTATATTCATTTTTGTTAACCACATTATTCCCTTCCTATTCAGCTGTATTAACTGATGATTTTAATGGCCTAGTGGAAAATAATCACACAATTTCTGAGGATTCAAAATTAGCATTAGACCCTAACCGGAAGGCCAGATATCTAACAATAATAGGGCAAGGGAATTTATAGTAATTTTTTTCTAATTCAGTCTACCAGATTTTTGACTTCTTTCAAAGGGATCTAAAAAGAATTGGGTTCCTATTGTTTAGATTCCGATGAGAATACAATGGTACTTTCGTTAGTACCATCTGTCAAACCATTGACAAAGGCTGCATTACTATTACTATTAGTCTTCTCATCATTCCTATCACACATCTCCTCCCACTTATGAATGCAGGACTGTAACTTTGTTGCTTGTATCCTTATGATTTATATTGATATTGTTGATTCCTGATTGCTTATTTGTACCCTATGACTATCATTAAGTGCTGTAGCTTATGATTCTTGATGAATGTATCTTATCTTTTTATGTACACTGAGAGCTTATGCACCAAAGACAAATTTCTTGTGTGTCCAATCACACTTGGCCAATAAAGAATTCTAGTAAACCAAGTTGCCCAAGCGTTCAATGTGTGGCTTCTCCTATCATAGAAACCTTAACATTTCAACTTGTGGGAGTCTGTCATATATGATGACCTGTACATGGCATAGGTCTGAGAAGAGGCATAGAGTACCAAGCAGTTGGCACATCAGATGCTTCCTGTGAATCTGCAGAGTAAAAAGAAAGACAGATAACAGAAACCAGACTGTGGTGATAAAAGAGACAGCATATGGGCACAATAAATGCCACTGTTTATGGTACGTGATGTTACTAACTGTCATTAGGCTCTGGTAGAGTCCTGTGATGAGACAAGAATGTAGGAGCACATGGAGAGTTATTCCATTATATTATTAGCTATTACATTTCTGCTGTAAAGGTCACTGTTTAATATACATTGCTTTCTTTATTATTCCCTTATAACATTTCTTAGGGAATTTAATTCCTAAAACTTGCCTGGTTTGGAGCTCTTTTGCATTCTGCTGACCCAGAGTCTAGTGAACATATTAGTTATCTTTCAATGTATGTGTCTGTGTCCAAATTAAATTTTCTGTTGCTGAGCAAAAGTGCTTTTAAGATCATAGCAACTGATTATAAAGGCAATTGCCTGTTTTAATATGTTAAAAACATTGTATTAACTCTCTTTGTTACCAAGTGGATATTTTTGCATCTAGTTTGGAATAAATATCATGTAGAAACTATGGTTACACAGTTAATAAATTCTGAGTAAATTTTAAAACATTACTGAATACTATTCCAGTTATATTCAAAGGAATATGTTTTACTATTAGTCTAGTTTTATATGTTCAAACAGTTATTTTTAAGAGTGTGGGTGAAATTAAATATTTGATCTCTAGGACAGTGTTATGATACACTTTAATTCATAAATTACATTCCCTTTAGATCTCTAAATAAAGTAGCATTTCCTTGAATATAACCAAATTTCTGTATTATAACCAGAATATTTCCTGTTCTTTCCGTGTCTTCTTGAGAACCTCACATCTTATCATCATTGCTTGTATTTAAGTCTTGCAGCACTATGCTTTTTAATTATGTTTTTGTTTTTGTTTAATATGTACAATATATTTAATATCCTTTTATGTAGTGTAAAGTTTATGAGCAATCAATCTATTATATATAATATTTTTTCATTAAGTGAGTTTTGGAATAAGAATATTCTATGCTAATAACCACAACAGCTTTAAGCCCTACCAAAATATATCCAATCAGAATATGGATGGATAAGAAAAGACAAAACCAAGGGAACTTAGAGAATTCCCCAAGAGAAAAAAATGAAACACATGAATCAAGAAAATCATGGAATTGTGGGTGACTTCAAATGCTAGAATGTTGACTTACAAAATAAGAGATTATTCATTTTGTTTTTATGTATTTATTAAGTTTATATGCCACCCATTTTATAGTGACTTTTGTCACATTACAGTCTTATAAAACAATATTATAAAAGATTAAAACAGTGAGATGAGAAATATAATATTAGCATTAATTTTTAAATCTATTAAGAAATACAATTTACAGCTTAACCTGTTTAAATCATATAAAGCAATCAAACTATGCTTCAAGAAACCTTACAAATAAAACCAAAGTTTTAAAAAGATAACAAAATTGATAGTGAAGCATCTACATCAGGCAATATTTAAAAAAATGGGTTAAATTGAAATGTAGGTAAGCCTAGGTAATATTTTGTAACCTTTCCTTGGATGTTACAAGGAAGAATTTGTTGCAAGAACAGACTACAAAAGAAGCAGTATTCGTGAAGAAAGAGCCTGACCAGATGAGGGTGGCAGAGAGAAAGAAAAGGTGGAGAAGGACAGTTCAGGAAGTGAGTAATTCAAATAGAAGTTCAACAAGAGAGGCCAAGTTGGAGAGAGAGAGAGAGAGAGAGAGAGAGAGAGGGAGAGAGAGAGAGAGAGAGGAGAGAGAGAGAGAGGAGAGAGAGAGAGAGAGAGAAGGCAAGCAAGTTCAGCAGAATATTCAAAACAACAGAAGTATGAAGTTGTGGTTATGGGTCACTATTCAGGCATTGCTCTAAACTGCCAAATATGAGGGAACTGAAAACACTGTTTTTCTTGTGCATGCTTCTTCTAAAAACAAAGCCATGCTAATCTCCCAATGGGTAAATTAGAGAGCAATAGAGACTGAACAGAATTGCTAGCATAATTTTTGTCTGAGTAGCAAAATAACTTAATGGAAACTATCATAGTATTAATGTTTCAACACTTTAATTTCTACAATATAACCAGAGAGTCAAATTAGTAACAAATCTTTTTCTGTTCAATATCTTGTTGCAATTTCACTAGTTTGTATTTCAAAAATAAGGATTAGAGGGGATTTATTTCATTTTTGCCAAGTTTTGATTCTAGGAGAGATAATGGTGGTTTTATTTAAACAGCTTACTAGAAGTTGAATTAGTCTCAATGTGATCTTTGGAATAGGATAGCTCCTGAAACCAGAAGACTCCCATATTAGCAGAAGTTAGATTGTTGTAACAGCATCCCCCAATCTTTTGGGCACCAGGGAGTGGTTCTGTGAGGACAGAACTTTCTGCAGACCAGAGTTGTGTGTGTGTGTGTGTGTGTGTGTGTGTGTGTGTGAGTGTGTTTGAGTGCAGCCTGTATCTCGTGTGTGCCAATGGGGCTTTGCTCATTTGCATGGCCCAGTTTCTGGCATGCCATTGTCTGGTGCGGGTCCATGGCCCGGAGGTTGGGGACTCCTGTGTTATAGAATATATGCAACATTTCCACACAGTATCTGTGTAGTGTTAGTATTATATTTATGCCATGAGAATAAAGAAGAAATTAATCATCATCCTGTCGTTCCATTACAGCAGATGATGGGGCACAAATAGGAGCAATGATAATATCTTCAGATTAATTCAATTTGTGAAATTACATGTTTTTTCCCCAATCTTTTTTTTCACCTGGGAATTTTGTTTCTTTTGAAAATTTGCTTGGTCATGGGGAACATCTGCTAATCCAATTTGCAGAAATAAATAATGTAGAAAGAGAACTATAATTTATCATAGATCTCAGAATAGAATCAGAATAGACAGAGACTTCAAGATAACCTTTGTCCCTATCATTAGGCAGCAACCCTATAGTAGATTTGCTATGTAACAAAAGTACATTTTTACTAGAACTATGCAGTTCTTTAGATACAACTTCTATCCTACAGAGTATAAAAAGTCACAAGTATTTGCTTTCCACTCTTTAAAGCAATGACATTTTCCCCTCAGGCTATGGTAGGACCACATGAGCAGAAGCAAAGTATAGAGAGATGCTCCTGTTTGATAATTCTACTCCCCCCTCCCGAAGCATAATTTTCTCAGTCATATTTTAAACTTTAAGGGAGAATCAATGACAACATAAAGCTGAAAGGAAATCACAAGGTAGTATGTTGTTATAAATGTTTTCAGTATTGGGATACAGAGCATAGCTCTTACAGTTATTATCATAGTTCAAAGCAGATAAAATGGCCCTGTGCCAGCAATTACAGGTGCAGGAAGCCAGAGGTCTTTATAGTAGATGTAAATCTCACTAAATTGCAGGAATACAAGCATTGAGGAAAACCAAGCTGACTCCAAGTGCAATGGCTCTATGCAAATTAATGCCAGAATCAGAGTGGAGTCATCTTTTCTTAGTCCAAAATACTACTCCTGTTTTCATTTTGAGGTGGGGAAGGAGGGCGAAGGAAATCTCATAGAATATCATTGTACTGATTTGATTTGTTGGTTTTGTTTTGCATGTATGATACCATATATCTTTTCCGGCCCTTGGTCTAGTTCAGATAATACAGTCTGCTGCTCTACTTCCTATTTTATTTTATTCTATTTTATTCTATTATTTTATTATTATTTCATTATATTATATTTTATATTTTATTATTTTATTTTTATTATTTTATTATTTTATTATTTTATTATTTTATTATTTTATTATTTTATTATTTTATTATTTTATTATTTTATTATTTTATTATTTTATTATTTTATTATTTTATTATTTTATTATTTTATTATTTTATTATTTTATTATTTTATTATTTTATTATTTTATTATTTTATTATTTTATTATTTTATTATTTTATTATTTTATTATTTTATTATTTTATTTTATTATTTTATTATTTTATTATTTTATTATTTTATTATTTTATTATTTTATTATTTTATTATTTTATTATTTTATTATTTTATTATTTTATTTTATTATTTTATTATTTTATTATTTTATTATTTTATTATTTTATTATTTTATTATTTTATTATTTATTTTATTATTTTATTATTTTATTATTTATTTTATTATTTTATTTTATTTTACTTTATTTTACTTTATTTTATTTTTTACGCATCTCTCAACTAATTCTGAATGGCTCCCATCAAAAATTAAAAGCTCCCCCAAATCATTTTTAAAACTATAAAATTCCACCAGTTTAAATGTAAAACATTAAAATAACAAAAGCATGGCTCCAATCTGTGCTAATCATATTATCTAATTTTCTCCCTATCCGGGGAGAGGGAGAGGGAGGAGACAGGTCTTTAAAGCCTTACAGAAGGCTAAAATGATTAATTGTAGATGCTTGATTAATTACTGATTGCTCCAGAACTGCAGATCCACCCTCCAACAGACCCCCTCTTTCTGAGTCTCATCCAGAGGTGGTATTCAGCAGGTTCTGACCAGTTCTGGAGAACCGGTAGTGGAAATTTTGAGTAGTTCAGAGAACTGGTAAATACCACCTCTGACTGGCCCAGCTCCCATTTATTCTCTGTCTCCTGAGTCCCAGCTGATCAGGAGGAAATGGGGATTTTGCAGTAACCTTCCCTTGCCAGGCCACCAAGCCATGCCACACCCACCAAGTCACACATGTAGAACTGGTAGTAAAAAAATGTTTGAATCCCACCACTGGTTTCATCTATAGATATCTCAAAGCCTACAGGCTCCTAAGGTGCATAGTCAAAACCTGTCAAGTTTTTCTTCTCTATGGGTTCGTCAGACTGACCCATAACACAACTGCAGTGTGGGAGTTTCTGCTCTGACATATAATAAAGTTTGATTGATTGATTGATTGAAATATAATCTGTACAATATCCCTTGAGATTTACTTATCGGTGATTTGTAGAGAACTATGTAATCTGGGTGATAAACTGGTGGATCTGAGTGAAGATAATGTCTTACTCTGTAATATGTTGATCAGTATTTCTGGAGTGCTCCTAAGAACTGCATTTTATAACATCTGAAGAACATTAAGATTTGTAGTATAAATCACATGTTTTCTTATGCAATAATGACTACACTTGTATAAGATCTTTTCCAGAAGCTGTATGTAATACTGTGTTGGAAAAAGTGCTAAATTAGACCACACACTAATTGGAAAATGAAAGGAGCTGCCTGGAGAATGTGAAAGTATAGAAAACTTTCTTTAAGCAACTTGGAACAAAATCTGATTTGATTCTCAGACAAGAAGTGAGTCTGCACTTGTCTGTATTTGCAAAATGCAGATATTATGAAGGATACAGTCAACATGACAGCTCTTAAATGAGTTAAACATTGAGGATAATGGAACTGTTTATTGGATTAGATCTTGTTAGTAAAAAATAAAGCAAGCAAAACAGAAACATTAAGGTCTTCATTATTTGCTGTATTCATTCATTCCTAAGAACAAATATTTCAAAAGCACTAATTGCTGCTGCTGCTAATATTGTTTGCTCTTAAGAGGAAGCCTGGAACAGAACAGTTTCATGCGGTTTTTTTTTAATAGTTTGGAAAATAACACCAAAAAGATTAAGGCAGACTGAAGGAGAGAATTCTTGGCTGAAGAATGGGACGCCTTGATGTTCAAAGCATAAGCCTTATTAAAATATATTTACCTATTTTTAACAGACTTTAAATGTGTATGCTATTTATTCATAAACAACAAAGAATATATCTGATCTAGAGAATACTCCTGATCTAGCCTTGTTTTCTTTAGAAAAAAATATATTAAAAAAATAGTTTGCATTTTATTCCTTATCTATCTTTTTAACACTAAAGGTCTTTAGGTATAGCATCTTCACTTCCCCCATGGCAAGATTTACAATAATGATCTAATTGAGAATTATTTATTTACTGCAGAACATTGTGGTATAGGTTGGATTGGGAATTGCTCTAGGTTTGTCTTTTGTCCTTCCAAACCTTTGAATGGATTTGATTATTTTGAAGGGATTTAATCCTGAAGATTCCACATTTGATCCCGTAATCTCAACTGCAATATAAACTAGTCGGTCTTAAAATTCCAGTGATTATGTGATCCATGATAATCTAGTTTGAGTAATGCAGGATACGAAAAAAGTAAAACGAAGTATGAAAAATAATGACATCAAAGCAGCCACGAGGCACAGAAATGGGTGAACTGCTATTTTTGGAATGAAGATGGAAATATTATATTAGTATTGGAACTTTCTTTTTGCTTTAGTATTTTTAAATACTAGTAATGTCTGGTCTTGAATGGTCTACTAATTCTATTATATTAATTTTTATGATTTTTCATGATAAACTATTTGACATTTTTACTTTAATTCTCTTCTAATACTGCAAGTGCATACCCTGCAGTGTTGAACATGTCAATTATTTTAAAATGTCTATTTGCTGGGGTATGTTTCAATAGATACTGTGAACAGTGATGTCTTTCTGTTTCTTCTAAATTATTTAATATATAAACAATGTATGGAGAGAACTTTCTTTGGAATGAAAGATTAACTTTTATGTTGCATGCCCATATTTTTATTTCCAAGCAACCGTTAGGGTTGAGGCAGCAACCTCTGTCACATTTCTGCTACATTTACAATTAATGATGTTTGCTCTCATCTACAAAGTACTGTAGAGAGATGCAGTGCGATCACATTTCTATTTTGAAAATGCAAGAAAAGGAAGTTTGTGTGGTGCTAAGAGAACGAGCAACATAAGAGCTGGGAGGGCAAAGCAACTTTTGATGTTGTATATTCAGTGAGCCATTTAGTGGTAGAAAAATAGCCTATGCTGTAGCAACACTGTTCATTGTGGGTTTTATGAAAAGGGCAAAACCTTTGTGAATATTTTATATCAGTGTAAGCATAAAACTGAAAACTTATTTTAGTTTTACATTTTTCAGATTTGTTCTACAGACAATTTGAAAATGGCTCAGAGTCTAAAATCGCTTATTTTGTTTTTGTTTGTTTTACAAATCAAGCCTTTATGCAAGACATATTTTATTAGATTTTAAAAACACTACTACTAATATTCTCATAGAGATCCATAGTATCAATGTTATAAGAATTAGATGAAAGGGATCAGTTACAATGTTAAAATCAGTAACAGCCAGAAAAGTAATGATAATACAAGATGTGGGGTTAGACACTGACAATCGTGACTGTTTTGTGAATTCTGAAAACTACATAACTTAGTCTGTCCATCAGTGGTATTTCGATCTGTGGGAGACGTTCTGTAACAATTAAGTCTGATCATCTTTATGTTATGTATTTAGTGTTCCAGAAGTGGGGAACTAAATCTAGTCTGAATATGAGAAATAGTCCCTCAGCTGTCTTAGCAGGAAGCATTAAGGCTTCAGAAGGGTAGCAATAGCAGTAGACTTATATACCGCTTCATAGGCCTTTCAGGCCTCTCTAAGCGGTTTACAGAGAGTCAGCATATTGCCCCCAACAATCTGGGTCCTCATTTTACCCACCTCGGAAGGATGGAAGGCTGAGTCAACCCTGAGCCGGTGAGATTTGAACCGCTGACCTGCTGATCTAGCAGTAGCCTGCAGTGCTGCATTTAACCACTGCGCCACCTAGGCTCTCTAACCCCACCTTCCTTAGAAAACCCCACCTTCCTTAGAAACCACCCCCCACTGAAACCATTAATTTGTCCATGCAAAAGTAACTGTAAAATGCTAGCCTCTTTCTTTCACTGAATGACAAAAGTAACCTATGCAGGATGCAAGTGGACATCAATGCATCCTATCTTGCTCTATTTTGAAAAATGAGATTACAAAAGCCCAGTCTAGCACAATACCAATGAAGAAGAAAAATAAGAGCTCCCAAAAGAAACCGGCATGACTGTATAAAGAACTCTCTGACAAATTGAAAGGCAAAAAAAATAAGTATAAAAAGTGGAAAGAGGGGGACATAACTAAGGCAGAATATCAGCAAATAGCCCGAGCCTGTAAAGATGAGGTGAGGAAAGCTAAGGCTCACAATGAAGAAAGGCTTGCCATAAAAGTAAAAATTAACAAAAAAAGCTTCTTCCAACATGTTAAAAACAAGAAAAAGGTTAAGAAAACAATTGGTCCATTGCTGGGAGAAAGTGGCAAGAAGGTGACAAGCAACAGGGAGAAAGCAGAACTATTTAACTCATGTTTTGCATCTGTCTTTACACAAAGGGATAAAGCAGTCCAGACTATCAAAAACAGCACCACAAAAATCAGATTAGGAACACAGTAAAGTAGTAAAGTAAAATCTTTAGTACGGTCAAAGACCAGCAATACACATTAGTTTTTACATTATATTAAAAAATACTAACATTAAAATATAATTAAAAAGTATTGACATTAAAAGTGGATAATAACATAATGGTCCAAATTAGGATTAGGAACACAAATTGAAATAGGGAAGAAAACAGTAAGTGAGCACCTGTCTACCCTAGATGAGTTCAAATCACCAGGACGGGATGGATCACAGCCCAGGGTTCTGAAGGAACTGGCCGATGAGATCTCAGAACCACTGAATTATATATTTCAGAGATCCTGGAGAACTACCAGAGGACTGGAAAAGAGCTGATGTGGTTCCCATCTTCAAAAAAGGAAAAAAAAAACAGTTCCAGGAAACTACAGACCTATCAGGCTGACCTCAATACCAGGAAAGTTTCAGGAAAAAATAATTAAGCAATGAATTAGCGAACACCTAGAAGCAAACAAAGTAATAGCCAAAAGCCAACATGGGTTTGTCAAAAACAGATCATGCCAGACTAATCTTATTGCATTTTTTGATGATGTGACAAAATTAGTGGACCAGATAAACAATTTTAATAAGGGAATAATTGAAAACTGGTATATATATGCAGTGACGTTTTGTTGAAAAATGAAGGTATTTGAAGGTATGAAGTACAAGGATAATAATGAACATAAGTATATTTTCTGGGGAAAAATAATACTAATGGTAACTGAATATATATTGTAGAATGAAAATGAGGTTTTTAGTTATACTAGATGAAAAGTTTGAGATGGTAAATATTATTCGAGGATGTGGATGTTAAAACACTTGTAACCAAACAACACGCTGTATGTGATGATGGTTTTTCTTTTTTTTTCTTTTTATTTTATTGTTGTGTCTATTAAATATATAACAGAGAGATACGGTGTGTGTGTGGGGGGAAATGTAGTTGGGATGGATTGCCACAGGTAGGGGAATAAGAAACGATACTAAATTATAATCTATTAAATGAAACAATAAATGTATAAGAATGATAAATGTTAAAACACCTGTAACCAAACGACATACTGTATGTGATGATGGGCTTTTTTTTTCCTTTTTGTGTGTTTTTTTCTTTTCTTTTTTCTTTTTTTATATTGTTGTGTGTATATGTTGTCTATGTAACAAAAATAAAAAAAATTATAAAAAAAATAGTGGACCAGAGGAATGCCGTCGATATAGTTTACTTGGACTTCAGTAAGGCATTTGATAAGGTAGACCATAATTAACTACTAGATAAAGTAGAAGGATGTGGGTTAGACAGCATCACCACCATGTGGATTCATAACTGGCTGACCAACCGCACTCAACGTGTAGTCCTCAATGGAACTGCATCTTCATGGAGGGAAGTATGCAGTGGAGTACCCCAAGGCTCTGTTTTAGGCCCAGTACTCTTCAACATCTTCATCAATGATTTGGATGAGGGAATAAATGGGGAACTCATCAAATTTGCAGAGACAACCAAGTTGGCAGGAATAGCCAACACTCCAGAAGATAGGCTCAAGATACAGAAGGATCTTGACAAACTTGAACATTGGGCACTATCTAATAAAATGAAATTCAATGATGAAAAGAGTACGGTTCTACATTTAGGCAACAAAAACGAAATGCACAGGTACAGTATAGGTGGTACCTTGCTCAATAATAGTAACTGTGAGAGGGATCTTGAAGTCCTAGTGGACAACCATTTAAATATGAGCCAGCAGTGTGCAGCAGCTGCTAAAAAAAGCCAACACAGTTCTAGGCTACATAAATAGAGGGATAGAATCAAGATCAGGTGAAGTGTTAATATCACTTTATAATGCCTTGGTAAGGTCACACTTGGAATGCTGCATTCAGTTCTGGTCACCACGATGTAGAAAAGATGTGGAGACTCTAGAAAGAGTGCAGAGAAGAGCAACAAAGATGATTAGGAGACTAAAACGTATGAAGAACGGTTGCAGGAACTGGGTATGTCTAGTTTAATGAAAAGAAGGACTAGGGGAGACATGATAGCAGTATTTCAATATCTCAGGGGTTGCCACAAAGAAGAGGGAGTCAAACTATTCTCCAAGGCACCTGAGGGTAGAACAAGAAGCAATGGGTGGGAACTAATCAAGGAGAGAAGCAACTTAGAATTTAAGAAGATGTTGGATAGCCATCTGTCTGAAATGGTATAGGGTTTCCTGCCTAGGCAGGGGGTTGGATTAGATGGTCCCTTCCAACTCTGCTATTGTATGTATTGTATTGTATCGATAGTCTTTTTGCCCATGATAGGAAACAGAACATGTTAGATTATCTTTATGTTCTCCATAGACAAATCCCATTCTCTCAACTTAACGATTAGCTTCAATTGCCCATACTTCCTTCTACCAGGGAAGGAAAAGATAGGTGAAAAACCAGCTCATTTGAGTAGTCCATGTTTTTGATATTGAGGAATCTGCATGGGTGATGGAAAAGCAACATGGAAGAAACCCTCATGCAAGCTTCTGTAGACAGCCCCGATTACATTTATAAACCAGAGATTTCTAATTTATCTTGACATATCTTGCACTTGCTTTAAAATGTGTGAAATCATGTTTATAAGAACGATTCAAAATCACATATAATAAATTGTGTTTCCTTTTCATCAAAGCTTTATATAACAGAGTTGGATGGGACTTTGGAGGTCTTCTAGTCCTACCCCCTAGTCAAGTAGAAAACCCTATATCATTTCGGACAAACAGCTATACAATCTCTTCTTAAAAACCTCCAGTGTTGGAGCTTCATATTCTCCAGCTTCTTAATTGAAGAAGTTTCTTGGATGAGAAATGAAACATCTTCAAAGAAAAACAAAGACAATCCAGTTACATTTTAAAAAAGGACCTTTGGGACAACCATGACCTGGATGATTGAGATTCTCCATAAACATTTCTATTTTGGATATATAGTCATTTTTCAGTGTGAGATATCCAGCATATACATTTAATAAATAAACAAACCTTGGATGTATTTTTCTCAAATAAATCTTTTTGGTACACAGCTTTTCTAACATGAATGCATTTTTGCCTACTGAATGCATTTCTATCAGTAGTACTGATGATATTACCTAGTTTGGGTAATGCAACATCCATATGAAAATAACCAAGCTCAGAGATCACCAAAGACTCCTTAGTTTAAACCCTGAGCTACAAATATTCTCCTTTATTGAAATACATTTGTGAAAATGTATTTTAGAGATAATTTTTGAACCAATAAAAATGTGGTGGTGAAGTCTAGCAGACTCCATGAATTAAATGTTCATTTGTACTGTGACAGATTCCATGTTGATGAACCACAGTGTTTTATTTGATAAGCCATCAAAGCTAGATCTTTGTCTGGCATCCCTCCCCTTGCCTTCATTGTTTCCTATAATTCCTGGAAATCTCAATCAGCAAGTTAATTATTACCAATAAGGGGAGTAAAGTTGAATGTCCCCAAGTGCCAAGATAGTCAGGCTGTGGGACTGAAGAAAAGATTCCAAACTATTCCATCACATTTGATGGGAGATTAAATGTTTTGATATTGTGTTGCTGTTCCATCTGGGTATTTGCCTTCCTCTCTCCTTACTGGGTGTCCTTACTATAGAAATTTTGTAGCTTTAAGAATTGGCCTTTCTCCTTCTGTCTTTCCTTGTGTCAATACTACTTGTTGGGAAAGCAGAGATATCCTATTACATTCACTTCATATTTGTGGATTTCCTTAAATCATTTTATTGGATGCAGGGAAGCTGAGTTTCGGATAAGACAAGTTTTGATCTAATCCTACACCACTTTTCTTATGTCCTTATATATTGAATGTCTTGATTTCTGAAATGGGCAAGATACAAACAGTTCAGGGAAATAAAATGTGACACTGAGCTGATGCCTTACTCACTAAAACATTTTTTTCTCAGGGAAAATAAACTCAAGAACTATTGTTTAAGTTTCAGTTGGGGCTGTGTGGGAAATTCATGCTGGCTAAATGATTTCACTGCGGTTACAGAAGCATAAAAGAAGTGAAAGGAAGTTTAAATTTTGAAGTCTACAGCTACTTCAGAGTAATGGTTATGTAAACAATTGCAAAACTGCAGCAAGCTGTTCTTACCAAACAAAATGTCATTAAAACTGCAGAAGAGACTTTCAATTTTTACAATGTTAATCATATACAACTGCACTCCCATATATAGTAGTTATGATATGCACACAAATCTGTACTCTCATGAGGGCAATGCCAATAAATTATTTGTGATGTACTTCTTGGGTAAGAAAAGAAAGGCACTAACATCTTCCTTCCTAGATATCAGACACACATCTTTAATATTCTTCAAATGAATATCCTAGTCAATTATTTCAGAAAATGTGAAAGCAGATTCATGTCTGTGGAAACAGTTTTCTGTTTAAATTCATATTCATCAAAAGAAACATTGCAGGCATTTCATACTCTTTGAATTGCAGCGGGCAGTATTTTTTCCCTTTGATAGTCTCTTCCTTTTTACAGTGATTTGTTTTGGTTTAGATTTTTTTGTTTTGCTGTTTAGTTATATAGTTGTAGTGTGCATGTTGTCTGTCTGACTCTGAGTATAACAGCTGTGGTTTTGTGCATTCCGTTATCAGCAAAGTTGCTTTATTAAAAATAGTAAGACTTGAATATGTCCAGATGAAGTTTGTTTAGGAATTGAATCAAAAGCAAAAGCAAAAGTGAGAATTTCCCTTCCTTTCCCTTGTTTTCCTCTCCCCAACCTCTCTTCTTTTGCATTAACAAACTAGATGTTGTTTTGCATGTCCAACTTGCCTCATATACAGGAACTATTTTATTTTTACCAATCCTCTAATGAAGGTGAATACTAACTGCCTGTTTACAGATGGATCAATGAAGCCCATGCTTGTCCAGAACTGTATGCATGGGAGCAAAATCATTTTTCTGTCCACTGGGAGATGCCATTTATTCATAGCTGGTACAATAAGACCAATATTTTGGTGATTGTTTGGGATTATGGAATGGTGAATCAAATAAATCCTTACTGATTAGGTTTGCACAACATATCAGGGTTCACTTATAATGTTAAACCCTAGCATTATGTAGGAATTTGAGAAGGGTAACCAGTAGAAATTGATGATATTGACACATCATACCCCACATATGGATACACCCAGTTTATTTGAAGGAACTGCTGATAACTTATATACCTGCTAGTGAAAGCAGCTAGAATCAGAACCAACAAGACCAGAGTTTTATTGTATATTATAAGAATCTTGCCAGACTGACTAAATTTCCTTGGAAATGGCAAAATAAGGCTTCAAGGATTCTGGGGAAAGTCTAACATGTGTAGTGCAGAGACTCCAAACTCAACCCCTTCTTAACATCTTGCTCCAGTCCAGATGGAGATTCCATCATTTAAGCCTTTGACTCTTGGTGGGCCATAGTCATTTGGTTCTACAGTGAAGTTCCATGTTGGGGTTAAGAGTTTCTCCTCACCTGGACTTCTATGAAGTTGATTTAAAATAAGTGTTTTTTAACTTCTCATTTAAAATCACAGAAGCTTATTATATGTTGTGAGTCTTTTAGTGTAAAAGTCTCCTTATTTTTTGTAAGGATGTTATGATTCATTGTAATGTATTGCTGTTTCAGTTATTATTTTACTCTATGTACTTCACTTAGTCATTAATACAAATGAAATAAAAAAATATTACTGCCACTATTAGTAACATGATTGATTATAGATCAATCGTAGAGTGTTAACCAGGCACGGGATTGAAAATTTTTAGCAACCGGTTCTCTGTCCGATTACTGGGTGGGCGTGGCCATGGAGGGCATGGCCTATTCAGCCTCCTCATGGCAGGAGCATGGAATTTCACTCTCTCCAGGTTCCGGAGGCTTTCCTTGAGTCTCTGGGAGGGTGAAAATGTGCCCATTTCCAGACTTCGGGAACTTCCAGTAGGCCCATTTTTAGCACTCTCAGAGCCTCCACACAGGTCCTGTACTTACCTGGCATGATGAACGGGCTGCATGGAGACTCCCAGGAGGGGCAGGGCAGGGCAGGGTGGTGGGAGCAGGATGGACAGGGCCAACCGGTCCTTGCAAAATCAGTCTGATCTGGCTGAATCCCACCTCTGGTGTTAACTCAGCTATTTTTGCCTGTTTAACTTAATAGGTTGTCTTGGAAGACAACTTCCTTCTGAGATGATACATGAGTTGCAAAGGGATTCAAGAAACCTATCACAAGCTTGGAATAATTCTATTTTAGGAAGGAATATCTTACTGGGAAGAACACTGGAAGTGCAACATGATGAAAAGTTAGAAACTGAATAATTAAATGATGAAGGATTATAGAGATGGTGGAGCAAATACTATAATGCTAACAACTTTAATCGTGATATTTATGTTACTATAATGATATGAGTTTGATTAATATATTTTATGAAAAATCCCAAGGGAGGAATATGGGAATTATTCCAAAAATAAATAAGAATTTAAATATTAAATGGGCAAGAGATGTAGATAGAATTAGAATATCTACTAATATAAGATTTGTGTTATTAAGATTTAGAATAGAGGTAGAAATTAGAAAGGGGGGAAATATTATGCATATTTCTATAAAATATTTTACAATCAGTATGTAAAAGAAAGTATCAAAAGTTGAAAGATGAATGTATTATGTATAATGTTATTATAATAATGTGAGGATGATTAATGTAACTAAGACTACTAAAATTGTCAATATTATTACTATTATTTGGCATCAAAATTAAGGATACCCAGATGCCACACTGTTCATGTATTCAATACATACATACATACATACATACATACATACATACATACATACATACATACATAAAATATATATATACTGGTTAGAAACTGTGCTTTTATGTTAACATGAATCAAAAATATTAAGACCCTGTTGGATTAGATGTGTGTGAAGCATGCGTGTGAGAATATGCATGTGTATATATTTTTATAACTAACTATATAGCTATATTCTTTTTTATAATTTTTTTATTTTTGAATAAACACAAACAAACAAGACACAACAAACACCATAAAAACATATTCCATTACAAATTATAAAAAGTGTGTCAATTGGTTACAAAGAACATTCGTGTATTCCTTCCACAGTCATCACCTAAAATCCATATCAAATTATATATTTTACATCAAATATATTTATATATATTGCTATCATCATACCTCATCCTTCATATGATTTATAGTTATTTTAACATCCCTTTATAACAAATATTCCAAAGTTCAAAGCAAAACCACATAATGGCATTCCATTGTCTATTTTCAATATCATCCAACAACATTCTATCTTTGTGAAACGTTTTAAACAAAAATTAATTATGTTTGATAACAAAGTTTCTAAACCTCCTTTCTTAATCACTGTTTACAATTTATATCCAATTTCAATATTATAGGCTTTCATACATAACAAAATTTCTAAACTTCCTTTCATGGTCACCATTTAAAAATTTATACCAATTTTTTTCTTGTCAAACCAATACATATGTATACATTATATCATTATCAATTATCTATCTAGCTATATCCATTATCACTTCATTTTTAACATAATGCTCTAATTTTAACTATTTAGCTAGTATTTTGTTAATAGTTTTCATATCTCAACCTGTGTCTTTCCAATCGTAGTACAGTCTTATTTCTTTTTGCCTTGTGTGGGATTAATCTTCTGGTTATTTCCTTAATCAACTTTGTGTGGACTTCTCTTCGCACCTTGTTGCTTGTTGCATGTCTTATAAATTCTCAAAACCCTCCATCAGCTTCTTTAAGCATGTGTGTGAGAATATGCATATGTATGTATTTTTTGTAACTAACTATATAGCTATATTCTGATTTTCTATCTTAGCCATACTGGTTTACATTTCCATGCTGACAAACATAGCTGAGGATTACTTAAATTATTCATGTGATTACTTTTTTTCATATGGATCGCTGATCTGTAAGTAGAGACATGGATATGACTTTGCCTTGTTAATTTAATATTCGGACAAAATAAATGGTGGAATGGAAACCATCAAAAGTAATTCCATCAATTCACTGAAAATGTCTTTCATTGAATTGTTTTTAATGGTGATTACACATAAATGCCATTTAATTTTTAAAACTGGAATTTGATTTTGCCTTTTTCTTCTTTTCTTTCCACCTGCTCTCTCTCTCTCTCTTCTTCTATCTCCTTCTCTCTCCCCTTCCTCTCTCTGCGGCATGTTTGTGTGTGCTCTATGTGTTACTTTTATTCTATGTAAATGCATGTAGCCAGGGACTGTCTTGAATCTTTCTGTGCTGAAAAACAAAACCATGAAACAAATCTTAAAAGTGGCTTTCCTGAAAGTATTATAGTTTTAAAAACCTCTGTTTAGGGATATAGTAAAGATAAAAGTTTCCTCTGTCCAGTCGTATCTGGCTCTAGGAGGTGGTGCTCATCCCATTAGCTGAGGGAGCTAGCATTGTCTCAAGACATTTCTGTGGTCATGTGGCCAGCATGACTATATGCTGAGGCACATGGAACAGTGTTACCTTCCCACTGAACTGGTACCTATTTATCTACTCACATTTGCATGCTTTTATACAGCATCCTTAACTTTCCTTTAATATTTCAAACAATAATTAAACCGAATCTAAGACCTACTTTCTGCAGCAGTCATCGCTGTGATTTGCCTTTTGGAGCTGTGCTCTTTTGTTGGTTTCCTTCCTTCTGGGTGAGATTAAACAATTATTTATTTTGTGGCTCCCAGTGAAAAAAGCAGTAGCTTTTGCCATTGCTATTGACCCAGCAGTTACGCTGGAATGTTTCCCTTTCTTCTTTGGATTATCACTCATTTATATCCTTAACACTCTCCTCTTCCCAATTTCCTGTTTTTCCATTAGTGTGCAAACCTATGGTTTGATCGGATAATACATATGCTTGGCTTTAAAAAAAAAGGTTTATTTGTATTCCACCTTTTTTTTTTTTACAAATAACTCAAGGTGATGAATAAATCCAATACACTTCCTCTCCCTGTTTTCCCTACAATAACAACTCTGTGAAGTGGTTGAGCTGAGACAGAGTGACTGATCCAAAGTCATCAGATGACTTTCATGGCTAAGGTAGGATTTAAACTCAAATTCTCCTGCTTGCTATCTTTACCCACTAGACCAAACTGTCTCTATTTGACCGCTGAAGAGTCAGTAGGGGTATTGTTGTGGCCCAGCAGGATCCGGTTGAGCTGCTGATGGACTTGGATAGCAAGGAACCATATGAGTCTGCCCTGGATGATGTGAAGGACCCTGGGCAGGGTTCAGACTCAGAGCAGGGACCAGAGAGGTCACCAGGAGGCCATCAGGAGGGGCCTGAAGCATGGAGCTGTGGGGAGGATCAAAGGCAGTTTGTCCCTGCTAGATTGAGAAGGGCTGAGAAACAGAAGCAGCAACTCCAGAAGCATACTCACAGAAGATGATTAAGCACAGGTGGTTGTTGATTTGCCCCTCCCAAGAGAGGTGAGGCGTTGGGAGGGGACATTTGCAGGAAACAAATTAGTAGTTAAGAAAATCTATCTGTGTATTCTAGTCATGTCTGTTCATTTGGACTATCTGCGTTGCTTCATTTGAACTATCTGGGTTGCTGCAGAGCTACTCTATTGAACATGAGTTGCCTGGGCCCTCAGCCAAAGGATTTGTTATCTCAGTAATTGAACAGTGGCAAACAGCCAAGCCTGTGTTCTGGTTTATTCACAGGCTGGGGGGTCAGAACAGGGTATGTACTCATCTTAAAGTACAACTCTACTATTTTTCCTGATTTCCCCTGAAACTAAGCTCTCTCAGCAACAAGGATTTTAACAGCCCACAGCAAGTTGAAATCTTTTCAAGCAGTGAGGGAGGACCTTGACTGAAATATTTAAATTGTCAGGTATATATAAAAATAATATTGCAAAACTATATTTAATGATATAAAAGGCAAATAGAAATAAACTAAGGTTAACAAGTCACCTATAATTATATTTCCCACAGTGAACAGGAAATAAATTCCTAGTGTTGGAATACACATGTGCACATGAGAGGGAGAGGGAGGGAGAGAGAGAATGAAGCTTCTGATTTCTAGACAGCTGATAGACAACTTCCTTTTTTCATCTCCCATAAGCATTAAAGGTCAGCAATACAGTCTAAATTGATGAAAACAGAAGAAGTTCAGATCATGAGACTAGTAAAATATGCCAAACGGTTTTTGGAGAGGAATAAGCAAGAACATTCTATAACATAATAAACATTAGAAAGTCACAGAATTCACACCAAAACTGTCATTAATGTTCACTAGGTTTCATTACTGGATAAAATAAATTAAAATAATTATATACCTGAATTGGTAATTCTTGGAAGTTCTATTTCTATTTCAGAAGGTGTTATTATCTGGAAATTTAAATAAAGCAGGCTTTTTGAATCTTAGACTCACTAGAAAAATTGTTATTAGGAATTACAAAATAGCACTAGGAGTTAGACCTATATATTGCTTCATAATTCTTTTCAGCCATCTCTAAATAGTTTACACAGTCAGCATATTATTCCCAACAATCTGGGTCCTCATTTTACCAACCTTGGAAGGATGGAAGGCTGAGTTAACCTGGAGTCAGTCAGGATTGAACTGCTTGCAGTTGGCAGAATTAGCCTGCAATACTGCATTCTAACCACTGCACCATCAAAGCTTGATATTCTCATACAGTATGGGTAATGGTGGCTTTTCAAGACTAGTAATGAATTCTTAAGGTTATAATCCATCAGGCTTGAGGATATCCGTTTGAGAAAAGGAGAAAAAGAAATAGCAGTTATAGCTACTATAATCACTATATTATTGTCATGCATTTATAAGGATTTTCATATGAAGAAAGGCCATTGAAGATTTATTTTGTAATATTGAAATATTGTAGATATATAAGAAGAACTGGAATGCATAATGTTTTGAAGCACAAATAACAAAATCTTATTGCCATGTCTTCTTCCAGTGCATGAATTCTTTCATACATATGAAATTATGAAAAATTGTAAATCTACAAAAGCCATGATGCTATAAGATTTCAAACATCTTGGCTTATCACCCCCACCTCCATTCACAAAACAACAGATTATAGAAGTGATTACATTTTGAGTCAGATGAGAGATATTTTGCTATTATCAATTGCTTAGGATTGTGAAAAGTTTAACATTTGTCTAGGTAAGAAGAAGCATTAGACAATTACTTTGCTTATTTATGATTTCTATTGCTAATGCCGTATGCATAAAAATATTCAAAATGCTTACTGGATAAGATATTAAAACCAATTAGAATAATCTAAATTACAATTTCCACAGATGTATCTGTTCTTGTGAGATAAACACTTCATGGAATAAAGCTTACATAATTATTTTCTATTGGCAGTTCTGAACTTAAGTTTTGATAGATAAAATAGTCTGCAGGTAAATAATTCCAACGACCAGGTGTTTTGTTTATTAGGCAATTTTTTTAAAAAAAGAGAGTCATTAAGGGAATTCTAATGTAATGTCATAAATAATATTGTGATGGAATGTCTAACAGAGATCGGGAACACAGAGGAATCAGTGAGAGAGTTAAGGAGCATACAGGGCATCACAGAGGACATTCAGGAATCTCAGGAAAGGAGAAGCATGAGAAAGAAATTCAGCATAACTCTGCCTTTTTTATACTGAGTCTAGATTGTGTAGGAGAATTATTTGGGTACATTTTCAATATTCTTCTTCATTTCTCTACTGGAAACAAAGATGGATCTCGACAGACTTGAACACTGGTCCCTATCTAACAAAATGAAATTCAATGTAGAGAAATGTAAAGTCCTACACTTAGGTAAGAAAAACCAAAAGTACACGTATAAACTGGGTGAAACCAGGCTTAATAGTAGTGACTGTGAGGATTTTGGAGTCTTAGTGGACAACCAGCTAAATATGAGCTAGCAGTGTGCAGCGGCAGCCACAAAAGCCAGTGCAATCCTAAATTGCATTAACAGGGATACAGTCAAGATCAGGTGAGGTACTAATACCACTCTATAAAGTCCTAGTAAGACCACACCTAGAGTACTGCATCCAGTTTTGGTCATCACACTATAAAAAAGATGTGGGGACATTAGAAAAAGTGCAGAGAAGAGCAACCAGCATGATTAGGGGACTGGAGGCTAAAACATACAGGAACTGGGCACAGCTAGTCTAGTGAAGAGAATGACCAAGGGAGACCTGATAGCAGTGTTCCAATATTTGAGGGACTGTTCAAACTTGCAGTTGTGCTAACGAGTGGTATTTATGGCTGGTACTTGAAGTTCCAGCTATCACAACATGCCTTATTGCATATGATTGCAATAAGGCTTTTGGTTCCTGCCTTAGGGCCCACCAGAATAACCTCAGCATCTGCCAGAGCAAGTGATTTGCTTACTATATTATAATAATGCAACATACATATTAAATAATAAGACAAGAGTTCATTGAAACTTTGCAATTAAAAGAAATGAGATGTCACGAAATGAGACGGGTCAAGGCTACCCCTAACATTATTTAGAACTGAAGAGATCTCAGGCAACAGTGGATTGGAGACAATAGTGTAGCTGCTTAGCTGAGGTCCTAATCCTTCTCTCTTGGAAACTGGAAGCTTTATATTTGTAACTGTTCCAGGCAAATGTCCAAGTCATGAATGAAAAGGGCACCATGTTTACTTTTAATCTTGCTGCTGAGATCAGTTGGAGCTGTGAAAGTTAAAGTGGCATGGTAAATTTCTGCCAACTTTACATAGGACTAGATACATTCTTTTTGAAAACTGGAGTGCCTCTGTATCAGTACTTGCAAGCACAAAAAAGCTAGTAACCAATCATATCAGAAACATTAGGCAGATAGACTGTTTGATTCATAAATGGCGTTTCTGGGGTTTTCATCTTGCAATTTCTAGTTCATTGCTTTGCATTTGTTATTATTTCTTAACTTTGCTGAATATTTACGATATAGCTTACCAACTCCTTTTTTTTCTTTCTTTTCTCTGAGCAAATGAGAAGCATATCCAATTCTACAGTATTTCTTTCTATGCTTTTCTGTATATGTACCATGTATTATAGTATGTCTTTAGTTTACTGAAGACTTTATCATACATTTTGTAGACATAATTAATGATATTTATCATAATAGTCATGTCTCCATTGGCACAACAATGTCTCACATGGAATACTGGTATGTAATCACATATTTGTATATGTTTACATCTGAGTTCATGCAATTTGTGCTGAGATTGAGAAGTGTGTTCATTTAGTTTATCCTGCTTTTCTTGAGGTATTATCAAGCATGGCTGAAGTCTAGCTGTCCTGGACCTCAGCATACGTATAATGCAGGTAATCCTTGATTTATAATCATTAGTTTAACAATCATTTAAAGTTAGAACAAAACTGAAAAAAGTGACGTGTATCTGTTATTTGCACTTCCAACCATCAAAGTGTCCTCACTAACACGTGATCACAATTCTAGATTCTTTGCAACTGAAATATATTTATGATAGTTGCAATGTTATGGGGTAATACAAAATCATCGTTTCTAACCTTCACAGGAAGCTGCCAAGAAGCAGTCAATGGGGGAAGCGGTTGACATGATGTGCCAGTGCCTGGAGGCTGTTAGGGTCTGGATGGGGGTTAACAAGCTTGTATTCAATCCAGACAAGACCGAGTGGCTGTTGTGTTTCCCTCCCAAAAATTTGGTCAATATTCCATCACTCAGGCTGGGGGGTGAAGATCTACGCCCCTCAGACAGGGCTCGCAACTTGGGGTCCTCCTGGATCCACAGCTGACTTTAGAGCACCATTTGTCGGCTGTGATCAGGGGGGCATTTGCCCAAGTTCGCCTGGTGCACCAGTTGCGTCCCTACCTGGACCGGGAGGCGCTCGCAACAGTCACTCACGCCCTCATGACCTCAAGACTGGACTACTGCAATGCGCTCTACATGGGGCAGCCCTTGAAGAGTATTCGGAGACTTCAACTCATCCAGAACGCAGCCGCGCAAGCGATCGTGGGTGCACCTCGGTACACCCACGTTACACCTATCCTCCGCAAGCTGCACTGGTTACCGATCAGTCTCCAGATACGCTTCAAGGTGCTAGTCGTAACTTATAAAGCCCTTCATGGTATTGGATCTGGGTACTTGAGAGACCGCCTGCTGCCAATTACCTCCCACAGACCCATTAGATCTCACAGGGTTGGCCTCCTCCGGGTTCCATCTACTAGCCAATGCCATCTGGCTACTACCCGGGGGGAGGGCCTTCTCTGTGGCAGCTCCGGCCCTTTGGAATGAACTCCCCACAGGGATTCGGACCCTCACCTCTCTCCAGGCCTTCCGAAAAGCTGTCAAAACCTGGCTTTGCCGGCAGGCCTGGGGGTGAGTAGTTCCCTCCCCTCTCGACATGTATGGTTGTGCGACTGTTGCTTATTTTTATTATTTGTATTTCGTTTTGATGTTCCCCTTTCCCTTTTTGGATTGTTTGTCGCCCTGAGTCATCCCGGAGAAGGGCGGCATATAAATAATAAATTCCATTCCATTCCATTCCAAGCTGGATTCACTTATCAATCTAGTGAAAAATGGTCATAAAATTGAGTGTAATTTACTTATTGCATTGATAAGGGACAGACGTTCTAGTCCCACTTTCAGTAATAAATTGAGGACTATCTCTACATATCAGCCTAGGAAATCTTCATCACAGTTATTTGATTCTTCTATTTCTTAAAATAAAGTTTTTTTCCCTTCCTAACCATTTCATTGGAAATAGAAATGGTTCCTCTCTATTTTTTTTATATAAGTGTGTATTCCTTCCAAAGTATTGTATTAACTGCTCTGCCTTCCATGCTGCACAAGATAACTCTGTAAAATGTAAACAAGATTAGAATAAGCCTCTGCTTCACTGATCAGAATTCAGGGTTATCAACATCTTCCTAGCCATGTGGATATACTTTGTTTATTGAGCTCTGGGTGAATATCTAAAGCTGAGAAATTCCATAATTTTCCCTGACTCTTCATTTTTAAAATTCCACAAAGTTAATCAAGCCGACATACTGCTGAGCCATTTCCCCTCTTCTTTCTTTTCAAACAATTCCTATGCATTTGCATTAGCCTATGATCTCTGGATGGTCTTCCAAGATTGCACTCCAATTAACAAAATGGCCAAGATCAACATTAAATGAATTTAATTAAGATGCCCCGTTGAATATTGTTTCATGTATTCAATTGTTTCCATTATCTGTCATGCCATAATGTCAAAATTGTAGTTTGATTACCACTTTTAGGAGGCTTAGAGAGGATATATTCAAAACTTTTGGAGTAAATGTTACCATCCTAGATGGACATTCTTATATCAAAACTATATATTTTATATCAGCTATAACAATACTATTTTCTAATTCAGAACTAAGTGTGGAAGATTTGGTTTGTACTTTGACTCATAATGCACAATACGAATGTAGGGGGAGATAGCAAGATAAAGGTTGAGTCAAGATCCATGGCCATGCACTCATCTTGGCAATAGTACTAAAAGTACTAGAAGAAGCCACTCTTCTACCAGAATATTTTTCTCAACTTCCAGGTGCAGTCTGAAATCCTGGATTGCTATGCTCTTTCATCTAAGTACTATTAAACTTAGAACTAAGTAGTAGCCAGTGGTGGATTTTAAAACTTGTTTGAACCTACTCTGTGTGTGTGGCCTCCTTTGTGGGGGTGGCTTGTCACCCATGTGACCAGATGGGAGTGGCTTGCCGCCCATGTGACCGGATATGAAGATGCCGACGACACTTATCAGAACCACCTTAAATTACCTCACACACAGCACTGTCATGCATAAAAATATGATGTAAACTTGTTTTTTAAAAGGCATCTTTGGTTTGCGTTAAAACAACTTCAACACACGCAATGTTCTGATTGCACCACAAACGCAGTAGTCATCCTTACCTTTCACAGAGGCACTGAGTTTTATAAATATGAGCATGATTGTGTAGAATAATCATATCCAAGGACCAGTGGTGGGTTTAGAAAAAGTTTGGAACCTCTTCTGTAAGTGTGGCCTGCTTTCCGGGTCCACTGGTGGAACCTCTTCTAACTGGTTTGGTAGATTTGATGAACCGGTTCTACTGAATAGGTGCGAATTGGTAGGAACCCACCTCTGGTAGTAACTTGAAGTAGCACTAAATACTGTTGATCCTATGCAGCTTTGGAGATTAGACAAAACCAGCTAAGAGCTGTCACTCACTGAAGGAACATGTAGGAGAACTTAAGCTTTGCCTTCTTGCAATCCATAACATGTTTTCGGCAACAATATTTCCCCCCCAATAACATTGCAGCCAAGTCCCTTGCAAAGCTTGGGTTCACCAGGAAGGCTTTGCCCTATCCTTTAATTATCACCCATCAGCTACTCCATCTAACTATAACAAGGCAGTTGCAGAAAACAAAGCACTTTCAATTGAAGAAGCCAATAAAATAAAGAAAGGGAAACTACCTGTAACCTGCTCCAAGTTAAGGAAAATTATGACCATAAACTCATCCAGGAGTTCTTTTAAAAAAGAATTAGATGAATGGTTTCATGGACAGCGTACATGAAAGGTTGTGATGTTGATATAAGGCAGGTTTAGAATAAGTCCAAAGTCTGAATCAGAAATGAAGTTATTTGCTTGGTTGGGTGATATCATATAGCAAGAGGACTCCAATTAGAAATATCTGCATTTATTACAAATAAGAAACTCTATTTTGGCAGAGACTTTAAAAAAATCTATTTCCTAGGAAATCTGGCCTGCTGAAATCAAGCTCTGGAACAAAATGATGACATCTTTGTGGTATCTCTTAGGTACAGTATATACCATTTGAATACTTGCAACAGAGACAGAACATAGGTTCAGGACATAGGATGGATTTAGATTATTCAAATTATTTTGATTAAATCTGAGCCAGGCTGAATCAAACATAACACATTGTTTTTCAATTTTGGCAACTTTCAGATGTGGGGACTTCAATTCCCAGAATTTGTTAGCCAGGACTTCAACTTGCAGAATTCCCCAGCCAGCCATGTGAAAGTTGCCAAGGTTGTGAAACTCGGCTCTTAACATCATCCATCTTTGCAAGATGGAAGAGACATGAATGGAGTGCCAAAATAAGAATATGGGAAAAATAACATCTTTTCAACAATAGCATTTTTTTTAAAAAAAAACCCAGAACGGAAAAATGCTCAGTTTCCTGGGTAGAGTTTTCTTCCTATAATCTTAGATAGCAGTGACAGGGTAACTCATAAACCCATGCACAATCCTTTGAATGAATGAAATACAAGCTGTTTCTATGGAAGACTCTTAGAAGCAATAGGGTATCTGGGGATTCATAAATATCCATGATAGATTTATTATGCAAAGAATGTATAAATCTCAGGGGCTCACTCAATTTCAATATTTAAAAGAAGAAAGTACTAGGCATTCATTGGGAAATGTACCACATACAGGACAGAGCTGTGCTTTGATTGCTTTCTTCCTAAGTCATCATTTTTAAATTATAAAATAGGAAATATTGCATGTTCAAACTTGCGCTCGTTCTCAACTGAATGAGGCTGTATGTTGTTGTATCTCTTTTATTTCCTCATTTGCTTCAGATGAAATTAAGAACTGAAATTGTGGGAATTAGTTTCTGAAATGGTGAAGCAACCAACAAGGCATCCCGTGGGACTTATAAAATGTTTGTCTTTGTAGTGTAATGTCAATAAGATGACTTGAGGATTTCCTTTTTAAAGAATCTATGAAGAGAGAGACAGTTTAATATAGTAAAGTATCAAACTAGAAAATGGGAAATCGGGTATTCTAGTCCTGCCTTAGCCAGTTGGGTGACCTTGGGCCAGTCACTTTCTCTCAGCCCTAGGAAGAATAACAATAGCAAACCCACTTCTGAAAAATCTTGTCAAGAGAACTGCAGGGACTTGTTCAGGCAGTTTTGGGAATCAGACATGATTGAATTGAGGGAAAAATAAAAAAGAGAATGATAATTTATTAGAATTTTGGGAAATACCCATAGAACTGTAGGCTAAATATCTATTCAATCACTAGAATTTGAGCTTGATTTCATAGCAGGAGGTGTAAAAATCAAAAGTACTGAAAGAATTTTTGGGGTTGTTATTTTTACTATTTGAAATGGAAAATATTAATGTGACCATTTCAAATACTGAAGGTAACTTTGTATAGAATCTGGAGAAATTACACTGATTGTCCCCAAATAAAACTTAGGACTTGAAATTGCATTCACAATTGGTCTTTATTTAACATCTGCTCCATGGGTATCAAACGCAATCGTGTCATGTGATGTATCATGACATATCACAGTTTTTTTTTGCCTTTGCTGAACCGGTGTGGGCATGGCCTGAGCATGACATCTCTGGCCCGTGAACTGCCAGTTTGACAGGCCTCATCTACTTGTTTAGTGAGCATTCATAATTGACAGTGGTGAACAAGTGTTGGGAGGGAGGGAGGGAAGAAGGAAGGAAGGAATGTTCCATGTCAGATTCCCACAAAGAAATTCAATTTTTGTCTCTCCTTGATCATTCTATTTCTCTATTTAGGTAAATAAATAGCTTTGAAATGATGACTCAGTGGGATGTGGGTTGTAGAGTTACAATTAAATATCTTCTTGACTTTATCTATTAATTTAATACTTAACTAATATAAGTGGATATACAACACTTACAAATGAAGAATTACAGCTGAGGATTTCAGCCAACAGCCATTTTTGTTATCAGGATTTTCTCTTCAATTATTTTTTTTCTTTTTTCCAATTTTCTTGTTCCTTCAGCAATTTACTGGACCCCTTCCAACATGCTACCTCCCTGCTGGTTTAGCCTTTTCTCCTTTCCTCCATAAAAATGTGGGCATAATTTTTAAAAGCTGGACTTTTTCCAAGGCTTCTGAGACCTGTTTTTCATGTTTGAATGCTGCCACTTTGGCTACATCAGGAGAGGCATTCAGAGAATGAACTTGCAATTAGTATATAGAATAAGCATGTGTTGCTTACAAGGAATTATGGCTTTTCTTTTTGTAAGATTGTCCCATTCATTAATATTTTCTGGCTAACATAATGAATACCATCTGTCCTACAGTTACGTGACAGAAACCAGATACTAGGAGCTGAAATGTAACTCATAAAATTGTTTCAGTTGTGTCTTAAGAGTGAAGACAATTGTATAGGGAAAAAAAGAATAGTTCAAGATAAATGCATTGCTTTTTCTCAGAAAAAAAATCTGATCACTGATTTTAAAGAAACCTACTTAATTGCAAAAACAATTATTCACTTTAGGAATATGTAGTTTACTTAATACTCAACTATTGTGCAAGTCTATAAACATATTTGCACAATATATTTCTGGCAGCATAGTATGCTATGTTCCAATAGTATATTCCAATGGAGTGGGACAGAATAAAGTTTTTGTTTTTGTTTTAGCAAATGTCTCTTTTAAACCAATCCAAATTAAACCCTCAATTTAAGGATTAAGATAACTTTCATTTTAAATTCATCTAGTTTTTTATTTCCCAATCATAGATTTGTTTCAGAGACTTGTCCATTTGTCTGAAAATTCAGCAAGAAAGCTTAGTCCAAAATTTAAATGCAGCTTAATGCAACTTCCACGATACCATATGGTCATTTTGTATTTTGTTTTTCAGTCATAAAATAATTGAATTCTAAAATACGGATGTTTTGGTTTGTCCATGCAATTCAATTTAAAATGAGTGGATTTGTATAAAAGTAAGATACAATATCAACAATTGCTAAATATTATTTAATGGATTGTTTTGAGAAAAGTTTTTTTTATTTTAATTGAACAAAAACACAAAAAAAGAATCATCCTTCATTACATCTTGTAGAAAGCGTGTCGATTGGTTACAGATAACTTTCGTGCATTTCTTCCACAGTCATTACTTATAGTTCATATTAGATTATACACTTTAAGTCAAAAATCTTTGTATATCTTACTATCAATGTACCACAATTTTCATTTGACTACAATTATTTGAACATGCTTTTACCTGAAATCATTCATACTTAAAGACACAACCACATAATGGCATTCATTAGCTATTTCAAAAAATTCTCCAATAACATTACATCTTTATAGCATCTTTTAAGTAAAAGTCAATTAATAAAGTTTCTAAACCTTCCCCCCGCCTTTTCCCCCAACTCACTGTTTAGAATTTATACCTAAATTACTTTTGCCAATACCATAGCATATATATATTATTAAACAATGTCCATTGACATTTCCTTGTTGTTATTATAATTGGCTAAAAACATTACTATTTATGTCCCATCTCCTCTCGTCAGACTCCCCTCCAAAACCTTACACCTTTATGACAAGATCTAAATAAAAATTTGTTAATAAGATTTATAGGTCTTTTTCCCAGATTGCCATTTGTAATTTAAATCCAAATTTCTTTTATTAGTTTGCCATGCAGGGATGTGCAGTCACTAGAGGCAAGGGAGGCGGAGCCTCACCAGTCTCCTCAGGAAAAAGAAAGAAATTTAAATATATTTTTTTAAATAATTAAAGCCAAGATAGTTGCTACCAGATTCCAGCTCACAGTGGCTTGGTGTCTGCTTAGTGTTAACCAAAGCAGGAGGCGAGAGAACTCGGGGCCTCTTTTCCATAAGGAATTTTTCACCTTCTAAAAGTTAATAAAGAGTTAAAAGGCAAAGAAGTTCAGATGGAAAAGAGGCACTAATTCTCCTGCCTCCTGATTTGGAAGCAGCCAATCATAGCTTCTTGAGCACGCTTACGTTGGGCGGGGCGTGCTTCAGAGGAGAGAGGAGTGGGCGAGAAGGAGGAGGCTGCCTCTTTGCTGCAGACCTGGGTGCTTGGCAGCTCCCGTGATGCAAAGTGCCCCACCATCCCCGATGCTGCTGCCCGCTGCCCAGGCCTGTTTCTCCAGGCTCTGCCGCTGGAAGTCCCAGATCGCCTCTGGGGGAAGGCTGGGTGAGAAGCGGAGCGAAGCTTCTCTGCGGCCTCCCGGCGCTGCGCAGAGGCTCTTACAGGAGCACGTGCCAGCGGCCGGCGGCCTGGAGCGGCCCCGGCTGTGAGACAAGGGAGCACTTAAAGCAGCCGCTGCCGCTGCCGCCACTGCCCTCCTTCGCCCGGCGGGGCGGTGGTGGCGGCAGCGGCAGCGGCTACTTTAAGTGCTCCCTTGTCTCACAGCCGGGGCCACTCCAGGCCGCCGGCCGCTGACACGTGCTCCTGCAAGAGCCTCTGGGCAGCGCCAGGGGGCCGCAGAGAAGCTTCGCTCCATTTTTCACTCAGCCTTCCCCAGAGGCGATCCGGGACTTCCAGCGACGGAGCTTGGAGAAGCAGCAGACGCAGGCCGGGACAGCAGGGGGGGCAGCGGGGCACTTTGCATCATGGGAGCCACCAAGCGCCTTTGCTGCAGACCCGGGCACTTGGTTGCTCCCGCGATGCAAATTCCCCCCCTGCCAAGGCCAACTGCTGCCCTGCTGAGCCTCACCAGGTATCAACCTCACCGCACGTCACTGTTGCCATGTATATGTCATTAAGCTGTATCAATTATCATTTCATTATTGTTATTAAGTTAATCATTTGTTAATGAATAAACATTTAATAACAATCTAAAACAATTTAAGAATTACTAAATTCCTACTTATTTATCACCAAAATCAACTAATTTTTTATTATCAACTTTCATTGTCAACCTGTATTTTTGCAGTAACAAAACAGTCTTATCTCTCTTGCCAATTGTGGAGTCAGTCTTCTTTTTATCTCCTTTATAAGGTTTTTACAAACTTCTCTCCGTACTTTGTTGCTTAATGGATTTTTTTAAATGTTTATATAGCAAACCAGATTATGGCACAAACAATAAAATAATTAAAGCTTCATAAACATATTACAGATTAAGCCCTATGCCATGGTTCTATTCTATTTAAAAAATATTCAAATACTTTCTTAGTTTTCACCATTTTTCGGATGTTAAACAGAAAGGAAAATGGAAAAGTGTTATCTGTTTCATCAGTTTTTTAAAAATAAATTTAAATGTACCCATAGTAGATTAAAATATGAATAGTGACTAGTATAAATGGTTTAAAAATAATTCTACTCATGTAAATAAATCTCAAGATGTCAATATGGCTTATTCCCACTAAATGGATATAGGACTATATCCAGGGAGAAGAACTGTATCCTTCAATGTGCATACAGTACCTGAAGACATCCTATCACTCTGCCAGTTCAGCAGCGGTTGTATCCAAGCCTTGCCCAAAAATTGAGAACCAAAACACAGAGAATGGATGAACAACGATATTCTCACCACACCCCACCAGCAAGCATTAGTCATGGACAGTTTAGAAATGATAATGATGACATATAATCTATATTACAAAGTTATTATAACATTTATGCTGCTCTATGTTATCAGAGCACATGACACCGATAACAAAACTGTGTCTTCCTATTCCCAAAACCACATGGAACCCCAAGCTGTCAAATGTAGTGATGAGAATCCTCATGCTCTTTTGTTCTGTTTGCACATTAGGTCACTTAAAAAAAACAAGAATATCTTTTAGGAATGCAATTTTCAACATTTTTCAAAAAATGGCTTAGGTATTAGGCTTCCCTGTTCGATCATTGCCTTAATACTCATATTGCTGACTCTAGAATTTGAAATATTTTACTATGTGGGTTATGCTTTAGACTTAAATCTACCTTTGCACAGTTAGGGATCTATTGCTTTGCTATTATGTATATTAACAGTGTAAAATAAATATTACCGTTATGCATATTTGAAAGTATTTTAAAGAAATAATATATATATTTTTAAAAATAAAGAGAAAAAAATAAAAGAGGAAACAGGACAACAAGAGAAAAAGAGGAGAGAGAGCAAATAGCAGAATGTAATGAACTCACCACTGTGAGTTCATGTTCCTTGGTTAAATCCAGGATGGATTAGTATAATGTACTCTATGTGCATTCCAAAACTTCAACTGATAAAAAAATTGCAGCTGTAGGAATACTAGTAGAGCTGAGTCTTCAGAATATATTACCAACTCTGAGCCATTTAGAATTGGATACTGCTTGAGTTTTGAACCCAATTTAAAGTTCGGATTTAATCTGTCAAAGACTTAAACCAAGGACATTAATTTATCCCCAACTACCCATCCTGTTCAAGGCCATTTCTTTTACTGTCTTCTCCCATGCCAAAATGTTTTTCTGTCTGTTTCAAGAGAGTGCAGACCACCGGATGGACAAACTGATAAGCACCCTTGAATCTCTTTATGAGTTTTTCTTTTTCTAAAACTCCATTGAGTTGAAAAGAATTAAAATGCCTCTATAAGAGTTGTGGCTTATTGGTTGGTGTCTCTTCCTTGATGAGCTGAGAACCAAGACATACAAGAGGTATTGGCATAATGTGTAAAATAAATAAATAAAAATTAAGCCTGCCTCCTTAGTGTTTGCATGTGCACCCTTCACAAAGACGTTTGGTTTCTGATTATAACCATCACCTTGAATTTGGCTCTCCCCACTACATCTTCAGGCTCCTTTTCAGGCTGAAGTCTTTATTCACTGATCTTATTCTGGTCTGCAAAAAATCTGGATGGTCACTGTATGGTGCAAAAAAGAAACATAAAACTGTTAGCTAATCCAATATTTTTGAAAATATATTAGATTCCAATTTTACTAGAAGCAGATCATTTTCAAAAATGTGATTTAATTTTTTCTTGGCTCTGAACACAGTCATGGAAAAGTTAAAGTTACAAATATGTTTATTTTATCCACCTTCACATATGCTGGAATTAATTGTTATCAATCCCACCCCACTTCTTTATTTTTCCTCAGATATTAATATTTAAGCAATATATAGTAGCCATCTCTATAGCTTTATCCTTCATAGATTTGTTCATGTATTTTAAAACTTCAGAATATATATATGTGTGTGTGTGTGTGTGTGTGTGTGTGTGTGTGTGTGTGTGTAGATTTTCACGGATGTAGGTATGCTGGTTTTGGTGTATTCAGATCTTTTGCCATGTAAGATTGAGATTGTTTTGGCAATGTTTCTGTGAGGTCTCATTCGCCATCTTCAGGCTGGTGTTTTCAGCTTAAAGTGTGGTCGGAGCTGCTGTCTTTCTATAAATCATGATGGTGTTTGTGTGGAGTGCTGCCTTTGTTTCAGTAAGTGGATTGATTGGGTGTGTGGATGTATCATGATTGGTAGATTGGTGCTGATTGGTGCTGGCTGTGTGTCCATTGTTGTTGTGTGTTGTAACGGCCTGGATGGTGGGTGGGGCTCGTTTGTTGACTAGGGATGGTTTCCAGATGTCTGGTAGGTGGGAGGTATCGTGATGACAGATTTTGCATAGGTATACCATGCAAAATCTGCCCTGCAATATATATAGGACAAACAAACAGGAGAATAAATGCATGCATCGCAGAACACAAGAACGCAGTAAGAAAAAAAAGAAAAAAAAACTTCCTCCCTTTTCCAGCACCTTAAAGCTACAGGACATGAAATTAATTTTGAAGGAACCAGGTTAATCTCCAAAACTGAACACTTCAATAAGAGAATAATTATGGAAGCTATTGAAATAGAGAAACACCCTCACAACATGAATAAATATGACAATACCTGTTTTCGTAGATTTTCACAGGTGTAGGTATGCTGGTCTTTTTGTATTCGGGTCTTTTCCCGTGTAAGACCCGAATACAAAAAGGCCAGCATATATATACATTATACATATATGTATGTATATGTGTGTGTATGTATGTATGTGTGTGTGTGTGTGTGTGTGTGTGTGTGTGTGTATATATATATATATATATATATATATATATATATATATATATATATATATATATGTATGTATGTATGTATATATGTATATATATACATACATACATACATACATACATACATACATACATACATACATACATACATACATACATATATATATATATATATATATATATATATATATATATATATATATAAGATTTTTACAACCCCTGGTAAGCCCCAATTATGGGAGGAAGCTAATTGCTTCCATCATCTGTCAATCGGCTCGTCACAAGAGTCCAGCACGACAGAAACCCAACATTTTTACTGTTGCCTTTGTTATATATATAATGATACAACCACACGACCAATCATTCCACTTACTGAAACAAAGCCAGCACTCCACACACCCCAACCAAGATTTATAGAAAGACGACAGCTCCGACCACACTTTAAGCCCAACCTGAAGATGGTGAGTGAGACCTCACCAAAATGTTGCCAAGACAATATATAAAATCAATTGATGATAATTTTGGCTAGATTATGCTTTTTATAGTGCTTTATATTCAAGTTTTTAATACATGAATTTCCTAACTGAAAGCAATTTGAGGGTTCATTTGATGTTTTTATAGGGACTCTGTAGGTGGTGAACACTCAGCTTTCATGGACATTAATTGGGCACCAATGTTAATCATCACCTCAAAAAAGTAATATACCTGCATAATTTTCAAACTGGAAATAGGTATTTAGATGTGACTCATCTATGTGTTTCCTCTAAAAATAAAACATAATGTGTTGCTGTCATTTAGACATCCATGCAGTTAATTTGTTTGAAAAATGCATTATAAAATGGGCGGTTATTTATTATTGAAAGAAGGAGGAGGAGCAACTAAAGGCTATAGCAGTTCAATGATGGAAACCTTGTTCACTGTTGAAAGGCAATATACTGGAAAGAGGAAATAACTTAGACTTCTCAATTTTAGTGCCTGCCAAATAGTTTGAGTTGTCAGTCTTATGATTATAAACCAATAGGCATGTTGCTCTACTAGATACAACGCATCTGGAGGGAAGTAGACTGCTGAAAATTTAATCTTTATCATTTTAAATTATCTGGAGTGGAACATTGACTAGAATTATTTGAAGGTAAAACCAGTTCTTTTCTTAAAATGCACTGAATTTCAGTTATTTTTTCAACTATCCAAAATGTTTTTTAAAAAAGTACTGTAAGTTAAATAATCTATCAAACATCAAGTCTTCCTTCCTTCCTTCCTTCCTTCCTTCCTTCCTTCCTTCCTTCCTTCCTTCCTTCATCCCTCCCTTTCTAACTAACTAACTAACCAACCAACCAACTAACCAATCAACTAACTAACAGAAACACTTCACTTGCTGCCTTATCCTTTAAACTGAAGATCCCAGGAACAGAAATGAAGTGGACTCTGCTCAATGCAAAATATGCTTGAAAGTATGGCTTGCAGTTCTACTGTATTAATTCCAGACTAGGAGTTTTATTAATCTGATCCTGGTTTTAAAGGAAGGCCTACTCAGCTAGCCTACTTGATGGACCTTGTTAGATTTCAGAGGGAGCTTGGGGTTTTTCACATGAATTGTCAGACACTCCTGATTGGACAAGTCCCAATAAATTGCCCGACCAACAGGTTTATAATGTTATCTTGACTGTGTTTGATTCTATTATGCCTAAGAAAGTGGAAGAGGCCCTTTTGTCTTTTAGTCCAGTCACATGTTTGTTATATCCTGGCCCCTCTAAGGTTATTAAAGTAGCCAGACTAGTGGTTCTCACTCCTGCAAACAAGATGATAGCATTTATAGGCAAGTCACATCACCAAATAATTCACACAATTTGCATAATTACATTGTGATGGCTTGTACATCATTGTGGCTTGTAAAGGAAATTTGTGACAGTATTGTGAAGGCTTTACTATAATGTAATTTCTTTTGGTTTGGCTTAGTATTGTGCAAAGATGCAGCCATTGTGCTATATACTTGGGGTCGACAGGAAAAACCATGGCTTAATGCAGTGTGTGAAACTCCAGAGCTTTTGAATGTTTCAGACACTCTGAAGGAGTTACTATAATCTTGGCAATAACCTTATAAGGTAAGTATTATTATTATTTTATTGAATATTGAACCTCAGTGCTGGAAATGTAGCTTAATGATAACATAAAGTGTGATAAAAGCAACTGACTGAGAAGATTGCAGTAACTTGTTTTATTGAGATAGTCATAAATATTTTACTAAATAGATCCTGCCTAAATCGATTTCTTTTACCACTTTGTTTGCATTTTACTTTACTGAGCAGAGTCAAGATAAAAAAGATACAAAGAATGAGAGGTGGCCTTGTAATTCTGAGTAGACTCTTTCATAACAAATATGAAATGAGAAATTGGAAGAACAGTTACAGGTGCAGACCTTGTTTGAATGTTTTATGTCTTCAGTTTTCTATTCTTTTAAAGACTTTATTCAGACATCCTTGTGTCCCTTTTCTGCCTTTCCTCAGAACTCTGTGTTCCTTGACTACAATGCTATATTAAAACAAGTTGTCATAGACAAATGTTCTCCTTGGACAAATAAGGGACAGAACTGGTTTCCTTCTGCGCATACTCTAATTCCTCCGGAAAATGGTAATCTCATGGGGCAACAGGGCACAGCAAAGGTCGCAGGATGAATTTTCCTCTCACAAAACCATACACAAATTAAATAGAACATTATAGTATGTCTTAGTTCATTAGCAGCTACTTAAATCTACCCTATTTGGAAACATACCAGCAGCAAGAGGCAATGTTCGGGTTTTTTAAAAAAAATGAACATCAGAGTTTAGGTCTACAATCTGCCTATTGACATTAAACATGTGAAATAAGAAAAAAAAAACAAGCTGAAGAAAGTACTACAGGAAATATCTCTTTCCACCGTGAATTCTATTGATTTGAAGTTCTTGTTCATCCTTTCTCCTAGCTTGAATTCTTCCTCACTTAATTAATCCATTAATAAATTATTTCACAAAATTATTTACAAAAGCTTACTAGCTAGAAAAATGTGGGATAGACAGCACCACCGCCAGATAGGTCTGTAACTGGCTGAAAATTGGACTCAATGTGTAGTTCTCAATGGAACTACATCTACCTGGAGGGAAATAAGCAATGGGGTACCCTAAGATTCTATTTTTGGCCTAATACTCTTCAATAACTTCATAAACAATCTAGATGAGTGAATAGAAAGAGAACTCACCAAACTCATCACTAAGCTGGCACGAATAGCCAACATACTAGAACACAATCTCAGGATTCAAAAAGATCATGACAGACTTGAAAACTGGGTTCTTTCTATCAAAATACTCAATGTAGATAAAAGTAAGGTATTACACTTAGGCAAAAAAAGTCAACTGTATAGGTAAAGGCTAGGTGAAGCCTGGCTTAATGCCAGGAATCGTGAAAAGGATCTTGGAGTCCTAGTGCACAATCATTTAAGCAAACAGCGTGCAATAGCAGCCAAAGAAGCCAATACAATACTAGGCTGCATTAATAGAGGGATAGGATCAAGCTCACGTGTAATTCTAGTATCACTTTACAAAGCCTTAGTAAGACCACACTTGGAATACTGCATCAGTTCTGGTCACGACAATATAAATAAGATGTTGAGACTTTGGAAAGAGTTCAGAGCAGAGCAACAAAGATTATTAGGGGACTGCAGGCTAAAACCTATGAAAAATAGTTATAGGAATTGCGTATATCTAGTTTAATGAAAAGAAGGACTAAGGGAGACATGATAGCAGTGTTCCATTATTTCAGGGGGTCATACAAAGACAAGGGGGTCAAGATGAGAAACAATGGATGGAAACTAACCAAGGAGAGAAGCAACATAGAATTAAGTAGAAATTTTCTAACAGTGAACCAATGAACCAACAATCAACCAATGGAACAACTTGCCTTCAAACATTGTGTGTGCTCTAACACTGGAGGCTTTCAAAAAGAGAATGGGCAATCATTTATCTGAAATGGCATAGAGTCTCCTGCACGAGCAGAAGGTTGGACTAGAAGACTTTCAAGGTCCCTTCCAAATCTATTATTCTATTTTCTGTTTACAAATGGATGCTGGAAGGTTAACACAAAAACACAAAAAAACCATAATATGAAAAGAACAAAAAACATTAAATTAAATATTTTTTTAAAATAGCTAGGAGGGACTCCTACCATCAGCTAGTGCCAGGGATATGTTAAATAAAATAGTGGTGAGAAGCTTGTAAAATGAGAGAAAGGTTGTAACCATATAGAACTTTAGGAGAGGCATAATTCCTGTTATTAGGGTTATTACCAAGGGTCAGTCATGACTCCACTCTCTACAGATAGTCCTTGACTTATGATCACAATTGAATCCAAAATTTATGTTGTTAAATGAAACATTTGTTAAGCGAGTTTTTTCCCCATTTTACGACTTTTCTTGACACAGCTGTTAAGTGACTCGCTGCAGTTAGCAATAGCAATAGTAGTTAGACTTATATACTGCTTCATAGGGCTTTCAGCCCACTCTAAGCGGTTTACAGAGTCAGCATATCGCCCCCACACTCTGGGTCCTCAGTTCACCCACCTCAGAAGGATGGAAGGCTGAGTCAACCTTGAGCCGGTGAGATTAGAACCACTGAACTGCAGATAACAGTCAGCTGAAGTGGCCTGCAGTAATGCACCCTAACCACTGCGCCACCTCGGCTCATGTTGATAAGTTAATAACCTGGTTGTTAAGTGAATTTGGCTTCCTCATTAACCTTGCTTGTCAAAAGGTTGCAAAAGGTAATCGCATGACCTTGGGATACAGCAATGGTCATAAGTATGAACCAGTTTCCAAGCATCTGAATTTAGATTGCATGATCATGGGGATGCTACAAAGGTTATACCTGTGAAAAATGGTCATTAGTCACTTTTTTAGTGCTGTTGTAACTTTGAATAGTCACTAAATGAACTATTGTGAGTCAAGGGCTATTTGTACTTAAGAGAAGGGCTTCCAAGTAGATTATCTCTAGATGTTTGGATTGCTCAATTCTGCATGCAAATGCCAATAAAGGCCTTTTAAATGTCCCTGCATTTCTCAGGGGAGGAAGTTATTTTCCAGCTTGTGATCCTGTCCTCCTTCCTCTAGATTTTGGTGATTATGAATTCAGACTCCTGCATTGTCGCTGCCCCACTGCTTTTTTTTTGCACTCACAGTTCTCTAAAGCTGTAAAGAAAATTTCCATTCCATTCCTTTCGGTGATATTAAAGATACAAATGATGACAAATGAATATTTTTTTCTTACTGTAACAATTTGTAAACATCTAGAGAAAGCACAACAGAACATTGACTTTTGCCAAGATCTAGTTTCAAGTGCCGAAGGCAGGCTATGGGATTCTTTTATAATTTGGATTCTATTGGGAATACTATTAAATATATTATCAGAATTGTATATCATTTGCTGATTTAAATTGTAAAAGATATAAAAGGTTTTGGTATCAGAAGATACAGCATAACAAGTGTTAAAATCACTGTTACAGAAGAGCAAGAGCTGTGTTCCCAGTTTTCACTTTTGCAGAAGATTAAAAGCACATTTGAAAAGTCAAAATTCTTTCCAGATCGCATTCTACAATAATTTATTGAAATCTAAAATGGAACAGATGATTTCTCAACCTCGTTACCGATTCTTGAATTGCAAACATAACCTTTGATACAATTCTGTGTTTCTTCATTTTGGCATTGTTGTGAGCCCAGATTTTATATGTGCTGTCATCAGAACTAAGCTTTACCATGTGTGTAAAATGTTTTCCTACCCCATAATTTTCCTCCCTCAAAATAGAAAAAAAGAGAACGAAGAAGAACTCTGAGCTTGACACTGTTATTTTGCTAAGGCTTCTTTTGAGCTACTTCAGAAATGAATTCACTAGACCTTCTTAGTAACAAGACTAGAATTTCTAGACTAGGACAGATTCACTGTGTGCTAAGTGTGGGCAATGCATTTGACAGTAGGGAAAATAACAGCTAAATGTGAATAACGAAGTAGAAAAAATACTGTGTTATGATATGGAATATTTTAGTTTTATTGTATATACCCGTGATGGTGAATCTATGGCATCTGTGCTGGAAGTGGCATACAGAGCCATCTTTCCGGGCATGTGAGCCATTGTTCATTGCTCTTCTGAGTTCCGACGTGTGCATGCGCATCACCCACCTGGTCTTCCGGTTTTTGGAGGACATGCATGTGCGAAGGCCAGGTGGCTGATGTGCATGCATGCACCAGAAACCATAAGATCATCTTTCCGGTGCATGCATGTTGCACTGGCCACCTGGTCTTTGCACGCGCATCAGAAACCGGAAGGCCAGGTGCACAAGCAAATGTGTGCATTAGAAACTGGAAAAGCAGCTGCCTGGCTCATGCATGCATACCGGGTGGCTACTCTTCGGGTTTCCGGCACGCACGTGCCAAAAAGTTTTGCCAATACTGGTATATACTGTAAAATATACAGTACAAAAAAGCCATGTTGAGAATAAGACTTCTGCCAAACACACTCACTTTTCCCCTGCCTATCTGTAAGACTGCAGTTGTAAAACCAAAGAAGATTGGACACTTTAGAACCAAAATGAACTAAAGATCAGAATGGAGGAAAAACAGTTAAGTCTGACTTATAATACAAAATGGAGATTTAAAAAAAACATAGGACATATTTAAAGTTATTTTTGAACAATGGGCCCATAAGTTAACTTTAAGAGTGTCTGCCTGTCTATATAGACTGTATTTGAAAAATGTTAAAGAAGAAGAACAAATTTTACTGGATAAGACTTTTCTTTCTTTTCTATTTTTTCTTTTCTGCAGTTTTTATTTTTCTTTTAATTCTTTTTTTAGTTGGTATTAATTTTATTTTTAATAATATTTTTATATACAAAATGGAGATGCCTGTCATCTTTACTCTTCTGTGATATTTGATGACAATGTACTAGCAACATCGATGATTCACAATTGTTTTATTCTGCTATAATATACTGGTCATAATCCTCTGTCTTCCATTCAAAAACATGAGATATTGCTTGTTCCACCAACATCTATTGAGTCAACCTGATAGGGATTTTGAACTAATTGACTGTAATACCATTCCAATCATGACAACTAATGTTACCATTAGCTTTATGCCGTGGTAGCCTATTCATTTGCTTATTTTTAAGCAATGGTTATAATTATTTTAGTTATTTAGTTAAATGTTTGTTTGTTAAATTTAGGTACCACCCATCTCACTCTTAGAATGACTTTGGACAATGTACAATTAAAAGCATGAAAGACTAAAAAAAATATAAAAATGCAATATACATTATGGACAAAAGGAGCCAATAAAAACAAGGATTAAAAGTAAAAAAGGTGACAGGAGGCTTGTCATGGCATCAACCGTCCCCAGGATTACACATACTGCTTAATGACTCCCATGCAATTTGCTGGAGTCAGGTCAAAACTCCTCTAAAAGGCCAGGATATTGGGGGGGGGGCATTCAGACCTTTAGAGAAAGGATATTCCCTAGGGCAGAAGCAGTGGCAAATTATTATGTGCTGTTAATATTTTTCTTTCAATAAGCATTGTTAAGTTATTGAAAACTGAAGATTTTCTGTCTACGGTGGTGGGTTCTGGCTCCCGTTGCAACCGGTACTCTGCAATGGGACCGGGCGTCAACAACATGCACATGCACAACACATGCATGCATACCCACCACCCTTGATGCTCCAGCTGCTCGACAGAGCATCATGCAGGCGCTGTATGCCCTGTGCGCATGCGCAAATGCCCCATTCGGCTTAAATAGAAGTAAGGAGAGAGGGCGGGCGGGCGGGCCCTCCAGAGCACCATACTGGAATGGTACCTGTTGCTCCCAGCAGGCACTGGTATGCCCTGTACCGGGGCGTACCAGTCGTATCCCACCACTGTCTGTCTCCAAAGAAGACTGTAACACTCATTGTACAACGGTCAAACCCAAAAAGTCATGAATTACTTCTGAGTAATTTATTTATTGTTGTTCACCTACAGACAGAATCTGTAGATTGAAATAACTATCTGCCCAACTGTTAGATATACTTTATGAATTGGTAGGGTAATGTTCTTCAATATATTGCAGGCTCAACAGCTGCATATGCAAAGATGAGGAATTTTTTTCTTTACCAACATTCATCAAGAACTGAACATCTACAAGTTCTCACCCGAGCTCAGTCTAGAAATTGATCTAGTTTTTTGCTAGTTGTCTTTACTTGCTATAGATAGTGTACCAGCCTGCTGACATATTTTTACTGGAATCAATTTTGGGTCTCTCTGCAGTTGGTTTATATCAGGTTAAAAAGCAATAGCACTTCAACTTATATACTGCTTCACAGTGCATTACAGCTGTTTCTAAGTGGTTTAGAGAGGCAGCATATTGCCCCCAACAATCTGGGTCTTCATTTTACTGATCTCGGAAGGATCGTGGAAGGCTGAATCAACCTTGAGGGTGAGAACAAACTCATGGTGGCACAGTAGTTAGAATGCAGCAGTACAGGCTACTTCTGCTGACTGTCAGCTGCCTATAATTTGGCAGTTTGAATTTCACCAGGCTCAAGGCTGATTCAGCCTTCCATCCTTCCGAGGTTAGTAAAATGAGGACCCAGTTTGTTGGGGGCAATGTGCTGACTCGGTAAATCACTGTAAACTACTTAGAGAGGGCTGTGAAGCACTATGAATTGGAATATAAGTCTAAGTGCTATTGCTATTGCTGAATTGCTGGCAGCCAGAATTGGGAAGTGAATTTAATTTTTTTTCTATAACAGTAGTAACATGTTTCCCCAAATGTAATAATATGAAAAATTCAAGCTTCTTACCATTTGCTTTTGCATTCTTTTATTATTTCCCCCCCCCACCTCTGAAAGATATATAACTTGTAATGTGGGAGTATGCAGCAAATGGTTAATGTTAAACACAGGCGTTAAAATCACAGCCACTGCTGTGATAACACTTTGATTAGGTTATTGCAATTCACAGAGATGTCCATGAAATGGATGAAACACATTAACTGCTCTAGAAGTAAGCTGTTAAATTGTTGCTTGATACATAAAAGAAGAAATTCTCTTTATATGCATATATCCTAGGTCTCTCAAAGATGATACTTGCATCTAAAAAAAAAAATTCCTAGAAAATGAGTTAGTTGATGCAGAAAAAATTGGCAATACCCCTGAATTAATATAATTTATAGTAATGTGGAAACCTTAATGATTCTTCTGAGAAAAAACAGATTTAAAGAGCTTATCAAAATCAACACTCAAATTCAGTCTTCCAAAATTTGTAGCATAAATAGAATCACAGCAATTCACAGGCAGGACAGTCCGGGTTCAGAGTTTATTCACTAGATGATTCTCTTGGTGTTTCATTTTGCTGTCTTGCTGTTTAATAACTGGATGAATGTTTGCTTTTTGTCAGCCTCGTTTGACTTGCTATATATTTAAACACAAGTTCTAAAGCATTTGTACTGGGCTGACAGGAACATTTGTGCTTTGTTTTGGCTCCATGATTTAATGAAAAGAAGTAATAAAACTTATCTCTGCACATGGTCACTGCCAATATTTTAATTGGCTAGTTTTTTTTAAAATTTCTTTCAACAGATTGTTAGACCCTTAGAAGGATATTCTTGCATAATGTGATACATTCTCTTTCAATTCAATAGCAAATAGCTAGAAACTATTAGCTTACCATGATAAAGATTGCTCTACTTCATATTAACAAAATGGAATAATCACCCAAATGTAATTCACTTTGGTATAAATGATCACTTAATTCATGAAGATTGCTACTGAGCATCTTAACATACAACTCTGTTTAAGATTAGGACCATAACCACACTTACAGTTATATAGCATATATTATATTAAAATTATATACTACCACATAGTACTTCAAAGCATTCACTGGGCAGTTTACAGAGTCAGCACATTGTTCCCAATAATCTGGGTCCTCATTATACAGACCTTGGAAGGATAGAAGAGTGAGTCAACCTTGAGACCTGTCAGGATCAAACTCCAAGCTGTGAACAGAGTTTTCCTGCAATACTGCATTCTAACCACTGCACCACCTGGTGGCATAGTAGTTTTTGAAGAAGCTATAATCACGCCCCTCCAGAGGTGGTATTCAGCGGGTTCTGACCAGTCCTGGAGAACCGATAGTGGAAATTTTGAATAGTTCGGAGAACCAGTAAATATCACCTCTGATTTCCCCCGTCCCCATCTATTGTCTGCATCCTAGTCTCAGCTGATCGGGAGGGAATGGGTATTTTGCAGTATCCTTTTCCAGGAGTGGAGTGGGAATGGAAATTTTACATATCCTTCCCCCACCACACCCATCAAGCCATGCCCACAGAACCGGTAATAAAAAAATAAATAAATCCCCCCACTTCCCCCATCTTTGCAAAATTTGCAGAGTCTGACATTTGAAGAAGATGATTACAACAAAGTATACATTATTAGATAAAAACCTATGAGGAAATATTGCATGAATACAGTAACAATGATTTAAATGTTCACCAAATATTTGGTGGAATACTTGAATGCATGCTCTACTGAGACAGGTTTGATTTAGGCTATATCTTTTAGTGGTAGCAATGAATGGAACTGATAATGACATTACCAATTGATAAAGAGAAAAATGCCTGACATTGGTTTCATTCCTCCAATATTCTTGGGATTTGAGGGAGCCTTAACATAGCATTGAAGAGATACAATATGTTACATTGGCAGTGGTATTGAGAATTACTGGATGGAAGGAAGATAGCTATAACTATCTGTCTTGATGCCTTTAAAATCAGTGTCAGCCTCTGTTTTGCTGCTTGTTTTTCGGCTGCCATTGAAACGGGGAAGGAGGGCATGGTATTTGGGTGAGGGAAATAATCTGTACAGGAGGACTGTTAATTGGGAGTTGTTCACACCATTCGTTTGTGCATGTGGAAGGAGAGGAGTTTCCCGCCAAGGCCAACTGTCCAGCATACCAACCTGATGATGATTTTTGAAGATGTCTCCCACCTGACAGCTGTGGAGATATATGATTGGACTATGGACTGGGGTACCAAGGGGAGGGGAATGAATCATGTATTGATATCTAATGCTTTTGCGCGCTTTTGCTCAGATCCAGCTTTGCTTAGCTTCTCATTACTTATAATCAGTAAAAGTACTCTTAATTCTGCAAAATGGAGTTGAGTGGTTTCTTTCTTGGTTATTAAGTGAAGGAGCCTTGACAATCAGATTATTAAAATGAATTGTCCCATAAATGAATATTTGGGGCTTTGTTACCTGCCCAGAGAAGGTGGTATTATCCTTTTAATGGCCATTCTGTGTATATCATTTTGTACTATACATATTTACATTCCCCATTTATATAAACAGCCTCATATGACTGGATTTTGGGCCCCAAAAGGGAGATCTCATTTTATTGATATCTATTTGGAAAACGAAAAAGGAATAAGGGCAGAACTAGAAAGAAGCAATGTTCCTTTTACAGAAGGTGTGATAAGGAAGTCTTTTTTTAGGAAGGGTGTGAAATAGAAGCACAAAATGATTTTAATATAATAATATGCCAGCGTTCACATGAGAAGTAATTACATGAGTGCTTACATTAAAAAAAATGATTCCATAAAATTTTATCGTCTTTCCAAATCACATTTTCATTCATCTAAGAAATTTCAGCTTAATAGTCAGATTTCAAGTACAATCAGCCTATGTAGTCCTCACCTAATGACCACTTGTCCAGTGGTCATTAGGTGAGTGTTCAAATGAATAGTATTTATGCCTGGCCTTGAAGTTATGGCCATTGCAGTGCCTCCTGCCTGTTCAAAATCCAGACAATTAGCAGCCCATTCACATTAAGGATTTAGGACATCATTCTTCTCCTGCCTACAATACTTGCGTTTGTTTCAAATCTCCCCCCCCATCTATACCCTACCAGATGCCATGTCCACTACTCTGCCTCCTGCTGCCTCGTGTCGCAGCCATCTTACCCATCATATGATTCCACATCACCAGGTCCTTACATAGTGTGCCTATAACACATGAACAAAACATGTGTGTATGTTTGTATATGTATGTGTGCACATAAGTACTGGTATATGTATATATTATTGTGTATATGTGTGTGTGTGTTTCAAACCACGTACCATATGATTATCAGCAACTGTTGTAAACATTATTTTTAATTTCTTTCCAGCAAGGTATATTTTTTGTTTATCAATATAAAAAACAGAAACATATATCTATCATCTCTCCATTGAACTTATGGGGTGATCCTTGACTATATTAAGGATTCATCTTTTCCCTAAAATTTCTGAGAATAACAACCGATCAAGATGGCCAAATGTAAAAATATGTTAAAAGCAATAAGATTCTGTTCAGGAAGCAAGTTATTCCATATTTTATCAAGTGATAAGTTTTACATGAATTATGATCTCCAATAGATTACTATACCATCTCTTTCTTTCTCCCTCTCCCTCTCTCCTTCCCCCTTTCTCTTACACACACAGACACACACAGAGACAGACAGACAGACAGACAGACACACACACACACACACAGACAGTCAAGTTTCTATTTTTATAGCATTGTATTGTATGGATCTGGATAAACCTATGTAAGACTGCATGCACTAGTTTATAAAGTAGTATACAATTTGGAAGAACAAAGAATGCAGAGATTCTCTATAAAATCAGGTAAATGGAATTAATTAACTCTGTTTTAAATTATTAATCCTTTTGAGGCACAGATGGGCTGAAATTTCAGAAGCATTATTTATATATACTATGCTTCTGTCAAGTGCTTTGTTGCTTTATGTCTTCAAAGTCTGCCTAAGTCAAAGATCAGGGCTAACAGTCAAAATTCTGCACCTTTTAAAGTTCCCTTTATATCCTCTGAAATTTCTGTAGCTTTCTCCTTGTTTTAATTCTTTTTCTTCTAAACCTTTAAAGTTCCAAATTCTTTTCCCAGTGTGTCCTTTGTGTTATTATTTTAAAGCTTCTATTTCACTACCTCCCTCTAAGGTGCGCTGCATGTTTTCTTTGTGTTATCCTTTTCTTCTTCTTCTTTTGTACATTGTGCCTTTTTTGATTTCTGCTGCTTGAAAACTGCTTTTCTACCCTCTAGACATTTATTGTCTTTTTTTTTTGGTCTTGTTCCTTTGTGAATAGGAGCCTAATTAATTTACCAGTGGTCTGAAGATTTGTTCTGATGTTTCCAAAATTTGTTGGAGCAAAGGAGGAAAGCATGGTGACTGACTTCTTTTACACCAGTTGTTTAACTGATGAATTATATTTTTTCAAGCCTTCCAGTTTCTGCATAAGCATAATCTAGTTTAATTCATAAGATATTGTTACAAAAATCCATACGGTTCCCTTATTAGTCAAAGATGTTGATAAAAAAACTTGATACTATATATCATATCATCATTTCATCCTATTACAAATTACCTGTAATTTATGCTTAAATATTCTTTTTGTTTCTGGCTTTATTATGATTATATGAGGCACCTTACCAAGGTTTTTAAATGTTACTTATGCCAAATGGCCCAGACTGAATCACTCAGTACTTAGATCAAACTGATAAGATAGAAAGAAAAGAAAAGAAAGAAAAGAAAGAAAGAATGAAAGAGTGCAGTGAAATATTTAGTTTATGATTCCTGATGAAACTTTTTCATATTTTCCCCTGGAATTAAAGTTGTTTTGTTGGAAACTATGGTATAGTGTTTGATTTCAATACCATATTTTTTTTGTGCATTTCTAGTGGAAATTTCAGATTATTTAAATGGTAATATGTGGTTTATGAGTTAATTTTCATATTAAAAATTAAAGCTAGTAACAACTTGTGAAACTCTCCAAGGATCTTATCTTATCCTTTTGGGCTTTTACCACATATTTAGATACATAAATTTAGCTGCATTAATTTCAGTTTCATTTTTTTCTATCTTGTTTATGAGAAAAAGTTGAATATTGCTAAATTCTTACCAATAAAAGAAGGGTATTTAAAGAGCCTGGTCCAGCCAGAATAAGGTGACAAATCAGAACATGATAAATGAAAAAAATAATAAAGTACCAGCATAGTCACCTAATATGCTTTATTTTTTTTTTCAAGAGCAGGACAGAATTTCTCACAAAATTTACACCGTAAGTTATCAAATGAAATACTACTTATGGAATAAAAGTTTGACTATCCAGACAGATTGCACCTTTAATATTATACTGTATGAACAGTATGAGACAGTTATTTTGAAAATACATAAAAAATGCATATCAAATTTGTTTAATTTGTTCCTATCAAATCAGTTGGCATTAGGTCTAATCCAAATTCAGGCTGATAATTTTGCTTGCAGGAACATTTGCAAAGCATTTGCGTGTTATGCAAATGAGTGAAGGGTGCTCAACTTACCTTGGCAAAAGCATGGTGGGAACTTTTAGTACATGTGAATTATCACCTAGTTCTTTAGCATAATTAACACTTCCAGCTGCAGAATAATTAAGATGTCCATCAATTCAGAAACAAGCAAAACAGTTTGGAAGGTGTGAAAACTAAACAAGAGAGCACATCAAACATCTGGGTCTTTCAGGCCTTATCACTTAAACAAATATAGCACAGTCTATCTGCTGGCATCGGATTAAAAATATGGGGAGGGAAAGGGGGGGGGCTGCAGAATTGATTCCAGCAGATGTTCTTTCTTTCTCTCTCTTTCTCTCTGGAGCATAATAAACTGTCCCTCAGAAATAAATGTTCCCAGCAATGGGAAAATGAGCACTCTCAAGCTCTGCAAAGCTTCAGTGCATACAGCAGAAAACTGATTTCAGTACTGCAGCTGATTTAGGAATAAATCAGATCCATGTCTCAACAGACTGACATCACATGGCTGCAGAAGCTCTTTGGCTACATTGCAAGAACATTGCAAGCACTGAGTAATTTGGTCTAGATTTTTATGAGACACTTGATATTAATTTTAATTATGTTCTACCTGCTCATAGGCACTCTTAATTAATGATTGATATCAGTAATACTCTAAGATAAATAACTCGAACTACTTGTCTTTACTAACCTGGAGATTTTAGGATTAATTGTGTGAAGAATAATTTTAAAAAGAATACTTAAAAGAATTCAAGCAATATAAGATTCCAGTCTGTATACCTTTCCACATTGCATATTTTAGAGCAGGAGTATCAATCTTGCGTCGTCGTGGTAGCATATCGTGATCTATCGTGACTCCACCCCCTTTGCTAAACCAGGCATGGGCGTGGTCAGAGCGTGACTCATCCAGCCTGCAGGCTGAGAGCTTGACAGCCCTGTTTGAGAGTGAATAGTGGTAAATTACACTAACTGCATTTAATTAAGTGCAACTGACTCTGTACTATAAACCAATTGGGCCTTACCACTTTTTGCTGTTTAATAACATTAACAATTAAAGACATAATGGTGCAACTAAATAAGCTGCTTGAGCATGAGTAGTCCTCAAAAGCTTTATTTATTTTTTTAAAAAATGTAATAATATAATTTGATATCACAAATCCCTGACTGTAAATTTAACTCTCCAAAATTCAGTGAGGCCACTTGGGGCTTTATCTCTATGCTTACAAACATCTGAGTACAAGTGCAAATGGGTGTGGAACTTTCTGGAGACTGCTTGAAAGGACTGTACTGTAGACCGGAGACAGATGGCATCATACCCCCCTCCCTCTGTTGAGAGAAGACGATCCAGAACAGAGACAACCATTAGTTTGAAAGAGGAGTTAAAGGGGCCATCTATGTTAAAATTGAATAGCCTTCTCTCAACAGAGAAGAAGTGCTAATGAATATAAAGAATGTAATCCTTCCATTCCCCATCATTAGATCAGAACTAAAGAAGCTTCTTGAATGTTGAAGAAAAAAAAAACCACAAGAAAATCCAGTTGCCTTTTGGAAAACCGTCTTCTGGACAACCATGTCCTAGATGATTGAGAATCTCCATAGATATTAAGTGTCTTCTTTATTTTCAATAAATCTGCTTAATTTGACTGCATCCATTTTGATGAAATTCCAGTTAGCGCCATAAAGATTTATATGGTTCTGTGCTAGGGTGTTTTGCATAACCCATCAAAAGTTATTTAGTATGGTTTTCTACATTATCAATACAAATACTCAAGTAAGAACCATTTCTTAATATGTTATGAATCAGATAATGCTGCTGTTGCAATACTCTGTTTTGGAATGGAACTGTTCAATAAAAGAAGAATTTCTAAACTGAATTGATTAAGTGGCCCTGCTTCCTATTTTTTCCCCCTAATAAAATGGCTACAGGAAATAATTTTCAGTAACAGCCTCCATTTATGTTCTTGCTTTATTAAAGTGCAACTTGAGTCCAACTTAGAATACTTGATGATATTGTAGCAATAAACAGATGATCATTTTTAAAACAGTATCCATAATGTTTTTGTATATATGTCGGCTATTTTATCATTCTTTTTCATTGTTTTGCCAACCTCAGGTACCATAAAACAATTCCCTTTTATTTGCTTTATGCATCAAGGGATATGTAAAGATTTCATGTAAGCTCTATGCAGAAAATTTGCAAAAAGAGATTTACTTAGATGTATTCTGTTGAGATAAACTTCTGAAAGAAGCAACCTCAGAGGACTCTTGCTGTTCTTGCATTGCTTTCTTCCAGAACCTTATGAAATAATTTCTATTAGTTTTTACACCTTATTCTAATGATTTAGTTCAGTCTAAAAAGGTGCAATGTTACAAACATATTTAAAAATAAGCGTTGGCATTTGCCAAACAACTTTAAACAAGGAATATGTTTGAGCAAACAGTGATATATCTGATGACAAGCTGGATCATAACAACATCTTGCTGTTTATTTATTTAATAATATAAGAAAGAGATAAGAGCTGAACTTGGAAGTTGCTGAGCCTCTCTTTTGTGAAATTTGTAACATAAACAATGCATTGTTTTCTATATAATTTGATTCGATAATTTAATTAAATACTATATGTCAATATGAGCATACTATTTTTATTTCAAAAAGGAAGAAACTATTATCAGGGGTGCAATAGTGTGATGGAATTATGTTTTTGAAACATTACTAACCAGAAAGAAAAAGGGGAAAAGGAAACATTTATAACTATTTCAGAATTATACAAGCAAAAAAACTTTAAAAAAAGACCAACATGTTTTTTGATTTTTATTCTTTCTTCACTCACTTTCCCACATCTGTTTATCTGCCATTTTGACACATATTGTAAAGAAAATTCTCCATTCTCTTGATGCACAGTTAACCCTGATCAGTTACAGTACTATGAATGAAGACAAATGTCTCAGGACAATTGTTACAGAAAGAAGAGAGGTTCCCTGAGGATTAGCTCCAGCACAAGTTTGAAAGCAACTCCCAGAATTCCTTCTCTCACTCTTTATCTTGATGATGTGCGGATGGGCGGGGGGAGGGAACAGGAACCGGTTCTAAATGGCACTGTAGATTTGTGGAACCTCTTCTATAGAAGAGGTTAGAACTGGCAGGAACCCACCCCTGCTCTGGAGTCAGTTCCAGTCAGTGTTGATAAGGGGAAGATATCTAGTTTATGACTCCTGCTTTCTGGGGTGCTACAGAGCTCAGTTTCCTTTTTAATGTCTATATGAGGATGTCGGATGAGGGTGTCTATCTCCATCTGAGGCTGCCGGTGAGCAATGCCATGTATGTCCTATTTCAGTGCTGGAACTTTCAAGGGTGAAGATGGGCTGCAATGGACTGCGACACAACTCAAGAAGACAGAATGGTTTAGGGTATTTGGGCCTTCTGGCGATAAGACTTTTCCAATACTAACCCTGGATAGGGTGGCATTGCTCAGACAGACTCAGTGCACAATCTGGACTCATTGGGTCTCAACCAGGGGTGAAATCCTACTGGTTCATGCTGGTTCTCCCGAACCGGTAGTAAAAGAAATGCTTAACAAAGTAAAAGAAAAGTTCCGACAATCAGCTGTGCTGTACAATGGTAGGAACTTTTGTTACTTTTTTTTTAGCATTTGGCGTCTTTTTTTGTTCCCCGGAGGTTTCCCTGAGGCCTGCTAGGCCAAAAACGGGGTGGGGGTTGAGGGTGCTGTGAAAGAAAGAAAGGAAGGAAGGAAGGAAGGAAGGAAGGAAGGAAGGAAGGAAGGAAGGAAGAAAGAAGAGGGGGGGAGGGAAAAAGCAGAGAGAGGAAGGTGGTGGTGGGGTGATGGTGGTGGGGGTCTGTTTTTACTCCCAGAAGGCTTTCCTGAAGCCTGCTAGGCCAAAACGGGGTGGAGGTTGGGGGTGCTGTGAAAGGAAGGAAGGAAGGAAGGAAAGAAGGAAGAAGACGGAGGGAGGCAAAAAGCAGAGGGAGGAAAGACCACAAATCTGGCACTAGATGCATCTTCAGAGGATACCTTGAAAGAGCACAGCAATCCAGGGATGGAAGGGACATGGAGGTCATCTAGTCCAACCCCCTGCTCCAACAGGACATTGTTAAAATGAGTTTCTGTATTTTGATCCCCCAGTTACATGACTACATAGCCACACCCACCCAGTCACATGACCCCCCACCAAGCCCTGCCCACAGAACTGGTAGGGAAAAAAATAGATTTCACCACTATCATGGACTCATGTCTTCTGCTGGAATAGCAAGTGGCAGCTGTGGCCATTAAAGCCTTTGTATAAACAATATTTAAAGATAATATCAGGAATACACAGACACACAAGCTAGAGTGCCCAAAACAATAAAAATGAATGCAAGCCCTGTTATGGTTTGCATTTAAAATATTGTTAAATGAGTATTTTTATATTTTGCTTGCAGGCAGATATGTGAGTATGCATACACAGAGATTTTATTAAAGGCACCACTATTTCCAGGAGAAATTTTTTTTGTACCATACATGACTCTGAAAGGAACATATATTTCTTGCGCATTTATTATAATAATATATTTTTGTTTTATAGTAGAAATATTTACTCTGAATACAGAACATCTTGTTTGTCTCTTTTCATTAACTGTAATAATTGTTTTAAGAAGTCCATTTATTTCTGTTTCCAGAAAGTGCTTCAGATATGTTTTTCCCCACAGGAGAGAGATCGTGCATTTGTTTTAATTGGTTGCTAGGATATTGATACATCCCTTTTTCTAACCCACCATATATTCCATTACTTGTTAATCGGAAGCGCCATTTCAGAGAATTAGCAAAATAAAAGCCTGATAAAAGTCTAGACTTTCTTGTTCATTGAAGAGTGACCTTTACAAACTGCAAAGTATAATACTGAATGAAACCTAGTAATTCTTCTACTTCCCTTCTCTCCTAAAATACACCCCCCTTATGGACTGTTGCGTTTACTAGTGTTGTTAAAGGATGATGATAACATATCATATTTTTCTTGTTTGAGATGGGGTAGTCAGACTGAAGCTAATAAACTGACTTACTTAACGTCAACTAAGGTTGCATTTAAACAACCAAAACGTATTTCATACTGCATTTAGATTTTTAAAGTTCAAATCAGCACCCTACTGAATTCTTTTTCAAATGATATATCAGCATAAATCTTTACTTTTATTGCACAACCTGGGACAATTTCTGAAATATCTAAAAACATATTTGTGTAACCCAACTTGCTTCATTCTGTGGGGGTCTTTAGCACCACAGAAGAAAGAAACCTGATGAGATCTCTCATAAAATATCTTAGGACTCTAATGTTCCCCCTCTGGGGCTTAGATTTGTTTTATTCCTATTTTACAATCAACACAATGGAAGGTATATTTTGCTTTACTTCACACTTCCCTGGAGTAAATCCTGCAGAAATCTTCAACATGACCTTAGTTTTCTGCAATGAATTTGCTGGAATATTTTATCTTCAAAAATATGTAAGGTAGAGCTCTGTCATGTTTTAGCCCAGCTTAGAATAAAAGTGCTTTTTTTTTTTTTTAACATTGTCCCAATATGTGAAAATGTAAAGCAAAGAAAAAAAGTAGGACTGTGCACTTTCTGGCCATGCTGATGATGTATGTCTTTAACTTCTGTATGTACAAACATGGTACTTAGGTATGAAGTTAGGTATGCATTATGAAAATTAATTAGTGTTAAAAATGTCATAACAGCGTATGGGAAAACCTACATTTTTATGGTATTTTAAATGAATCAACCTTAAAAATGTATTGGTACATGTTTATTGTGCTTGTTTTATAAATGCAAGATTTGTAACTAGCGTGATGGTAGTCACCATTCTCTAGAGAAAAAAGACATAAAATTTCTGTACAATATGAGATTTAAAAATTGCAGAAATCTGGGCTTCCCCCAAGGACCATTTTCCCCCAAACTAAACAGATCAGCAATAGTTCTTTACCCAGAGGCCTATTTAAATATTACTGAGCCCCTGAGATCTTCCTAGCTCTCCTGTTAAATCTATATGGGAATAAATCAGCAAGGGCAAAATCACATAGGGAGCCTCTGGAGGATACACAGACTAATAATATTTATGGGAATTTCTGGCTGCATGGAGATGAAACATAAAAGAAAGAAGAAGCAAAATTCACCAATGCCAAGAAATTCCCCTGACTATTAACTAGATTTATTCACCTAAAGTTTTTACTCTGAATACATGCCTTCATAAGAGGCAAATGCATGCAGAACAAGTAGATATATAATTTCATATATATAGAGATGCAGAACAACAATTTAAAATAGGCTTTTGGGGGAGGGGAAAATGGAACATTAGATATCAGCGTGTAACAGTGATAGTGAATCTGTTCGGCACCGAGTAGCGAAAAGGGAGAGTGCACACACTCGTCTGGGCCGCAACCAGGAAGAGGAGCTGCCATGGGGGCATGCACGCGCCTGAATATGAACTTCTGGTTTTCAGCATTGCATAGTATTCTTCCAGTTACTGGCTCGCATGCGCCCCCAACAATCTGCTGGCTGGCACACATGTGGGAAAACAAGGCCAGCTGATCATCGTGTGAGTATGCATGCCAGAAACCCAGAAGAGACGCGATACCGTGCGTGACAGGAGACATGGCTCTATGCGCCACTTCATGGCATGCATGCCATCACAGGCCCATACTAAGAAAAGATGATTGCATATGCTGTTAGATTTAACTGTTGCAACCAACTAAGCCATGAGACAAAATTGGTTTATTCTTCTTAATAAGTGTATGTGAATTGATCACTTTTGAGGAGAGTGTGTAAAAGACTGACAGGTTGATACCACGTTTAGGGGCTCAAGGTGAGATAGGGTGCAGAAGATGTTTTCATTCTTTCATGAATTTTTCTTCGAATTTTATTCTTGATTAATCTCCTGAAATGTTTTTCAAAGCCCTACTATTAATCATACTATAAAAACTCTTCAGCAGCAGATTTCATGGAAAGAATAATATCATCAATATTTTCTGGCCAGGGACCACACAGTATTTGGTCTTTCTATGACATACAAGCAGTTGGTGAGAAAATAAGGAAAAATATAGTTTGATTTTGATTTCATTTTTTATTAACATTAATATCAGTAGTATGATGATTCCCAGTGATGTATTTAACAATTACCCCCTTGTGTTACATTGAAATTATGATCTGGAATTATTTTGGGAAAGTAAATTGTTTCTTAAATGTAGGAGGTCCTTGTAATAATTAGACTTGTATGTTATATTTCTGGTATAGGCTATATTAGAATATGTTTCCAATACGCAAAGCAATTTAATATGTAATTATATTATTTTCATTCACCTTTTTATGACTTTGTATTTCACATGTGATGGAACTGGACCTTAACCTTTCATGATGCAGAAACCAGAAAATGCAACAATTAATAGTTCACTTTGAAGAGGTTAACTTTTATGTGCAGCAATTTTATTTGGACCTTAACCACAAAAATCTGAGGGAAAATATACAGTCGAGTTAGGGAACAGATAATTCATGGTTGCCTGTAACACAGAACATGGCAATCTGTGTAATTAGACTAAATCAGGCAGAAACACTATTATCAGCTGTTAAATGCTATTGAACCAGTTGGCTTTTTACCTTTGTTTTTCCAGTTGAGATGAGACATGACACTTTAATTGAATAGATCTTGATGGTGGTGTCAGGTTTAAAACATACAAAAGTGCTTCCCTCCTTTCTCCCACCGAGTTCTGGTGAACTGTTCTAAAAGTGTCTAAGACCAGCCCAGTCACTGAGACATCTACAGTGTCTGTGGTGAGAACACTAATTTCAGAAGTTACAAGGAAAACAAAGGAAGCTATTGTGTGATGAAATGAGTGAAATATTTCATTCTAATTCATTGCCACAATATTTCCTGTCTGGCTAAATATAAAATAACACCGTGCATTTATCTTCGTTAAAGTCCACAAATTCCACAGAGTTCGTGTGTTATTTCTCCACCAAATATGGTTGGTTGACATAGATGGGAGAATTTTATTTCTCAGAGAATTGAAACAGACAGAAAAGCAATAGATTCAAGAATTTCAACTTTTCTGTAGGACATTTTCACCCCGCTGAAGATACGTCACTTGACTGCGTTGACTTAAAGATCCCTATATATTTCCGTCAATATTGATATATTCATTATCATGTCCTTCAAACTTGGGAATAACCTTAGAAGGCAGGAAGAATAAAGAATGAATTTATATACAAATACAATAAGTTTTTAAAAGGATATATTTTGATCTCATAGGAGACTTGAAAGATCCATGTAATATATTTTTCATGGTCCTACCCAAACACCTATTTGGAAGTTACTGATCTTTAAGAATGGAAGAGTAAACAATCCTTGGGATGCTATCATCAAATGATGGTCTTCGATAAATAAGGTGTTTTAGGTGGAGTTCATAGGTCTAGTATCACTCCAGACTACTAGTAGATGTCCATCCACTATCACACCCATTCTATTCAGGTGGAAAAGTATCCATAATCTTTTGCTTAAGAGTACCTCCATCCCATGACATTTAGACTCAACTTAGTTTACTTGAGGCTTCATTTTGGACAGCTGTCTTGAGATAGCCTACTTCTCCACTTTTGAAGCATTTGGAGGTTTGTGAAGAATTTTGGTCCTTGGTGGTAGGTTGAGTGCTGCTTTCTCTTGTATAGCTGGTATTTGATGCAGTACTAGAGGTAGTTTAGCCATTGAATTACTTCTTTGTCTTCCTAATTAGATTGTCTGTTGCATGTTCACATCAGTGTCATATGATATTTTTCACTGCTGAGCAAAGGTCTGTAAGGGAAGCATCACTAAAAACATATCTCTATATTTTTATTCCATATTTTATTACTCTGTGTTTTGAATGTTAGCTTTAAAGAAAATTGTAAAAATTTACATAAAATACTATTTAATATACATGCACTGAACTGGAGTGTTGTGAATATAAGCTGGCTATTTACAGACTGAGCATGACATATAATAAGAATCTTAGAAATACTCATTTATATGTGTTTAGGTTTTTTTTATCCAGAATTAATTATTATCTGCCAGAATTCTTTATATTAAGTTCATTGTTGTCCTTTTTTAAAAGAACATAATGTGAGAGGACAGATTCTTCAAATATACAATCAAACTTACTTCCATATATAACTGAAACAAGGCAGAGATAATTAATTAAACCACTACAAAATCTGTTAACATATATGGCCTTTTTAAAAAAGATCTATCCATCCCTCTACTGCTTATTTCCTAGACAAGAAAACAACAACAACAAAGGGAATGATAAGAGGGTAACAAAAAGAAAGAGTTGCTACAAGACCATTGACTTTTTCTCGTAATGGCTTTAGTCACACTTACCACAGATGAATGACTTTCATTAAGCACTCATGAGGAAATGCAGTTCTTGATTTTTTAAAAAAAAGAGATTCTTCAACCATTCTGATATTAGTTGATAAATCACTTTATCTTCTAGAGAAAAGAGTTTTGTGTACATTGGTTTCCTCACAGAATGACAAATATCTGCATATGTCCTCCTGTCACATTCAACTTAGACAATTCACTTCATGCAATTAACTGATTAATTTGACTTTCAGTGGTGGGTTTCAAAAAAATTTCAAACCTACTCTGCGGGTGTGGCCTCCTTTGTGGAAGTGGCTTGCTGGCCATGTGACCTGGTGGGAGTGGCTTGCCAGCCATGTGTTTGTTTTCTTTCTTTCTTTCTTTCTTTCTTTCTTTCTTTCTTTCTCTCTCTCTCTCTCTCTCTCTCTCTCTTTTCTTCCTTTTGTCTCTCTGTCCCTTTTTCCTTTTTTCTTTCATCTGTCTCTCACTTTTTCTTTCTTTTTTCTTTTTTCTTTTTTTCTTTCTTCCTTCCTTTCTCTTTCTCTTTCTCTTTCTCTTTCTCTTTCTCTTTCTCTTTCTGTGTGAGTCTGTGTGTGTGTGTGTGAGAGAGAGAGACTTTCCATAATTGTAGGTGTGCTGGGTAACAGGAATGTATGCCGATCTCCTGAGCTGACCTGGAACATGTGAGCGATACCTTTATATTCATTTCTCTTCCGAAATGGTGTCCTGGAAAGTTAGGTCTTGATCTGGGCACAAGAAGAGGTTTCTTCATATGTATTTTGTGGGCAGTCAAGGAGAGAAATAAGATGCTGCTCCCTAAAATAGATTCTACATTTGCCTTCTTGTATCTTTCTAGACACAAATATGTATCGTTGCTACCATCGATCACCCAGGGTTCATATTTTAAATCTGCAAAAAGTTATTTTCCATGTTAATTTATCTTTCAACTAAATTCTTATAAAAGAGCCTCTTTATAATGCAATGTAATGAAATCATTTTCATATCCAGGTATACCTTTGTTTATTTTTAGTTGCATCCATTCAACATCATTGTGTCTACTAAACCATTCTCTGTGGATCTCCAGGTTTTCCAAATAGAAGGCATTTGACTAGTTTTGATTTATCAGCTAGAGTAGACACTCTGAAAACTGCATTTGTTCTTAAAAGTGGACTGATGCCCAGCAACAGAATTTATTGCACTCTTTTGTTTTAGTTTTATTGGCTATTTATTTGTTTATAAGTTCAGTTTAAAAGAGTGGTGGCAAACCTTTAAAGCCTTAAAAGGTCCAGCACCAGCTTGATTTGTGGATCATTGTGAACAATAAAACCTCCTGGCCATTAAGAATAAGATTAAAGGCTTTATTCTTCTATATCACTGCAAAGATGTGTGCAAGCAGGAGATACAAGACATTCACAGTAGTGATGCTTAAGCACTACAGTGCTCTAATATTTTCATATAGAATAAATGAATGGATGAATGCAGTGACGTGCGGTGAGGTTTATGGCTGGTGAGGCAGCAATTTTTTTAGACTTGTGGACTTCAACTCCCAGAATTCCACAGCCAGACATGCTCAGTTCCAATTTAAAGTGACAGCATTTGTTTTTCTCCTTTGCTAAATAAGTTTCTTTCTTTCTTTTTCTTTTTCTTCTCCTTTTTCCTCCTTCCCCCCTTTCTCCCTCCCTCCTCCCTCTCTCAAACACACACACACACACACACACACACACACACACACAAAGTTGCACCAGGAGGATGAAGTTTGAATTCCTCCCCCTCCCTCCGACCCACACATATCTTTTCCAGCTGTTTCAGAGAGGATTTCAACTCTGCTCTTGCCTGCCATCATGAAAAGAAAAAAAATGTAAAAGGAAAAAGGCAAGAGCTGAGGTCAGGCTGGGCTAGTTGCTGCCAGAGTCACTGTGGATGACTCTGCTTAACTGTTTAAAAAAGTGTCTTGTAGAGGAGGAGGCAGGAGAACCACGTGCCTCATCTACGTCAGGAATTTTTCGGCTTTTAATCCTTGCTTAACTCTGCTTGTGTGATCATAAAACTCCAGACTAGACGAGGCACGTCGTTTTCCTGCTGCTTCCTGTAGTGGGCGCTTTTTTAGAGGCTTTTTTAAACAGTTAAGCACTAAGCAGAATCATCCATGGTGACTCTGGCAGCAACTAGCTCAGCCTGACCTCAGCTCTTGCCTTTTTCCTTTTACATTTTTTTCTTTTCATGATGACAGTGGTGAGGCTCTGTCTCCCCTGCCTCCCCTGACTGCACGTTCCTGATGAATGAATATTTTATTTGGCCAAGTGTGTTAGAATGCTAGTTTAGATCAGGATGAACAGAGGTGGTATGCAGCCGATTCTGGTCGGTTCTGGTGAACCAGTACCAGAAATTTTGAGATAGTTCAGATAACTGGCAAATACAGCTTCTGGTTAACCTATTCATTGCCTCCCAAGTCCCAACTGATCAGCACGGACTTCTTTTGCTGCCCTGCACAGGAAACAGATCTGGAAAGCAGGCTGAAAAGCTGGAAAGTGTGGAGGGAATGAGGATTTTGCAGTAACGTTCCCTTGGAGTGAGGTGGTAATGGAGATTTTGTAGCATCTTTCACCCAAGAGTGGGGAAGGAATGGGGATTTTGCAGGATCCTTCCCTTTCCATGCCCACTAAGCCACACCACATCTACCATGCCACACCCACAGAACCGATAGTAAAAAAAATTGAATCCCACCACTGAGGATGACTCTTCTGTGATTAATGTCTTGAATGCATTAAGTAGTCTGAAATTAGAGTCTTGGCCAACTGCTTCTGAAATAGATATCATATCTTGGATGTATCTATAGATATTTCTTTGAATCTCTATATATTTGTTCAATGTAAGTCTGTAAATCATTATAGTCTATAGTTAACCTAGTACCAAGAAGGTATCTCTAGTTGACCATCCTCTGTTACCAAAAAGTTGCCTTAATGGTTTTTGTATCAGAATTTCCTTCTTTACTCTGGCAAGGTCTGCTTTTTCACCATGCCTTATTTTCCTGTTTCTGGCAGACTGGACGTGCATGTGACAGCATAATGACGTGAATGAGTCTACCTCTGCAACTGTGACACAAATAGTATTCTAATGGATTGGTAACCCAATGACATTTCAACATGGCTCTTGCAGATCTTGCAAGAGTGTCATGTGACATAAAGGTTGTAGGGGAGGTTGTTGTTTAATCATAACTTACTTCTGTTCACATAACAGAATTTATGTGAAAACATATTTAAAATTCTTCAGAACATATCTTATAATCATGTTGATAATTCTTCTGAGAGAATTGATTAGAACAGATGCAATAAAACAGATATTTAGGTACATTGCAAGGGGAGATCAGAAATAAATGGGCAACCAAAGTTTTGAGGGAAACGTGCTAGTTGAAATAGGCATCAAATGTCTAATCTATATGGTAAAACTGTTACAGGACATTTTCTATTTTGTGGCTTTAACAACACAACACAACACATGTGATCTTTTTTTGTCAAAGACACCATAATAAATGTTTCTTAGAACTAAAAACAGATTTAGTTTCTACAATGAAAAGCAAGGGCATAAAGGAAGATTGCTGAATTTTTTCTTTTGATATTTATAAATGAACTCTTAGCATTGTCTGATGGACACTTCAATAATAAATAATTAGAGATATGTAGGCAGATAAGAAATTCCATTTGTTAAATAGAGGCTGATGGTACATTAGAAAATTAGCTCCTTGATCAACTCACTTAAGAAAGGGGAAAAAGCACGATAACCTACAGACTATGTTTTAATGTTAATTCAATTCATTTAAATATACTATGTTTTTCATTTTATATTCCTTACAGAACATTTTGGATAATTTGAAATGAAAGACTATTTTTTGGTCTTTTCCTTTCTTTCATTCAGCCTTTAAATTGCAACATATGATAGACTATTCCTTATGTTTATCTTTACTCTTTATAATTTCAAATTCAATTTCAAACACATGAAAGGAAGAGGGGTGGGTTCCTTGGTGTTTTCTGAGCTTGCTTGTTTTCTTGCAGACATTTTATTACCCAAACTAAGTAATACTAGAACTGATGATGTTACCTAGTTTGAGTAATGAAACATCTGCAAGAAAACAAGCAAAGAGAGCACCAAGGACCCCTCATGTTAACCCTGTGCTAAAAATATTCTCCTTTATTAGTACATTTAAGGAAGATGTAAAATTCCTAGGAAAAAATGTGGTGTATAAGGGATGCGGTGGCTCAGTGGCTAAGATGCTAAGCTTGTCAATCAGAAAGGTCAGTAGTTCAGCAGTTCAAATCCCTAGCACCACATAATGGAGTGAACTCCCGTTACTTGTCCCAGCTTCTGCGAACCTAGCAGTAAACCTAGCATGTAAAAATGCAAGTAGAAAAATAGGGACCACCTTTGGTGGGAAGGTAACAGTGTTCTGTGCGCCTTTGATGTTTAGTCATGCTGGCCACATGACCATGGAAATGTCTTCAGACAGTGTTGGCTCTTTGGCTTTGAAACTGAGATGAGAACTGCCCCCTAGAGTCGGGAATGACTAGCACATATGTGCGACAGAAACCTTTACCTTAGGAAAAAACACCATGAATCACTGATACAGGTAACATGACCTACAGGACCTTTCTATCTTATGAGTCATATTATATGGTAAAGTTTCAAACATAACTTCATATTTGTACTAAATTCTATTTAAATTTATGTACGGAATATGACCCTGTGTATTTATATACTCTAGTTATTGAACTGCTTTGCACATCATAATTACATGTCTGAAATATGTAATTATGTCTAGTTAAACTAATTGCTTA